>NC_041385.1:28656086-28706161 GCF_002162155.2 Triticum dicoccoides
TTCCCCAAGTCGCCCCTCTCTCCCTCTCTCATCTCCTCCACTCTCCCCCTCAGATATTCACCGATTCTTCACCGTTTTGGAGGATCGAGATGGCACTGAAGAGAGAAACGTAAGCTCCTCCGATCCCTCCAATTAGTTTTTGCAAACTTGCTTCCGATTCGACACATTATTTGCTTGAAATCCCTCATATTTTTGAACTTAGATTGGATTTTTTTGACCTAAGATTGTTTTAGCTTGATTGTAGTTCTAGTTCTTAGTTCTTTAGTAAGTAGTGGTATTGAATATGAACTCTAATCAATAGTTCATATGTTAGTGTGAAGATGAACCCTAGTTCATAATTTTTTTTGTTAAAAAAATTAGGATGTAATGCATGTGGGAGGACTTGATTGTAGTTTGATGATGCATGTTGATATGATGATATGAAGATGTTGGAGGATTTTTTTTGGTTTACAAATATGATGATATGATGCATGTTGGAGGATTTTTTTGTTTAAAAATATGATGATATGATGCATGTTGGAGGATTTTTTTTATATGATGCATGTTGATATGATTTGATCCATCATGTGTAGTAGGTGTTGTTGGAGGATTTTTTGATATGATGCATGGTGATATGATTTTGATATGATGCATGTTTATGTATGCTTATGCTTATGATGTTTTTGTTTATGAAATTTTATTAAGGCGGCCACCTCTTGCGGACAACATCGGCCCACGGTACTCCATGCTGGACTGGGCATTCGACAAGGGTCATTGTGCCCGTTTCATAGAGAACGGAGAGGTAAGTGATATGAATGAAATATTGATCAAAGTTTTCGGATTGATGAAAATAATTTCCTAACTTTTGGCGTTCACTTTTTGACAGATGCTCCAGCCACTGCACATGAGGGGTTACGGGGTTCATGGGCATATGGACTACGACGAGCGCTGCGTGTCGTTCTTCAAGAGAGCCCGACTGTTGGGTTTCGTGTTGCAGTTCAAGCGTCAGCCGCCGACGCTTGTCCACGCAGCTCTGACAGCTTTGATTGACCGGTGGAGACATGTGACCTCAAGGATTGGTCGATGATTACTGCCATGCCGATCGAGGGTCATGCACTGACCGAGCGAGTGGAGAGGACCAACTGGCAGGAGAGGGTTACCACCCTCATCGGCGGCTACCACGAGGCTAAGGGTAACTGTACATCCGGTGTGTCGTTTCCCTGGCTCTCGGAGCACCGGAAGACATGCCGCCAAGATGCCGATGAGACGACTGTGGAGTGGTACGCGAGGGCCTACCTATGGTATCTTCTCACGGAGGTCGTGTTTCCAGGCGCATCCGGTAACTCTGCCAACTGGTCGTATCTGTTCTTCCTAGCCGACTGGGATGCAGGGTACAATGGGGGGACCGCATCTCTCGCCTACCTATACCATTCGGTAGGAGAGTATCTAATTGCCTACCTATGAAAGTATGTCCATGACATTTTGTTATATCTGATCCTCATTTGATTTTTTGCAGCTTGACGACCCAACACAGTGGACGGGAGACAAGTCCAATATGGGTGGCTTTGTCTGGGCCTTCTCCATTTGGATGTGGGAGCGGCTGCCGGTGGGGCGTCCTGAGAAGCTGCCAAGACGCCCATGGGGTGCCTATAGCGAAGACGACGACGAGGCTCGACACCCCACCATAGCTTACAAGTGGGACATTGTCAAACTCTACACGGGCCTAAACAAGACTTTGTACAAGACCTACACCAACTAGTTGGACGCTTTGACGCATTGACAGGTATATGAACTCGCTAAACACATTTGTCTTTGATTCCACTTCTGACCGAGAGTGGGAACTTACCAACGTATATGTAATAGGTAAAGTGATGGCCATATCATGACCGAGCGTGGGACTTTGATCTAAACGTGATGTGCGATGTGTTAGAAATATGCCCTAGAGGCAATAATAAAAGGATTATTATTATATTTCCTTGTTCATGATAATTGTCTTTTATTCATGCTATAACTGTATTGTCCGGAAATCGTAATACACGTGTGAATACATAGACCATAATATGTCCCTAGTAAGCCTCTAGTTGACTAGCTCGTTGATCAACAGATAGTCATGGTTTCCTGGCTATGGACATTGGATGTCATTGATAACGGGATCACATCATTAGGAGAATGATGTGATGGACAAGACCCATTCCTAAGCATAGCACAAGATCGTGTAGTTCGTTTTGCTAGAGCTTTTCCAATGTCAAGTATCTTTTCCTTAGACCATGATATTGTGTAACTCCCAGATACCGTAGGAGTGCTGTGGGTGTATCAAACGTCACAACGTAACTGGGTGACTATAAAGGTGCACTACAGGTATCTCCGAAAGTGTATGTTGGGTTGACACGGATCCAGACTGGGATTTGTCACTCCGTATGACGGAGAGGTATCTCTGGGCCCACTCGGTAATGCATCATCATAATGAGCTCAAAGTGACCAAGTGTTTGGTCACGGGATCATGCATTACGGTACGAGTAAAGTGACTTGCCGGTAACGAGACTGAACGAGGTATTGGGATATCGACGATCGAGTCTCGGGCAAGTAACGTACCGATTGACAAAGGGAATTGTATACGGGGTTGTTTGAATCCTCGACATCGTGGTTCATCTGATGAGATCATCGAGGAGCATGTGGGAGCCCACATGGGTATCCAGATCCCGCTGTTGGTTATTGCCTGAGAGCCGTCTCGGTCATGTCTACGTGTCTCCCGAACCCGTAGGGTCTACACACTTAAGGTTCGGTGACGCTAGGGTTGTATGAATATGAGTATGCAGCAAACCTAATGTTGTTTGGAGTCCCGGATGAGATCCCGGACGTCACGAGGAGTTTCAGAATGGTCCGGAGGTAAAGAAAATTATATAGGAAGTGCTGTTTCGGCCATCGGGAAAGTTTCGGGGTCACCTGGTATTGTACCGAGACCACCGAAAGTGTCCCGGGGGTCCACCGGATGGGGCCACCCATCCCGGAGGGCCCCATGGGCTGAAGTGGGGAGGGGAACCAGCCCATAGTGGGCTGGTGCGCCCCCCTTGGCCCACCTCCTGCGCCTAGGGTTGAAACCCTAGGGTGGGGGGGCGCCCCACTTGCCTTGGGGGGCACTCCACCCCCCTGGCCGCCGCCCCCCTTGGGAGATTGCATCTCCCAGGGCCGGCGCCCCCCCTGGGGGCCTATATAAAGGAGGGCAGGGGGGAGGGCAGCCGCACCCTGTGTCTTGGCGCCTCCCTCCCCCTGCTACACCTCTTCCTCCTGCTGCAGTAGCTTGGCGAAGCCCTGCCGGAGTTCTGCTGCATCCACCACCACGCCGTCATGCTGCTGGATCATCATCAAGCTCTCCTTCCCCCCTTGCTGGATCAAGACGGAGGAGACGTCACGCGTACGTTATGTGTGTTGAACGCGGAGGTGTCGTCTGTTCGGCGCTAGGATCTCCGGTGATAGGATCACGACGAGAACGACTACCTCAACCCCGTTCTTTTGAACGCTTCCGCTCGCGATCTACAAAGTGGTATGTAGATGCATCTCTCCTTTCACTCGTTGCTTAGATGAACTCATAGATGGATCTTGGTGAAACTGTAGGAAAAATTTTAATTTTCTGCAACGTTCTCCAACAGTGGCATCATGAGCTAGGTCTATGCGTAGTTCTCTGTTGCACGAGTAGAACACAATTTTGTTGTGGGCGTAGATCTTGTCAACTTGCTTGCCACTACTAGTCTTTTCTTGCTTCAGCGGTATTGTGGGATGAAGCGGCCCGGACCGACCTTACACGTACGCTTACGTGAGACAGGTTCCACCGACTGACATGCACTAGTTGCATAAGGTGGCTAGCGGGTGTCTGTCTCTCCCACTTTAGTTGGAGCGGATTCCACGAAAAGGGTCCTTATGAAGGGTAAATAGAAGTTTAAAAAATCATGTTGTGGTTATTCATAGGTAAGAAAACGTTCTTGCTAGAACCCAATTGCAGCCACGTAAAAGATGCAACAACAATTAGAGGACGTCTAACTTGTTTTTGCAGCAATTGTCATGTGATGTGATATGGCCAGAAGTTGTGATGAATGATGAATGATATATTGTGATGTATGAGATCATGTTCTTGTAATAGGAATCACGACTTGCATGTCGATGAGTATGACAACTGGCAGGAGCCATAGGAGTTGTCTTTATTTTTTGTATGACCTGTGTGTCATTGAAGAACGCCATGTAAATTACTTTACTTTATTGCTAAACGCGTTAGCCATAGAAGTAGAAGTAGTCGTTGGCGTGACAACTTCATGAAGACACGATGATGGAGATCATGATGATGGAGATCATGGTGTCATGCCGGTGACGAAGATGATCATGGGGCCCCGAAGATGGAGATCGAATGAGCTATATGATATTGGCCATATCATGTCACTACTATATAATTGCATGTGATGTTTATTATGTTTATGCATCTTGTTTACTTAGAACAACGGTAGTAAATAAGATGATCCCTTACAACAATTTCAAGAAGTGTCCCCTAACTGTGCACCGTTGCTAAAGTTCGTCGTTTCGAAGCACCACGTGATGATCGGGTGTGATAGATTCTTACGTTGACATACAACGGGTGTAAGACAGTTTTACACATGCAAAACACTCAGGGTTAACTTGACGAGCCTAGCATGTAAGACATGGCCTCGGAACACAGAGACCGAAAGGTCGAACACGAGTCGTATGGAAGATACGATCAACATGGAGTTGTTCACCGACGATGACTAGTCCGTCTCACGTGATGATCGGACACGGCCTAGTCGACTCGGATCGTGTAACACTTAGATGACTAGAGGGATGTCTAATCTGAGTGGGAGTTCATTATAATAATTTGATTAGATGAACTTAATTATCATGAACTTAGTCTAAAACCTTTGCAAATATGTCTTGTAGATCAAATGGACAACGCTCATGTCAACATGAACTTCAACGCGTTCCTAGAGAAAACCAAGCTGAAAGATGATGGCAGCAACTATACGGACTGGGTCCGGAACCTGAGGATCATCCTCATAGCTGCCAGGAAACAATATGTCCTAGAAGAACCGCTAGGTGATGCACCCGTTCCAGAGAACCAAGACGTTATGAACGCTTGGCAGTCACGTGCTGATGATTACTCCCTCGTTCAGTGCGGCATGCTTTGCAGCTTAGAACCGGGGCTCCAAAAGCGTTTTGAGCAACACGGAGCATATGAGATGTTCGAGGAGCTGAAACTAGTTTTCCAAGCTCATGCCCGGGTCAAGAGATATGAAGTCTCCGACAAGTTCTATAGTTGTAAGATGGAGAAAAATAGTTCTGTCAGTGAACACATACTCAAAATGTCTGGGTTGCACAACCACCTGTCCCAGCTGGATATTAACCTCCCGGACGAGGCGATCATTGACAGAATCCTTCAGTCGCTCCCACCAAGCTACAAGAGCTTTGTGATGAACTACAATATGCAAGGGATGGTGAAAACCATTCCTGAAGTATTTTCAATGCTGAAGTCAGCAGAGGTAGAAATCAAGAAGGAACATCAAGAGTTGATGGTCAATAAAACCAATAAGTTCAAGAAGGGCAAGGGAAAGAAGAACTTCAAGAAAGACGGCAAGGATGTTGCCGCGCCCGGTAAGCCAGTTGCCGGGAAGAAGTCAAAGAATGGACCCAAGCCTGAGACTGAGTGCTTTTATTGCAAAGGGAAGGGTCACTGGAAGCGGAACTGCCCCAAATACTTAGCGGACAAAGAAGGCCGGCAACACTAAAGGTATATTTGATATACATGTAATTGATGTGTACCTTACCAGTACTCGTAGTAACTCCTGGGTATTTGATACTAGTGCCGTTGCTCATATTTGTAACTCACAGCAGGAGCTGCGGAATAAACGGAGACTGGCGAAGGACGAGGTGACGATGCGCGTCGGGAATGGTTCCAAGGTCGATGTGATCGCCATCGGCACGCTGCCTCTAAATTTACCTACGGGATTAGTTTTAAACCTTAATAATTGTTATTTAGTGCCAAGTTTGAGCATGAACATTGTATCTGGATCTCGTTTGATACGAGATGGCTACTCATTTAAATCCGAGAATAATGGTTGTTCTATTTATATGAGAGATATGTTTTATGGTCATGCCCCGATGGTCAATGGTTTATTCTTAATGAATCTCGAGCGTAACATTACACATATTCATAGTGTTAGTACCAAAAGATGTAAAGTTGATAATGATAGTCCCACATACTTGTGGCACTGCCGCCTTGGTCACATTGGTGTCAAGCGCATGAAGAAGCTCCATGCTGATGGACTTTTGGAGTCTCTCAATTATGAATCATTTGACACATGCGAACCATGCCTCATGGGCAAGATGACCAAGACTCCGTTCTCCGGAACAATGGAGCGAGCAACCAACTTGTTGGAAATCATACATACCGATGTGTGCGGTCCAATGAGCGTTGAGGCTCGCGGAGGATATCGTTATGTTCTCACTCTCACTGATGACTTGAGTAGATATGGGTATGTCTACTTAATGAAACACAAGTCTGAGACCTTTGAAAAGTTCAAGGAATTTCAGAATGAGGTAGAGAATCAACGTGACCGAAAGATAAAGTTCCTACGATAAGATCGTGGAGGTGAATATTTAAGTCACGAATTTGGTACACACTTAAGGAAATGTGGAATCGTTTCACAGCTCACGCCGCCTAGAACACCTCAGCGTAACGGTGTGTCCGAACGTCGTAATCGCACTCTATTGGATATGGTGCGGTCTATGATGTCTCTTACCGATTTACCGCTATCATTTTGGGGATACGCTCTAGAGACAGCTACATTCACTTTAAATAGGGCACCGTCTAAATCCGTTGAGACGACACCGTATGAATTATGGTTTGGGAAGAAACCTAAGCTGTCGTTTCTAAAAGTTTGGGGATGCGATGCTTATGTCAAGAAACTTCAACCTGAAAAGCTCGAACCCAAGTTGGAAAAATGCGTCTTCATAGGATACCCTAAGGAAACCATTGGGTATACCTTCTACTTAAGATCCGAGGGCAAAATCTTTGTTGCCAAGAACGGATCCTTTCTGGAAAAAGAGTTTCTCTCGAAAGAAGTAAGTGGGAGGAAAGTAGAACTCGATGAAGTACTACCTCTTGAACAGGAAAGTAGTGCAGCTCAGGAAGATGTTCTTGTGATGCCTACACCGACTGGAGAGGAAAATAATGATGATGATCAAGGTACTTCGGATCAAGTTGCTACTGAACTTCGTAGGTCCACAAGGACACGTTCCGCACCAGAGTGGTACGGCAACCCTGTCCTGGAAATCATGTTGTTAGACAACGGTGAACCTTCGAACTATGAAGAAGCGATGGCGGGCCCAGATTCCAACAAATGGCTTGAAGCCGTGAAATCCGAGATAGAATCCATGTATGAAAACAAAGTATGGACTTTGACAGACTTGCCCGATGATCGGCGAGCGATAGAAAACAAATGGATCTTTAAGAAGAAGACGGATGCGGATGGAAATATTACCATCTATAAAGCTCGACTTGTCGCTAAGGGTTATCGACAAGTTCAAGGGATTGACTACGATGAGACATTCTCTCCCGTAGCGAAGCTGAAGTCCGTCCAAATCATGTTAGCAATTGCCGCATACTATGATTATGAGATATGGCAGATGGACGTCAAAACGGCATTCCTTAACGGACATCTTAAGGAAGAACTGTATATGATGCAGCCGGAAGGTTTTGTCGATCCTAAAGATGCTAACAAAGTATGCAAGCTCTAGCGATCCATTTATGGGCTGGTGCAAGCATCTTGGAGTTGGAACATTCGCTTTGATGAGATGATCAAAGCGTTTGGGTTTATGCAGACTTATGGAAAAGCCTGCGTTTACAAGAAAGTGAGTGGGAGCTCTGTAGCATTTCTCATATTATATGTGGATGACATTCTCTTGATGGGAAATGATATAGAACTTTTGGACAGCATTAAGGCCTACTTGAATAAGTGTTTTTCAATGAAGGACCTGGAGAAGCTGCTTACATATTAGGCATCAAGATCTATAGGGATAGATCGAGACGCCTCATAGGTCTTTCACAAAGCACATACCTTGATAAGATTTTGAAGAAGTTCAAAATGGATCAGTCCAAGAAAGGGTTCTTGCCTGTATTGCAAGGTGTGAGATTGAGCTCGGCTCAATGCCCGACCACGGCAAAAGATAAAGAAGAGATGAGTGTCATCCCCTATGCTTTAGCCATAGGATCTATTATGTATGCCATGCTGTGTACCAGACCTGATGTAAACCTTGCCGTAAGTTTGGTAGGAAGGTACCAAAGTAATCCCGGCAAGGAACACTGGACAGCGGTCAAGAATATCCTGAAGTACCTGAAAAGGACAAAGGACATGTTTCTCGTTTATGGAGGTGACGAAGAGCTCGTCGTAAAGGGTTACGTCGACGCTAGCTTCAACACAGATCTGGATGACTCTAAGTCACAAATCGGATACATGTATATGTTGAATGGTGGAGCAGTAAGCTGGTGCAGCTGCAAGCAGAGCGTCGTGGCGGGATCTACATGTGAAGCGGAGTACACGGCAGCCTCGGAGGTAGCGCATGAAGCAATTTGGGTGAAGGAGTTCATCACCAACATAGGAGTCATACCCAATGCGTCGGGGCCGATCAAACTCTTCTGTGACAACACTGGAGCTATTGCCCTTGCCAAGGATCCCAGGTTTCACAAGAAGACCATGCACATCAAGCGTCGTTTCAACTCCATCCGTGAAAATGTTCAAGATGGAGACATAGATATTTGCAAAGTACATACGGATCTGAATGTCGCAGATCCGTTGACTAAAACTCTCTCGCGAGCAAAACATGATCAACACCAGAACTCTATGGGTGTTCGATTCATCACAATGTAACTAGATTATTGACTCTAGTGCAAGTGGGAGACTGTTGGAAATATGCCCTAGAGGCAATAATAAAAGGATTATTATTATATTTCCTTGTTCATGATAATTGTCTTTTATTCATGCTATAACTGTATTATCCGGAAATCATAATACACGTGTGAATACATAGACCATAATATGTCCCTAGTAAGCCTCTACTTGACTAGCTCGTTGATCAACAAATAGTCATGGTTTCCTGGCTATGGACATTGGATGTCATTGATAATGGGATCACTTCATTAGGAGAATGATGTGATGGACAAGACCCATTCCTAAGCATAGCACAAGATCGTGTAGTTCGTTTTGCTAGAGCTTTTCCAATGTCAAGTATCTTTTCCTTAGACCATGAGATCGTGTAACTCCCAGATACCGTAGGAGTGCTTTGGGTGTATCAAACGTCACAACGTAACTGGGTGACTATAAAGGTGCACTACAGGTATCTCCGAAAGTGTCTGTTGGGTTGACATGGATCGAGTCTGGGATTTGACACTCCGTATGAAGGAGAGGTATCTCTGGGCCCACTCGGTAATGCATCATCATAATGAGCTCAAAGTGACCAAGTGTTTGGTCACGGGATCATGCATTACGGTACGAGTAAAGTGACTTGCCGGTAACGAGACTGAACGAGGTATTGGGATACCGACGATCGAGTCTCGGGCAAGTAATGTATCGATTGACAAAGGGAATTGTATACGGGGTTGTTTGAATCCTCGATATCGTGGTTCATCCGATGAGATCATCGAGGAGCATGTGGGAGCCAACATTGATTGACAAAGTGACCAAGTGTTTGTATCCAGATCCCGCTGTTGGTTATTGCCCGAGAGCCGTCTCGGTCATGTCTACGTGTCTCCCGAACCCGTAGGGTCTACACACTTAAGGTTCGGTGACGCTAGGGTTGTATGAATATGAGTATGCAGCAAACCGAATGTTGTTCGGAGTCCCGGATGAGATCCCGGGCATCACGAGGAGTTTCAGAATGGTCCGGAGGTAAAGAATTATATATAGGAAGTGCTGTTTCGGCCATCGGGAAAGTTTCGGGGTCACCCGATATTGTACCGGGACCACCGGAAGTGTCCCGGGGGTCCACCGGATGGGGCCACCCATCCCAGAGGGCCCCATGGGCTAAAGTGGGGAGGGGAACCAGCCCATAGTGGGCTGGTGCGCCCCCCTTGGCCCACCCCCTGCGCCTAGGGTTGAAACCCTAGGGTGGGGGGGGCGCCCCACTTGCCTTGGGGGCACTCCACCCCCCTGGCCGCCGCCCCCCTTGGGAGATTGCATCTCCCAGGGCCGGCTTCCCCCCTGGGGGCCTATATAAAGGAGTGCAGGGGGGAGGGCAGCTGCACCCTGTGTCTTGGCGCCTCCCTCCCCCTGCTACACCTCTTCCTCCTCCCGCAGTAGCTTGGCGAAGCCCTGCCGGAGTTCTGCTGCATCCACCACCACGTCGTCGTGCTGCTGGATCATCATCAAGCTCTCCTTTCCCCCTTGCTGGATCAAGACGGAGGAGACGTCGCGCTGACCGTACATGTGTTGAACGCGGAGGTGCCGTCCGTTCGGCGCTAGGATCTCCGGTGATAGGATCACGACGAGAACGACTACCTCAACCCCGTTCTTTTGAACGCTCCCGCTCGCGATCTACAAAGTGGTATGTAGATGCATCTTTCCTTTCACTCGTTGCTTAGATGAACTCATAGATGGATCTTGGTGAAACCATAGGAAAAATTTTAATTTTCTGCAGCGTTCTCCAACACGATGAGGACCGTGGTCTCTGGTGGTGCATCGTGCCCATGATTTGTGTGTACGTCGTCGAGTGGCACTTTCCACACCGCGTGGCCACGCAGTTTGGGGTGTATCAGCATACCCTACCGGGCCCACCCACCGATACCGGCGGCCACGCGCTCCACTTGTGAGTGCCTACGCTTGTTCTTCGTGCCCATGAATTCATTGCGTTCGACTTTATTATGATGTTTCTTGTTGCTAATGCCTTGCAGGATGAGCCGATAGAAGAATCAATCCATCACAGACTGGGGAGAGGAGCATAAAAATCATGTGACGAAGTGGAACTGACGGAGGTACCAGAAAGACGGAGAGAGGAAAGTGACTGACTGGGATGCTTACCTGGACCGACACATGAAGTGGTACGATGATGGCCAAAAGCACCGTCTTCGTCTCAGGCCTCGGTGGATGGCGGAAGACATCGCGGAGCTCATCAACAGAGTGGAAGTTTGAACTGACGGTTGTATTTGAATTATTGTATTCGTCATCGTGACTGACTTATGTCGTTGCAGTCTGGTGAGCTGAACAGATGCATCTTTGAAGCCTCAGATGCACTAGGTGATGCCCCCGAGAGCGCACAATCTGAGAACAAAATGAGGGGACGATGAAGGTACAATTTCATCCTCCTCGGAACAGATGCATCTTGTTCACTTGCAATCATAAACCTGATACTTATTATGCCATTGTTTCATTGTGAGTGCAGAAGTTCGTGAAGTGTTGTCGCAAGCTAGTAGGCCTGCTTGGGTGTGCTGGAGCTGGGCGGTTGAAGCTTATCATCCTGTAGCCACACAGGGTCACATCGCCTCATCGAGCCATGGTCCCTCGTTGTTTAGGTTGGTTGAGGAGGAGGAGGAGGAGGAGGCCACACATGAAGAAAGGGAGGAGGAGGATGAGAAGGATGAGAGCAACGGGGAGGAGGAGTATGATGAAGATTATGGACCTCCAACAACTCAATCATCTCAAGCACCTCAGCTGTCGTCGAAGAGGAATTCGAAGAACAAGGATTTGCTGAGTCCGGACCCTTTCCAAAGACCGGTTACTCGACGGCCCAAGAATAAGACTGAAGAGCTTCGTTCAAAGAGTAACGAGGACCGTACCTCCAAGAGGGGAAGGAGCAACTGATTATGCTCTTCGATAGTTGGCTCTTGTAGTTGGAACTCCGTTTATGGAACGGTGTGTTTGCTACTTGTGTGTTGAAACTCCGTTTGTAGCTTATTTGTGGAACGGTGTGCTTGCTACTTGTGTGTCTATGTGGAACTCCGTTTTCTAATTAGTTGAACTCTGTTTGCTATTTGTGGAACTCCGTGGAACTTCGTTTACTAATTAGTTGAAGTTCGTTTGAAATGTTCTTTGCACTTCAAGTTTTGTTAATGTGTATGGGATGTCCAAGTTTAATTGTTTAAGATCTCTGATATTACTATCATATTTTTGAAACTTTTTGTGATATTGTTTTTGAAAAGAAGCAAGCAAATGAAACTTGAAAAATAAACATAGGACCCTACCGCCAGGGACCCTGGCAGTAGGATCATACAGCCTACTGCCAACCGCCCTGGTGGGTAGGGTGAACCTACCGCCAGGGCCTTTTCATATTTCGTTACAGAAGGTTTGCACTGCAAAATCCAGCCACACCCTACTGGCAGGGCCTCTGGCGGCAGGGTTAGACAATCTACCGCCAGGGGATCTGGCGGTAGGGTACTTATCCACGTCAGCTCAGGCAAACAGCCGTCGTCCCCCTCCGTCGCGCCCTACCGCCAGGGACCCTGGCGGTAGGCTGTCTAACCCTACCGCCAGATCCCCTGGCAGTAGCAAAAGGGTCAAATCCCGAATTTTTTCCCAACCGGGGTCAGATCCTGAATTTGTATCAAAAAGGGTCAAAACACGAAATTTTGCCCCCCTTTGTTTGCATTTTTGGCTAGAGATTGGGCAAGGCGGGTTCTCTCATTCTCGATTGTAGTAGTTGTGGTTCTAATCTCAGGATTAGCGTTGTGTGGTGTGCCATTTGACATTTGTATTCAAACCATTGATGGGTCTCTGCACCCTTTCTTCTATCAATATATGAAACACATGCTTGACATCGAGAATACTTTTAGTATATATTATTATATTATACTTAAAGTGCATATTATTTATATTACATTTTAGTGTCAATCTGAAAATACACGAAGGCCTAACAAATAGGAAAGGAGCTATTACCTAGGAGGCATTTAATAATCCTTTGTCAATAAAATATAGTGGTATTGTGCTATCCAAGTATACTTCCTCCGTCACAGTTTAGAAGGCACAGTTAAATTTGCGTGCGTTTTCACAATAGACAAGGTTTAGGGCGCATTGCATTTATTTCTAGTAGCTAATTAGTACTCCGGAGTACTATTTCTAATACATGCATGCGTAGTGTGTATGCTATTTTTTAGCTCATCTCACAACCAATAGATAACCACCTAGGTCCCAGAGAATTTCCAAGTACGCCTTCTAAACCGTGTCGGAGGGAGTATTATAATTATAATTCTTTTGACTATAATAATGATATTGATTCTCGTTATAGCATATTATACACAAACAAAGGATGCATGCAAACATTAATGTGAAAAATAATATAGGATTGATAAATGGATCCTTAGAGACTTTCTTTTTAGAACGCAGATCCTTGAGATTTGGTCATGCCTCTATATGAAGAAAATATGCCCTAGAGGCAATAGTAAAGTTATTATTTATTTCCTCATATCATGATAAATGTTTATTATTCATGCTAGAATTGTATTAACCGGAAACATGATACATGTGTGAATACATAGAAAACATATAATCACTAGTATGCCTCTACTTGACTAGCTCATTAATCAAAGATGGTTATGTTTCCTAACCATAGACATGTGCTGTCATTTGATTAATGAGATCACATCATTAGGAGAATGGTGTGATTGACATGACCCATCCCGTTAGCTTAGCACTTGATCGTTTAGTATTCTGCTATTGCTTTCTTCATGACTTATACATGTTCCTGTAACTATGAGAATTATGCAACTCCCGTTTACCGGAGGAACACTTTGGGTACTACCAAACGTCACAATGTAACTGGGTGATTATAAAGGAGTACTACATGTGTCTCCAAAGGTACATGTTGAGTTGGCGTATTTCGAGATTAGGTTTTGTCACTCCGATTGTCGGAGAGGTATCTCTGGGCCCTCTCGGTAATACTCATCACTTAAGCCTTGCAAGCATCATAACTAATGAGTTTGTTTATGAGATGACGTATTACAGAACGAGTAAAGAGACTTGCCGGTAACGAGATTGAACTAGGTATAGGATACCGACGATCAAATCTCGGGCAAGTAACATACCGATGACAAAGGGAACAACGTATGTTGTTATGCGGTTTGACCGATAAAGATCTTCGTAGAATATGTAGGAACCAATATGGGCATCCAGGTCCCGCTATTGGTTGTTGACCGAGAATGGTTTTAGGTCATGTCTACATAGTTCTCGAACCCATAGGGTCCGCACGCTTAACGTTTCGATGATAGTTTTATTATGAGTTTATAAGTTTTGATGTACCGAAGTTTGTTTGGAGTCCCGGATGTGATCACGAACATGACGAGGAGTCTTGGAATGGTCGAGACATAAAGATTGATATATTGGAAGCCTATGTTTGGACATCGGAATGGTTCCGGGTGAAATCGGCATTTTACCGGAGTACCGGGAGGTTACCGGAACCCCCCGGGGGGTTAATGGGCCTACATGGGCCAAGAGGGAGAAGAGGAAGGAGCAAGGAGGGGGCCGCGCGCCCCTCCCCCTCCTAGTCCGAATAGGACAAGGGAAGGGGGCGGCGCCCCCCCTTTCCTTCCCCTCTTCCTCCTCTTTCCCCTTTCTCTCCTACTCCAACTTGGAAAAGGGGAGTCCTACTCCCGGTGGGAGTAGGACTCCCCCCTTGGCGCGCCCCCTAGGCCGGCGGCCTCCTCCCCCTGGCTCCTTTATATACGGGGGTGGGGGGCACCCCATAGACACACAAGTTGATCTACGGATCGTTCCTTAGCCGTGTGCGGTGCCCCCTTCCACCATATTCCACCTCGGTCATATCGTCGCGGAGTTTAGGCGAAGCCCTGCGCTGGTAGAACATCATCATCATCACCATGCCGTCGTGCTGACGGAACTCATCTCCGGAGCCTTTGCTGGATCGGAGGGCCGGAGATCGTCATCGAGCTGAACGTGTGCTGAACTCGGAGGCCCCGTACGTTCGGTGCTTGGATCGGTCAGATCGTGAAGACGTACGACTACATCAACCGCGTTGTGCTAACGCTTCCGCTTACGGTCTACGAGGGTACATGGACGAACTCTCTCCCCTCTCGTTGCTATATCATCACCATGATCTTGCGTGTGCGTAGGAAATTTTTTGAAATTACTACGTTCCCCAACAGTGGCATTCGAGCCTAGGTTTTATGCGTTGATGTTATATGCACGAGTAGAACACAAGTGAGTTGTGGGCGATACAAGTCATACTGCTTACCAGCATGTCATACTTTGGTTCGGCGGTATTGTGAGATGAAGCGGCCCGGACCGACATTACGCGTACGCTTACGCAAGACTGGTTTCACCGTTACGAGCACTCGTGCTTAAAGGTGGCTGGCGGGTGTCTGTCTCTCTCACTTTAGCTGAATCGAGTGTGGCTACGCCCGGTCCTTGCGAAGGTTAAAACAGCACCAACTTGACGAACTATCGTTGTGGTTTTTGATGCCTAGGTAAGAACGGTTCTTGCTAAGCCCGTAGCAGCCACGTAAAATTTGCAACAACAAAGTAGAGGACGTCTAACTTGTTTTTGCAGGGCATGTTGTGATGTGATATGGTCAAGACGTGATGCTATATTTTATTGTATGAGATGATCATGTTTTGTAACCGAAGTTATTGGCAACTGGCAGGAGCCATATGGTTGTCGCTTTATTGTATGAAATGCAAACGCCCTGTAATTGCTTTACTTTATCACTAAGCGGTAGCGATAGTCGTAGAAGCAATAGATGGCGTAACGACAATGATGCTACGATGGAGATCAAGGTGTCGCGCCGGTGACGATGGTGATCATGACGGTGCTTCGAAGATGGAGATCACGAGCACAAGATGATGATGGCCATATCATATCACTTATATTGATTGCATGTGATGTTTATCCTTTATGCATCTTATCTTGCTTTGATTGACGGTAGCATTTTAAGATGATCTCTCACTAATTATCAAGAAGTGTTCTCCCTGAGTATGCACCGTTGCGAAAGTTCTTCGTGCTGAGACACCACGTGATGATCGGGTGTGATAGGCTCTACGTTCAAATACAACGGGTGCAAAACAGTTGCACACGCGGAATACTCAGGTTATACTTGACGAGCCTAGAATATACAGATATGGCCTCGGAACACGGACACCGAAAGGTCGAGCGTGAATCATATAGTAGATATGATCAACATAGAGATGTTCACCATTGAAACTACTCCATCTCACGTGATGATCGGACATGGTTTAGTTGATTTGGATCACGTGATCACTTAGATGACTAGAGAGATGTCTGTCTAAGTGGGAGTTCTTAAGTAATATGATTAATTGAACTTAAATTTATCATGAACTTAGTACCTGATAGTATTTTTCTTGTCTATGTTTGTTTGTAGATAGATGGCTCGTGCTGTTGTTCCGTTGAATTTTAATGCGTTCCTTGAGAAAGCAAAGTTGAAAGATGATGGTAGCAATTACACGGACTGGGTCCGTAACCTGAGGATTATCCTCATTGCTGCATAGAAAAGTTACGTCCTGGAAGCACCGCTGGGTGCCAAGCCTGCTGCTGATGCAACTGACAACGTTAAGAATGTCTGGCAGAGCAAAGCTGATGACTACTCGATAGTTCAATGTGCCATGCTTTACGGCTTAGAACCGGGTCTTCAACGACGTTTTGAACGTCACGGAGCATATGAGATGTTCCAAGAGTTGAAGTTAATATTTCAAGCAAATGCCTGGATTGAGAGATATAAAGTCTCCAATAAGTTCTACAGCTGCAAAATGGAGGAGAATAGTTCTGTCAGTGAGCATATACTCAAAATGTCTGGGTATAATAATCACTTGGTTCAACTGGGAGTTAATCTTCCGGATGATAGCGTCATTGACAGAATTCTCCAATCACTGCCACCAAGCTACAAGAGCTTCGTGATGAACTATAATATGCAAGGGATGAACAAGACTATTCCTGAGCTCTTCGCGATGCTGAAAGCCGCGGAGGTAGAAATCAAGAAGGAGCATCAAGTGTTGATGGTCAACAAGACCACTAGTTTCAAGAAGAAGGGCAAAGGGAAGAAGAAGGGAAACTTCAAAAAGAACGGCAAGCAAGTTGCTGCTCAAGAGAAGAAACCCAAGTCTGGACCTAAGCCTGAAACTGAGTGCTTCTACTGCAAGCAGACTGGACACTGGAAGCGGAACTGCCCCAAGTATTTGGCGGATAAGAAGGATGGCAAAGTAAACAAAGGTATATGTGATATACATGTTATTGATGTATACCTTACTAATGCTCGCAGTAGCACCTGGGTATTTGATACTGGTTCTGTTGCTAATATTTGCAACTCGAAACAGGGACTACGGATTAAGCGAAGATTAGCTAAGGACGAGGTGACGATGCGCGTGGGAAATGGTTCCAAAGTCGATGTGATCACGGTCGGCACGCTACCTCTACATCTACCATCGGGATTAGTTTTAGACCTAAATAATTGTTATTTGGTGCCTGTGTTGAGCATGAACATTATATCTGGATCTTGTTTGATGCGAGACGGTTATTCATTTAAATCAGAGAATAATGGTTGTTCTATTTATACGAGTAATATCTTTTATGGTCATGCACCCTTGAAGAGTGGTCTATTTTTATTGAATCTCGATAGTTGTGATACACATATTCATAGTGTTGAAACCAAAAGATGCAGAGTTGATAATGATAGTGCAACTTATTTGTGGCACTGCCGTTTAGGTCATATCGGTGTAAAACGCATGAAGAAACTCCATACTGATGGGCTTTTGGAATCACTTGATTATGAATCACTTGGTACTTGCGAACCGTGCCTTATGGGCAAGATGACTAAAACACCGTTCTCCGGTACTATGGAGAGAGCAACAGATTTGTTGGAAATCATACATACAGATGTATGTGGTCCAATGAATGTTGAGGCTCGTGGCGGATATCGTTATTTTCTCACCTTCACAGATGATTTGAGCAGATATGGGTATATCTACTTAATGAAACACAAGTCTGAAACATTTGAAAAGTTCAAAGAATTTCAGAGTGAAGTAGAAAATCATCGTAACAAGAAAATAAAGTTTCTACGATCCGATCGTGGAGGAGAATATTTGAGTTACGAGTTTGGTCTACACTTGAAACAATGCGGGATAGTCTCGCAACTCACACCACCTGGAACACCACAACGCAATGGTGTGTCCGAACGTCGTAATCGTACTTTACTTGATATGGTGCGATCTATGATGTCTCTTACCGATCTACCGCTATCGTTTTGGGGTTATGCTTTAGAGACGGCCGCATTCACGTTAAATAGGGCACCATCAAAATCCGTTGAGACGACGCCTTATGAACTGTGGTTTAGCAAGAAACCAAAGTTGTCGTTTCTTAAAGTTTGGGGCTGCGATGCTTATGTGAAGAAACTTCAACCAGATAAGCTCGAACCTAAATCGGAGAAATGTGTCTTCATAGGATACCCAAAGGAGACTATTTGGTACACCTTCTATCACAGATCTGAGGGCAAGATTTTCGTTGCTAAATTCGGATCCTTTCTAGAGAAGGAGTTTCTCTCGAAAGAAGTGAGTGGGAGGAAAGTAGAACTTGATGAGATGACTGTATCTACTCCCTTATTGGAAGGTAGTTCATCACAAGAACCGGTTCCTGTGACAACTACACCAATTAGTGAGGAAGCTAATGATATTGATCATGAAACTTCAGATCAAGTTTCTGCTGAACCTCGTAGGTCTACCAGAGTAATATCTGCACCAGAGTGGTACGGCAATCCTATTCTGGAAGTCATGTTACTTGACCATGATGAACCTACGAACTATGAGGAAGCGATGATGAGCCCGGATTCCACAAAATGGCTAGAGGCCATGAAATCTGAGATGGGATCCATGTATGAAAACAAAGTATGGACTTTGGTTGACTTGCCCGATGATCGGCAAGCTATTGAGAATAAATGGATCTTTAAGAAGAAGACTGACGCTGATGGTAATGTAACTATCTATAAAGCTCGACTTGTTGCGAAAGGTTTTCGACAAGTTCAAGGGGTTGACTACGATGAGACTTTCTCACCCGTAGCGATGCTTAAGTCTGTCCGAATCATGTTAGCTATTGCTGCATTTCATGATTATGAAATTTGGCAAATGGATGTCAAGGCTGCATTCTTGAATGGATTTCTAGAAGAAGAGTTGTATATGATGCAGCCGGAAGGTTTTGTTGATCCAAAAGGTGCTAACAAAGTGTGCAAGCTCCAGCGTTCCATTTATGGACTGGTGCAAGCATCTCGGAGTTGGAATAAACGCTTTGATAGTGTGATCAAAGCATATGGTTTTATACAGACTTTTGGAGAAGCCTGTATTTACAAGAAAGTGAGTGGGAGCTCTGTAGCATTTCTAGTTTTATATGTAGATGACATATTATTAATTGGAAATGATATAGAATTTCTGGATAGCATAAAGGGATACTTGAATAAAAGTTTTTCAATGAAAGACCTTGGTGAAGCTGCTTATATATTGGGCATCAAGATCTATAGAGATAGATCAAGACGCTTAATAGGACTTTCACAAAGCACATACCTTGACAAGATTTTGAAAAAGTTCAAAATGGATCAGGCAAAGAAAGGATTCTTGCTTGTGCTACAAGGTGTGAAGTTGAGTCAAACTCAATGCCCGACCACAGCAGAAGATAGAGAGAAAATGAAAGATGTTCCCTATGCTTCAGCCATAGGCTCTATCATGTATGCAATGCTGTGTACCAGGCCTGACGTATGCTTAGCAATAAGCTTAGCAGGAAGGTACCAAAGTAATCCAGGAGTGGATCACTGGATAGCGGTCAAAAACATCCTGAAATACCTGAAAAGGACTAAGGATATGTTTCTCATATATGGAGGTGACAAAGAGCTAGTCGTAAGAGGTTACGTCGATGCAAGCTTTGACACTAATCCGGACGATTCTAAATCACAAACCGGATACGTGTTTATATTAAACGGTGGAGCTGTAAGTTGGTGCAGTTCTAAACAAAGCGTCGTGGCGGGATCTACATGTGAAGCGGAGTACATAGCTGCTTCTGAAGCAGCGAATGAAGGAGTCTGGATGAAGGAGTTCATTTCCGATCTAGGTGTCATACCTAGTGCATCGGGACCAATGAAGATCTTCTATGACAATACTGGTGCAATTGCCTTGGCAAAGGAATCCAGATTTCACAAGAGGACCAAGCACATCAAGAGACGCTTCAATTCCATTCGGGACCAAGTCCAAGTGGGAGACATAGAAATTTGCAAGATACATACGGATCTGAATGTTGCAGACCCGTTGACTAAGCCTCTCTCACGAGCAAAACATGATCAACACCAAGACTCCATGGGTGTTAGAATCATTACTATGTAATCTAGATTATTGACTCTAGTGCAAGTGGGAGACTGAAGGAAATATGCCCTAGAGGCAATAATAAAGTTATTATTTATTTCCTCATATCATGATAAATGTTTATTATTAATGCTAGAATTGTATTAACCGGAAACATGATACATGTGTGAATACATAGACAAACATATAGTCACTAGTATGCCTCTACTTGACTAGCTCATTAATCAAAGATGGTTATGTTTCCTAACCATAGACATGTGTTGTCATTTGATTAATGAGATCACATCATTAGGAGAATGGTGTGATTGACATGACCCATCCCGTTAGCTTAGCACTTGATCGTTTAGTATTCTGTTATTGCTTTCTTCATGACTTATACATGTTCCTGTAACTATGAGAATTATGCAACTCCCGTTTACCGGAGGAACACTTTGGGTACTACCAAACGTCACAACGTAACTGGGTGATTATAAAGGAGTACTACAGGTGTCTCCAAAGGTACATGTTGAGTTGGCGTATTTCGAGATTAGGTTTTGTCACTCCGATTGTCGGAGAGGTACCTCTGGGCCCTCTCGGTAATACTCATCACTTAAGCCTTGCAAGCATCATAACTAATGAGTTAGTTATGAGATGACGTATTACAGAACGAGTAAAGAGACTTGCCGGTAATGAGGTTGAACTAGGTATAGGATACCGACGATCAAATCTCGGGCAAGTAACATACCGATGACAAAGGGAACAACGTATGTTGTTATGCGGTTTGACCGATAAAGATCTTCGTAGAATATGTAGGAACCAATATGGGCATCCAGGTCCCGCTATTGGTTATTGACCGAGAATGGTTTTAGGTCATGTCTACATAGTTCTCGAACCCGTAGGGTCCGCACGCTTAACGTTTCGATGACAGTTTTATTATGAGTTTATAAGTTTTGATGAACCGAAGTTTGTTCGGAATCTAGGATGTGATCACGGACATGACGAGGAGTCTCGGAATGGTCGAGACATAAAGATTGATATATTGGAAGCCTATGTTTGGACATCGGAATGGTTCCGGGTGAAATCGGCATTTTACCGGAGTACCGGGAGGTTACCGGAACCCCCCGGGGGGTTAATGGGCCTACATGGGCCAAGAGGGAGAAGAGGAAGGAGCAAGGAGGGGGCCGCGCGCCCCTCCCCCTCCTAGTCCGAATAGGACAAGGGAAGGGGGGGCGGCGCCCCCCCTTTCCTTCCCCTCTTCCTCCTCTTTCCCCTTTCTCTCCTACTCCAACTTGGAAAAGGGGAGTCTGTAAGTGCATCTAGTGCCCCTTAGTGATTTTGGTGTATTGAAGACTTGTAGGTTAAGTAACTGATGCGTTTGTGAGTGTACACAGGTTTATAAGTCTATGAGGAGTTTGATATTTACAGAGAAAGTCGACCCCTAAAAATGAAGTTCTTCAACTGAAGACTTTGATATTCTGAAGACTTTGAAAGTGAAGAAATTGGTGTGACCTTGAAGACTTGGTATTCATTCGAGGAACATGAAGCATGAAGACTTTTGTTTTCGTAGTTTCATTTTCTCTTTCTTGAGTCATAGGAAACACCGTACTGTTAACGGGGGTTGAGGGAATACTAAGGAAAAATTTCCATGTGATGCTCAACTCAAAATCCTACACCTACCAATCCCTTCGAGTGAAGCCGTTGGATATCTCATACAGTTTAGTCAAATTCTTCAGTGACAGAGACGCAGTTCTTCTGGTCACTGATGACTTTGCTCTAACTGAGGAGTTAGGAATTCGCCAGTGCGAATTGCCTACACAGTGAGGAACATGATAGCCCTGAGGAATTTGAGAGTCAAATTTCCGACCGTTGCTGTGCTGCGCGCCGGCTGTCCAAAATATCTTATCCACCTAACGGTCATATCATTGAAGGGCATTTATGTCTTATCATGTCGGGCTGCTCCCTAGGCTATAAATAGCCGCCCCCTACAACCACTAGCTGGTTGGCTGCTCTGAGAGAACTTGACACTTGTCATCTGAGAGCAACCCATCCTCCGAGGACTTTGAGCGAAAATCATCAAGTGAGGAAAATCCCAAAACCAAACCCCCACAAACCCAAAGTGATTGAGCATCACTGAAGAAATTGATCCTGCGTGGATCCGACGCTTGTTACCTTTGAAGACTGTGCTTCTTCCAGACGGTTAGGCGTCAAGGTCTAGAGCATCCAAGAGGAATTGTGGATCGCCGAGTGACTGAGTCTGTGAAGGTTTGGAAGTCACCTGAAGACTTACCACGAGTGATTGGACGAGGCCTGCATGGTCTTAGTTCAAGGAGAATACGGTGAGGACTGGGTGTCCTGAGTTGCGGCTCAGAGACTGGGTGTCCGGGACTGTGTGTCCTCGAGTTTAAATACTCAGCCGCTCCAACTAGACGTACAACTGAGACAACAGTTGGAACTGGTTTACCAAATCATTGTCTTCACCAACTGACTGGTTCTATTTCCTCAACTCTTTCATTTCCTCATTACTGTGTTGAATGTTGTTCATATCTGTGCTTGAAGACTTTGACTGAAGACTTTCACAAATTCCTCAGTTCAATTTCTTCAGTCTGTTTGTCTTCATCTTGTTATCCTGTGTTTACGCTTTCCGTACTCTGTGCTAGTCTTCATTTCATCATGATGACTATGTTTGTATCCTATTATGCTTACTTCTGAGTACTTATTCCGCTGCAAGTAGTTCTTCGCTAAGGAATTTCCTCACCAGCAAATTCCTCAGTGAAGAATTCATAAAAATCGCCTATTCACCCCCCTCTAGTCGATATAACACACTTTCAATTGGTATCAGAGCAAGGTACTCCCTTGTTCTGTGTGATTTTGGTTTAACCGCCTGGAGTTTTAGTTATGTCGACCGCAAGTATGATCAAGGTCTCGGCTGGGTGTCCTACCTTTGATGGAACGGACTACCCCTACTGGAAGAACAAGATGCGAATGCATCTTGAGGCAATTAATAATGATCTCTGGTATGTTGTGGAAAATGGTGTCCCCACTGTCACTCCCTCACTGAACGCTACCGATGTGAAGAGATTTAAACAACTCGATTCTCAAGCGAAGAATATCATATGTGGTCATCTGAGCAAAGGACAGTATGGAAGAGTGAGTGCTTTGGAAACTGCTAAGCTTATCTGGGATAGGCTGTCCAAAGTAAATGAAGGAGTTTCAACTCAGCGTGACTCTCGAGTCGATGTTCTTCGGAATCTCTTCAACCGCTTCAAAAGACTCGACAATGAGAATGTCCAACAAACCTTTGATCGCCTCACTGACATCTCAAATGAGCTTCAAGCCCTCGGTGCCACTGACATCACTGATCATGAAGTTGTGAAGAAACTGCTGAGATCGCTTGATTCCTCATTTGATACTCTGGGACTGATGATACAAGAACGTGCTGACTACAAGTCGCTTGATCCTGCTGATATCCTCGAAAGGCTAAACACTCACGAGTTTCAGCTTGCTGAAAAGAGAGATCTCTATGGCTCAAACTATGGCAAACCACGTGCCCTGAAGGCCAAGGTTGCGTCTGACTCTGAATGTGAGGATTCTGGTAGTAGCCTTGGTGATCCGGAAGAACTGAGCCAGGATCTAGCACTGCTTGTGAAGAAATTCCAGAAGTTCACAAGACGTGGTCGCTTTGGAAAATCCTCAAGAGGAAATGATTCCTCATCCAGTGACTATAAGAGAAGACTTTGCCACAAATGCAAGAAGCCTGGTCACTATATTCAAGATTGTCCTCAGTGGGAAAAGGAAATGAAGAAGAAGAAATACAAGGATTACAGTTCTGATGATGCGAAGAAGAAGAAGAAATCGTCAAAATCTTCGTCATCAAAATCCTCAAAGTCTTCATCTCACAAGAAGGGCAGCTCCAAGAAGGCTCGGGCATTCATTGGCAAGGAAATGGACTCTGAAGCTGAATCTAAGGAAAATGATGAAGAGGAGGAGTCTGAAGAATCTGAGTCTGGTGTTGCGAGTCTGGCCGTTGCTACTGCCTTCGTCAGCAAGTCCATCTTCAACACTGAAGAAACTGACACCACCGACAAGCCCGATGAAGATAATGATGGCTATGCTCCCACCTATTGCTTCATGGCAAAAGGAGCTAAGGTACTCAAATACAACTCCTCTGACTCTAGTGAAAATGAATCTGATGAGGATCTCAAGCCCAGCTACTCTAAACTTGCTAGAATTGCTGTGAAACAACAACGGGCTCTTGAAAAGGTTCAAAAAATGCTAGATAAAAGTGATGATATGTTGGGTGAAGAAATGGATCGCACTAAAGCCTTGACTGAAAATCTTCAGAGACTTCAGTCTAGGTATGATAACCTTCAAGGTCATCATAACTCTCTCTTGTCTGATCATGAGAAACTTTCTTCTGAATTTCTTCAAGAAAAGCAAGATCATGAGAAGCTTTCTCTTGAATCTCTTCAAAGAAAGGAAGATCTTGAAAAGCTAAGAGTGTGTTATGAAGATCTTCAGAAGGAGCGCGATTCATTACTAGCTCAACAAATCAGCGCTTCTCAGGAAGAATTTGTTCCTCCATGCTTAAGGTGCATTGAACGTGAATCTGCTAATTCTTCACCTGAATGTTCAAATGCTTCAAATGTTACAAATTCTTCATCTGCCTCCGCTATCACTAATTCCTCATCTGAGGACATTGCTAGTATCACTGACAATGCAGGGCTGAAGGAATTGTACATGACAGGCATGTACAAAAGCCTCAAAGAGCATCAGACACTTTGTGATGTGCTCAAAAAGCAGATCCTCAACAGAAACCCTAGGAAAGAGGGTATTGCCTTTGAGAGGAAACTCAATGCTGATGGAACATATTGTAAGCATGAGCAGTACCCCAAAACCTCATGGGTTGCTGCAAAGGGACCTCCAGTTGATCCATCTATCTTATCTGGCTTTACATGTGAATCTCCTCATTCTTCTGATGAGTCATTTGACTCCAACTATAAACTGTTCAAAAATCAGAATGGTGAAGTATTTGCTAGATATGTTGGCACTAACTGCAGGAACGGTTCCCCTATGAAGAAAATCTGGGTTCCCAAAAGTTGTGTTGAAAGTCTTCAGGTGAATGTCCTCATGACACCACCTGTGAAGAACAGGAACCCCAGATCAAATTCTTCATATGGACCAAATTCTTCATATGGATCAAATTCCTCAACAGGATCAAAGTCCTCATATGATTATCATCGTGCTAACAACTCTGTCTCTCAGGGTAGAGCTAAGGGCTATGAATATGTGCATTATTCTTCAAACCATTATGTTCATAAGTCCTCGAAGAATTACTCTGCTTATTCATATGCTTACCCTAACCCCTCTTATGTGAAGCGAAATGGTTTGGCATCTTTGCCACCTTTCTCATATGGTGCTCGCAGAATGATGAACTCTTTGCCACCCCTCCAGATGTGGGTGGTGAAGAAAAAGAACTAATCTCTTCTGCAGGGTCAGGTCTCGAGACGTGTTCTAACGTCTGAAGAATTTGCTGGGGACCTGACAAAAATGCCTGAAAGGACGCAGGCGAATCATGATGAAATGAACTTTCATTTCACATGTCCTCATACTGCTATATCTGTTTACTGCTTGATGAAATTCATCTGATGAACTTGATATCATATTCTTCACTGATGAAGCATATGAGATTGTAAGCTACACTAGTTCATCTGTAGGATGATCAACCCAAAACCACTGAATGGGTCCTCGATAGTGGATGTACAAATCACATGACTGGTGACAAAAATCTATTGATGGATGCTCCCTTATTACCGTCACCTCTGAAGCATATCATCTTTGCTGACAAAGGCAAAAGTCAGGTATTGGGTCTTGGTAAGGTTGCTATCTCTAAGGACAAGCACATGGACAAAGTCATGCTTGTTGAGTCCTTAGGATACAATCTCATGTCAGTCTCAATGCTTTGTGATCTTGATATGGTTGTTGTCTTCGGCAAATACCGCTGTGTTGTGATTATGGAAGCTGACAATTCCAAAGTCTTCGAAGGCTTTAGGAGAGGAGATTTGTATATTGTTGATTTCTCTACAGGACCACAACCAGCCGTATGTCTACTTGCAAAAGCTTCAGAAGGCTGGCTATGGCATCGACGACTTGGTCACGCAGGCATGAGGAATTTGAACACGCTTGCGAAGAAGAAGCATGTCATTGGCATTGAGAATGTCAAATTCCTCAAGGATCACTTGTGCGGAGCATGTGAAGCCGGAAAAATGACCAAGGCCAAGCATCCAGCAAAGACTATCATGACCACTACCCGTCCATTCGAATTGCTTCACATGGACCTCTTCGGACGTAATCATTATTCAGCAGTCACTAATGATGCATCTCTATATGGTTTTGTCATTGTTGATGATTATTCTCGATATACATGGGTACACATTGTTACTTACAAACATGAAGTGCAGGAAGTCTTCAAACAATTTTCCTCGAGGGCTTCAACCAACTTCCGTGTGAAGATCAAGCATATCAGAAGTGACAATGGAACTGAGTTCAAGAATTCTGGTCTTGATGCCTATCTTGATGAACTTGGTATTACTCATGAGTTATCTGCTCCCTATACTCCTCAGCAGAATGGTGTCGTGGAGCGCAAGAACAGAACTCTTGTTGAGATAGCTCGCACTATGCTTGATGAATATAAAACGCCTCAGTGTTTCTGGATTGATGCAATTGATACTGCGTGCCACATCATCAACAGAGTATATCTTCACAAATTCTTCAAGAAAACGGCCTATGAACTCCTCACTGACAAGAAACCCAATGTGAGTTATTTCAAAGTCTTTGGTGCTAAATGTTGGATTAGAGATCCTCACCACAACTCTAAATTTGCACCGAAAGCACATGAAGGTTTTATGCTTGGTTACGGAAAGGACTCGCACACCTACAGAGTCTTCAACATTGTTCTTCACAAGATTGTTGACACTGTAGATGTGCGGTTCGATGAAACTAATGGCTCGCAAAGAGAGCACCTACCTTCTGTGTTAGATGAACCAACACCTGAGGATGCTATCAAGCTCAAGGCAACTAAGGACGTCATTCCTACTGAAGAATCTGCTGAAGAATTCATTCCTGTTCGTGAAGAACGTCGAGCTGATGCACCTGAAGAACATGATGAGGAAAATGGTGCTGAAGAAAATGCTGATCAAAATCCTCAGCGACAACCAACTCATCTACGCGTTGCAAAAGAAGTGCAAGTGGAGAAGATCATCAATGACATTAGCGCACCAGGTCCTCTCACCCGCTCAAAAGCATCACATTTATCTAACTTTTGTGGGCACTATGCTTTTGTCTCTATCACAGAGCCCACTAAGGTAGATGAAGCATTTCTGGAGCCGGAGTGGATTCAGGCTATGCAAGAAGAATTACATCAGTTCGAACTGAACAATGTCTGGGAATTGGTCAATCGCCCAGATCCTCGCAAGCATAATATCATTGGCACAAAGTGGATCTACCGCAACAAGCAAGATGAAAATGGCCTTGTGGTGAGGAATAAGGCACGACTAGTAGCTCAAGGCTACACACAGGTTGAAGGAATTGATTTTGATGAAACTTTTGCACCTGTTGCTAGACTTGAGGCTATTCGCATTTTACTTGCCTATGCTAACCATCATGATATCATCTTATATCAAATGGATGTGAAAAGTGCATTCCTCAATGGTAAGCTTGAGGAAGAAGTATATGTTGCTCAACCCCCAGGTTTTGAAGATCCCAAGAATCTTGACAAAGTCTTCAGACTCAATAAGGCCCTCTATGGCCTCAAGCAAGCCCCTCGGGCGTGGTATGATACATTGAAGGAATCCTTCGTGAAGAATGGCTTCACACCCGGTTCACTCGACCATACTCTCTTTACTAAATCATTTGATGGTGAACTGTTTGTGTGCCAAATATATGTTGATGATATTATCTTTGGCTGTACTAATCAACGTTATAGTGATGAATTTGCCTATATGATGAGTGAAGAATATCAAATGTCTATGATGGGAGAGTTGAAATTCTTCTTAGGTCTTCAAATTCGTCAGCAGCGCAATGGCATATTCATATCTCAGGAGAAATACCTCAAAGATGTACTGAGGAAATTCGGCATGCAAGATTGCAAAGGCGTCAAAATTCCTATGCCCACAAATGGCCATCTATGCACTGATGAAAACGGTATTGACTTCGATCACAAGGTATACCGCTCCATGATTGGTTCTTTATTGTACTTATGTGCATCTAGGCCAGATATAATGCTTAGTGTTTGCATGTGTGCCCGATTTCAAGCTGCACCGAAGGAATCACACCATAAGGCTGTGAAGCATATTCTTCGATATCTAGCTCACACACCAACACTAGGATTATGGTACCCCAAGGGCTCTGCTTTTGATCTCATTGGATATTCTGACTCTGACTATGCTGGTGATCGTGTGGACCGCAAGTCAACATCTGGCACTTGTCATTTCCTCGGACGATCTTTGGTCTGTTGGTCCTCGAAGAAACAGAACTGCGTATCATTGTCTACTGCTGAAGCTGAATACATTGCTGCTGGCTCATGCTGTGCTCAACTGCTTTGGATGAAGCAAACCCTCAAGGACTATGGCGTCAACGTGAAGAATGTGCCTCTCCTCTGCGACAATGAGAGTGCCATCAAGATTGCTCACAACCCAGTTCAGCACTCGAAGACTAAGCACATCCAGATTCGTCATCATTTTCTTTGTGATCATGTGTTGAAGGGCGACATCTCCATCGAGCATGTGAAGACTGAAGAACAGCTAGCTGATATCTTCACTAAGCCCTTGGATGAGAAGAGATTTAGCAAGTTGCGGTGTGAGCTAAATATCTTAGAATCTTCGAATGTTCTTCGAAAAGGACACACATCCTAACACTTATGCAGAATTGATGACTTAGATGTGCAACACATGAAGAAATGTTTTTCTTCCATCAATGAAGAATAACACTCTAAGTGTGAAGAAATTAATGAAGAATTTGATTCTCAGAACCCTACGACAATTGTACGCGGTGTCTGAAATCATCATTCTTATATGGTGGGTCACGCCAGCACAAAAGTTGAAAATCTTCAATTTGAGTTTTTCCTCATTTTTGAAATTCCTCAGTTTTTCAAACTCTTCAACTTTGCCAAATCTTCACTGTTTCCGTCGTTTTTCTTCATTGGCTATATATATATATACGAGAATTTATGTCCTCTACAGCATTCACTTATTGCTAATTCTTCAAGTTGCGATTTCTGCTAAGTGAATGTGATCGGACCCTTCCCCCTCTATGCTATACTCAATCCAATCTATTCACAAATTCTTCATGTGCGTTCTGATTGAAACTCGTTCAAAGTCTTCACTGTGTCCTGTCAGCTGAAGAAATTGCGAATGAAATTTTTAAAACAAATCTTATCCAGATTTTCGGTTTACCGCTCAAACCGTTCCGCATCCCACGATGCATTAGTTTATTCACCCATGATCTTACACGATCTCATCTGCACAGTACGTGGGTGACACATGTCGCGTGAAGAAGAAAGGGCAGGGGCATGTTCGTCCCAAAATCTTCGGGCGAACAGTTTTTACCGTGGCTATAAATACCCCTCTCCCCTCCCTACTTCATTTACTCCGCTCGGTCGCTGTCTTTTGCTCGAGCTCTCCTCAAACCCTAGCGCCGCCGCTACTCCATCGCCGTCGGTGAGGAAGAGCTTCACTGCCTCGACCTCGTCGCCGTCGTACTCGCGCCGGCTGCGGAAATCTTCACTCCGCCGCCGCCGTAGCTGTCTCCCTCTGCCAAGTTAGGGCGTGGGAGATCTAACGTGACGAACTTCACCACGGTTCATCTCTGTTCGTCGTGTTCTTCAGTTCGAGTAATTAAAAGTCACTTTTATTACTCGCTTTGATTCTCAAACTTTTCTGAAAATCTTCAAAGGTGTTTTATTCTTCAAATCTTCACATATGAACACCTCACACACTGTATGCTCTTGATCCATCTCTCTAAGCACTCAATTCTTCAAGATTCCTCAATTGTGCGGATTTTCGATCCGTACAACTCTAGAACCTAAGACAAGAACGCTTAGTGAAATTCCTCAAGGCTCAACTGGTCAAATTCCTCAAAACTTGTCTTTTCGAAAAATCTTCTGAGAACGCATATGACCTCTCCAAATTCCTCGCACCTACACTCTGTTCACAGGTACTCATGTCCGCTGCTGAATCACTAGGTTCTCATCAACTTAACTCGTTTGCAGCGTTCCTCGAAGAAAAACTGCATACTTCTTCAGAGTGTTCTATTGTTCAAATTCCTCATCTGAAGAAAATGGCAGAAGGCAAGAGACCGCAGAAGGGAGGAAAGAAACCGGAGGTCATGACTGCTTTTGAGATCCCTGATGAAATATACAAGGATTATTGCACACCTGATGAAGCCAAGTTTGGCAAAGAGAACAAAAATCAGCGCAAAGTGCGCATTCAGAGGATAGAACGAAGATGGGCACGAGAATGGAGGGAATATCGCTATGTTACTCCAAAGTACATGAAGAAATTCGCCTTAAACCCTCCATGCCCAAGAGCTCCATTGGCACCTGGCCAAGTCGCTGATCCCACCAGCATCAAGCGTGGTGAGTACTTTCCTGAAGAATGGTCTAGGCGTCAAGCAAAACTGGCAAGACAAGCCAAGGAGGCAGTGAGGAAATTCAATGAGGATTCTGCCGCTGAGACCTCGGTCAAGCCGAGGAAATCAATGCCGAAGAAGCCTGCTCGCAAGCCAAGTGCTTCACCATCAGCACCCTCACGGCCCAGTTCCTCAGCCGCGCCCTCACGGCAAATTCCTCAGTCTACTGCTGCACCACCAAAGTCCTCAGCAGCTCCCTCCAAGTCCTCAACTCCTGTGCATCTTGCTACATGTCAAAGGACTCAGGGTTTCTCGATTGCTTCTGGTGTCTCAGCAAGTTCCTCAGCTGCACCAATGTCCTCATCAGGCCCCACTCTGCTGAAGACAAAAGCAACAGCTGGACGCGGTCCTCGGCCAAGTCCAAGAAAGAAACAGGTTGCTTTCCACGTGCCCTCTGATGACGAGGCTTTTGATGAAGAACTTGCAGAAAATCATCAGAGACAGACAAGCAAAGGCCGCTAGAGCCAAAGGAACACCTGTGCCTCTGCTTTTGGATCCGAAGAAGATCCTTGACTTCATCGACTTATGGCATCAGGATCCAAACACTCCAATGCCTGATCTGCCTCTGACTCCTGGTCAAAGTCATATACTGACCCATTTCATCTCTGAAGAGAAATGGAAATTTGAAAAGGCTCGTGAAATAAAGAGAGCACAAGCCAGAAAGGAGAAGCTTCTGAAGAAGAACATTATCAGACTATCACCTGAAGAACTTCTCAAGGCTCAATCTGAGATCCAAGCCCTCAGCAAGGATTTCGATGCATACAATGTTGATTGTCAAGGAGCCAAAGTGAGGTTCGTCAATTTGATGAAGAAAATGTCAACTGTTGCAGCCCCGTCGCAACCAGAAAATCCTCAGGCTGCAGACTCTGCTCAGCCTGCTGAAGAACATGCCAGCACTGCTGATGACTTTCAGCCTGCTGATGAGAATACAAGTTCCAAGGCTGATGACTCCATTCCAGCCGCTGAAGAAATTCCCAGGGCATCCACTAGTGGTGCGCCTGAAGAAATTGAAGAAATCAGGGCAACTGCACCAGTTGCGCCTGAAGAAAATGAACCACAGTCCTCAGCTCCTACTGCGCCAACACCAACTCCAATTCTTCCCTCTGCTTATGAAGTAAAGAAGACCAAGGCTGCAGAGCGAGCTGCAGTGAAGAAAAGGAAGGCATCAGCTGCGTCAAATTCTTCAGCTGCGAAGAAAATGAAGTCAATGACCAGCTAGCTTGAAAATCCTATTGATGCCATTCCCATTTCCTCCATGTCGTCTAAGGAAATTGTTCCTTATGGAGAAGACTACAAGATCCCAAGCGGATCTAATGAAGAAAATCATTCTGTTGCTACCTCAGAACAGTTTGATGAAGAAATTGAAGTGGAAGCATTCCCTTCAACGCCAGTCGTTTCCTCACCCATGCCTCAGTTCACAGCTGAAGAGGCTGGTGTTGAGGAAATTGAAAAATAAGATGAAGACGTGGATATTGGATGCACTACACCAGTGATGAACGATGACTTTTGCGAAAGTCGGCATCCAAATACTCCTCTCTTCGCTCCTATTCAACAGATTCCTCAGTCCCCGGCTACAACTGTTCAAATGGGCTCTGAAGAAACTCATCCCACATCGTATGTTCATGAAGAAATTCCAGCCGCTAGTGCTGAAGAACCTGCTGCTGATCCCCAAACTGCACCAGAAGAGGAACCAGAAATTCCTCAGCCTGAAGCACCTGAGATCGCGATTCCTGAGGTTGTGCTGCAAATCACTGACACTCCTCTGCCCAAACCGAAGAATCCGTTCTCGAGCAAGCAAAAATTCAAGGCTAAAGACTTCTTTTCTGAGCATGTGTTCTTCACTGATTACAATCCATATGACTCTGCTCGCATAAGGAAGAGACGTTTCTGGACTGCTACTCAAGCCAACTTCTATTCCTCAGTGCTCTTTGACAAGGACAAAATCTTCGATCATGAGCATATTCCTCATGTGGATATGGAATCTCTGCCGTGCTTCGAGCCAGTTCTCCGAGTTATTCACAATGTGATTGGAATGAAGAACTCATTCTTCAGTTCTATGCCACTTTGCATATCACCGGAGATGCTGAAGATGTCAATTCATGGGTGCTGGATTGGATGATAGAAAACACTCACTATAAGGCACCAGCAACTGAATTGCTTCGTGTCCTTCCTCTTGATCCTCCCCATGACAGTGCACGTTGCATCTACAATGACCGCGAACTGACAGATCATTATATGCAAGTGCTCATGAAGCCTTTGAAGCCAGGGCAGGCCCCTCGAACCAAATTCCTCGTCAAGGAATTGTTGTATGTTCCTCGGACTGTCTATCGAATCCTAATGAAGACAATGAGTCATATCAAAGGCCACGACTCAAATGATGAAGATGTCGTTGGCATCATGAAGAACATGCTTTTCAACATCATTCATGGCGTTCCCGTCAACTTCCATGATTTCTTCATGAGGACTCTGGCTAATGTTGCATTGTCACCTTTTGAGCTGAAGCCATATGCGCCTTGGATTATGAGATTCATAAGGGCAAGATCTTCACTGAATTACAAGGCTGACACTCTGAACCATGGTAGCTACTTGCCGCCCATTGAAGTCCTCAAGCGACCAGCTTCATCATCTGATGATAAGGGCAAGGCAGCTGCTGTGATCGATGAAGGCACTCGTCCATTGGATGGTCAATTCCGTCTAGCTACATCTTACTCCACCAATGACGATTCTGCAACACATGACACTGCCGCAAATACCTCAGCTAAGCAAAATCCTCAAGCCATAGCACCCAGGGTGATGACTGACCGTGAGTTACTCCTCAGTCTTCATCAGAAGGTTGATCGCAATCACAAATGGGTGAAGCGTCAATTTGCTGCAATTCTTCACAACATGACCTCAACACATAATGCAGTGAAGAAAAATCAGTATCACCTTCATGAAACCCTCAACCGCACCTGGGCTGTTCTCACTCATGTATATTCTGCGGAAGAACTGAAGACTATGGGTCTCCAGGAAGCATTTGACTGGTCTGCACCACCTCCGAAGAAATTCAAGAGAGTCAAAGTTCCTGATCTGGTGGCCAGTTCTTATTCTTCATCGCGTGAAACTGATGAACATGAGGATTTGAACGACACTGCGGCAGGCCCTACTTCAACAAACAACCCCGGCAACGCTGGCGCTCCTCCATCAACTTGAAATTCTTCAGGGGCGTTAGTCCTCAGTTTCGATCCTTTTGGTCATTTGATGACAAAGGGGGAGAAATCTGAGTTAGTCTTCAAGCGGGTTTATATTATGGGCGTTTTGTTAAGTTACAACTCTCGTTCTTCCAAAACTTCTTATTGGATCGAGTTGTAATCTTAAATCCGATGGTGCCCTGATACTTTTGGTCATGCTCTGATGCTTTTGATGCACTGAGCTCTGATACTTTTGATGTGCTATTCTGCATGCTTATTCCTCGTTAATATTATTGCACGCATGCTGAATCTCATCAGGCACCATATTCATCATGCATTTCAAATTCTTCATATTATATATCAAATGCGTGTATGAATTACAAGATATAGGGGGAGATCTCCATGATTCAATTCTTCAAATGTGCATTGCCTCAAAAGCAAATTCCTCACTATGCACATATTCAAGGGGAGTTCTTCTATATCTTGCAATCAAATTCCTCAATATCAGTATTTACACTTCATATGTTTATCCCCGTTGAAAACTTAACCTATGTTGTCATCAATCACCAAAAAGGGGGAGATTGTAAGTGCATCTAGTGCCCCTTAGTGATTTTGGTGTATTGAAGACTTGTAGGTTAAGTAACTGATGCGTTTGTGAGTGTACACAGGTTTATAAGTCTATGAGGAGTTTGATATTTACAGAGAAAGTCGACCCCTAAAAATGAAGTTCTTCAACTGAAGACTTTGATATTCTGAAGACTTTCTGGAGACTTTGAAAGTGAAGAAATTGGTGTGACCTTGAAGACTTGGTATTCATTCGAGGAACATGAAGCGTGAAGACTTTTGTTTTCGTAGTTTCATTTTCTCTTTCTTGAGTCATAGGAAACACCATACTGTTAAAGGGGGTCGAGGAAATACTAAGGAAAAATTTCCATGTGATGCTCAACTCAAAATCCTACACCTACCAATCCCTTCGAGTGAAGCCGTTGGAAATCTCATACAGTTTAGTCAAATTCTTCAGTGACAGAGACGCAGTTCTTCTGGTCACTGATGACTTTGCTCTAACTGAGGAGTTAGGAATTCGCCAGTGCGAATTGCCTACACAGTGAGGAACATGATAGCCCTGAGTAATTTGAGAGTCAAATTTCCGACCGTTGCTGTGCTGCACGCTGGCTGTCCAAAATATCTTATCCACCTAACGGTCATATCATTGAAGGGCATTTATGTCTTATCATGTCGGGCTGCTCCCTAGGCTATAAATAGCCGCCCCCTACAACCACTAGCTGGTTGGCTGCTCCGAGAGAACTTGACACTTGTCATCTGAGAGCAACCCATCCTCCGAGGACTTTGAGCGAAAATCATCAAGTGAGGAAAATCCCAAAACCAAACCCCCACAAACCCAAAGTGATTGAGCATCACTGAAGAAATTGATCCTGCGTGGATCCGACGCTTGTTACCTTTGAAGACTGTGCTTCTTCCAGACGGTTAGGCGTCAAGGTCTAGAGCATCCAAGAGGAATTGTGGATCGCCGAGTGACCGAGTCTGTGAAGGTTTGGAAGTCACCTGAAGACTTACCATGAGTGATTGGACGAGGCCTGCGTGGTCTTAGTTCAAGGAGAATACGGTGAGGACTGGGTGTCCTGAGTTGCGGCTCAGAGACTGGGTGTCCGGGACTGTGTGTCCTCGAGTTTAAATACTCAGCCGCTCCAACCAGACGTACAACTGAGACAGCAGTTGGAACTAGTTTACCAAATCATTGTCTTCACCAACTGACTGGTTCTATTTCCTCAACTCTTTCATTTCCTCATTACTGTGTTGAATGTTGTTCATATCTGTGCTTGAAGACTTTGACTGAAGACTTTCACAAATTCCTCAGTTCAATTTCTTCAGTCTGTTTGTCTTCATCTTGTTATCCTGTGTTTACGCTTTCCGTACTTTGTGCTAGTCTTCATTTCATCATGATGACTATGTTTGTATCCTGTTATGCTTACTTCTGAGTACTTATTCCGCTGCAAGTAGTTCTTCGCTAAGGAATTTCCTCACCAGCAAATTCCTCAGTGAAGAATTCATAAAAATCGCCTATTCACCCCCCTCTAGTCGATATAACGCACTTTCAGAGTCCTACTCCCGGTGGGAGTAGGACTACCCCCTTGGCGCGCCCCCTAGGCCGGCGGCCTCCTCCCGCCTGGCTCCTTTATATACGGGGGCGGGGGGCACCCCATAGACACACAAGTTGATCTACGGATCGTTCCTTAGCCGTGTGCGGTGCCCCCTTCCACCATATTCCACCTCGGTCATATCGTCGCGGAGTTTAGGCGAAGCCCTGCGCCGGTAGAACATCATCATCGTCACCACACCGTCGTGCTGACGGAACTCATCTCCGGAGCCTTTGCTGGATCGGAGGGCCGGAGATCGTCATCGAGCTGAACGTGTGCTGAACTCGGAGGCCCCGTACGTTCGGTGCTTGGATCGGTCAGATCGTGAAGACGTACGACTACATCAACCGCGTTGTGCTAACGCTTCCGCTTACGGTCTACGAGGGTACGTGGACGAACTCTCTCCCCTCTCGTTGCTATATCATCACCATGATCTTGCGTGTGCGTAGGAATTTTTTTGAAATTACTATGTTCCCCAACACTATATAGTATCACCATAAGGACGTATCAGCATTAGAAATATGAGTCGATTTTTTGCTCTCGGGCTTCATGGAGCCCTTTATTTTCAAACATCAAAAATCATTTTTTTTACTTTCAAAAAAATGAAAAAAAAACACAAGTACTTATAGATACATACTAGATGTGTGTGAAATTTCATCACAAAATATGTTTTTGTGTTCCCTGTACAAACAAATAAAGTAATTTTATAGTGAATAGTACATGTGCTAGAAAATACATTATTTCTTTCATTTTTTTGTAGCTCGCATGAAAAGTCTTTTCGTGAACTTCACAGACAAGTAGTCTACATCCATATGTATATGTGTATTTTCTCCGGAATTTTTGAAACTTAATTTTTTTTATTTTTTCAAATAAAGGGCTCCATAGAACTCGAGCTTCATTAGGCCTTTCTCTAGAAATATCAACAATGTGGAAAATATAAACTACATCAGGAAAAAGGAAATAGAAAGCAACTCCTCATGGCACTTATCAAGAACAACATAAAAGCTCCATGCTTGGCAGTTCTGGTGTCTATCACATTGTCATAACATGCGACTAGGAGAAACAAAGGTAAACTAATTTGTTTACACAATCCAATGTGTACAAACATATGGCCACCTTGGTTGTTAGACAATATTGATCCGTGCAATTTATATTACACGTGGTAACCTGAAAGGGATGTGATACTTTGTCATGTGTTGTCTGGAAGGTTTTAATCGCACGACAACCCAACACCAAACAATGTCCATATGTGCAAGGTTAACTAAAAATGTTGATTTTTGCTACTCTGACCTTTGAAAGTGCTCTGCGCAAATTGGCAACGCCACGGAATGATGAGTAGTATGTATTATGATGTGCCAAAATTTGTTGTTTTAAGATATGTTGGATTTCAATAAACGACACAAAGTTGATTTTGTTAGATCAACTATGCAACCTCATGATTTCATCAATGAAGACGTCATTTAAGTTTATTTTATACTAAAAGTCATTTTGCTACTTGTCAGTTATTCAAAATTACTTAGCACTCAACTGACATCGAGAACCATCGATCCAAGCAATGTTCATTTTTTAACTATGAAAGTAAATGCTATATTTTGGCATATGATGAAAACTTATTGAACATTTTTAGGTTTATGAACAAATCTATAAAATCACCGAGAGTTACGGATACTACATTTTGACACTACTTGTATAAATTATTGCAACAAGGTGGATTTCGCTTAGATCTATACAATGGATGAATTTTAGATATATATGAAAACAAATATTAAATCAAACATAAAATGAGTTGATTTTACATTGACATTATTCATGTTTCACATTCTAATACATGCATTGTCATTTTAAAGATTTCAGGTTGCAAGATCCAATTAATAAATTTTTCTATGATATGCTTTAAAATGTGAAAGATAACCTTGAATAATAATATTTTTCTTTTGAGATTGAAAGGTCGGCGGGCCACGCATCGGGACTTAGAATTTAAGCTTGGGCCATTAGCACTATCTGATTTTTAAGACTAAAAGTCATTGTTAGGTTGGAAATTTTCTGGCCCCCCTCAACTCGCCTCGGCCTTATTGTTTCGGCCCGCCAGCCTAATAATCCCACCACATGCCACAGGGAGTAGTAGCTAGTAAATTTATAGGCCAAAACTAGAAGCCAATAACAAATTGATGTACTGTTATGATACACAATTTAATGGGCGACATCAATGGTGAATATTTGAAAATAATAATATCAAATATTAAAGGGCATTTAATAACCAGCTGTATATATTCAAACTCTTGTAATAATATTAATTGACATTAGATGGCTATGTAGAAGCAAAGGACGAAAACATTAATGTTGAAAGTTGTAGGATCCTTATGTTTCCTTTCCAAATGGGAGAACCTCCTATGTTGGACTGTGCCTATATAATACCACCATTAGGATACATCACGAGAAATATCAACCATAAGGAAAGCCACAGTAGAAAAGAAATAGGACACCATTTCTGATGGACTTTATCAAGAACAATACAAGGGCCCTATGCTTGGTAGTTCTTCTGATGTCTGCCACTTTTTCATGTCATGCAACTGGGAGAGACAAAGGTACACTCATTTGTTTATGTTGGTCCAATGTTGAAGAAATATACGCAAACCTTGATTTTGTAGATAATCTTGAGTGACTCTTGCATTTCATACTATATATCCATAGCCTAATCTGAATGGGTTGCTATACTTCGTCATATGTAGGTACGACTGCATGGAGAGCTTTGTGTGGAGATTTTAAGATATGCGAGAACCCAACGGTGAACAATGTTAATATTTGTAGACTTAACTGTGAATGGTCTGGTTACGTCTTCGATGACAGCTACTGCGACCGTGGTAAGTGTTGTTGCGCATTGACACCGCCAAAGAAATGATGGGTACTACAATGTGCCAAAAGTTTGGGCTTGTAAGATATGGTGAACTTCAATAAAGTATGCAAGTTGATCTTGATTTGAATATGCAACTCCATGATTTTACCATGAAGTCGTTATTCAGGTTCGTTTGATATAAATCTCAGTCACCTAAGAATTCCCTAGCACTCAGTTGACGTCTACAAGATTTTATTGCATTGGATGAACAAACTAGTACAGCATGCTAAATATTCTTTGGTCTTATGAACAAATTTGGAAAACCAATCGACAATTAGCTGGAACTGAACATCTCACTAGCTCATCCTAGTGAAATAAACCAATTTTTCTCTTGACCTATGAAAGTGAACTCCAATATATTGTAATATGAAATATTTTTTGACAATTTAATTTTAAACATATAAATAGTGCACACTTGCTTGAAAGTAATTAAATATGTTAAAAGCCAACAAAAATGGCGGGCCCACTCTGACTGATCTTCATGCAGTTGCCTTTGTCCCTCCGTCCCCTCATAGTGCTGCTATACAACACTTATTGCGAGCGCTAAAAGGTGTGTTCCCACATCTTGCATGGACAAGGCCCAAAGTCTCCCACGCTTATTCATTGTATGGCCGTGATAGTATGAATTGCAGTTTTTTTACATTTCCTCTTCATTTTACTTTAAAAGTCTTAACTAATTTAGATGAACTTTTAGAAAAGTCTTTACAATTTTGAAGAATTTATTCATGAATTTCAGAAAAATATTATGAATTAAAAAATGTTCGTGAATTTGACAAATGTTCTTAAATTTAAACAATTTGCAAGATATTCCCAAATTTGAAAAAAAACATGAAATCAAAAGCTTTCACAAACATGAATAAATGTTCATCAATTAGAAAGAAAATAACTAACTTAAATTTTTTTGATGAGTTTTAAATGTGTTCCAAATTTGAAAAATGTTCATGATTTTTGGAAATATTATTGAATCTAAAATAATAATCAATAATTCAAAATCTTCATGAGTCCAGAAAATGTTCTGAAATTTGATAAATGGTCACAAATTCAAAAAAAATGTTCATGGATTTGAAAACATTCACAAATTTTAAAAAGGTTTGTGTAGAGGAAAAGTATTCACAATTTTGAAAAATGTCCATGAATTGAAAAAAGTTCACGATTTTGATTTTTTCCACAAATTTAGAATTTGGACTTATTAAAATTGCTTGGTGATTATTTTTTTTGTGAAGCTAAGAAATATTCAAAATTAACGTAATCATGACTTCGAAAAATGATCATAATTATTTTAAATTGGTCATGTTTTAAAAAATAAGCAAAAAAGAAAACCTGAAAAGGAAAAAAATTAAGCTTTTGGAACCTTCCCAAAACCGGACGGAAGGTTGTAGATATTTCCAGAAATCATGGTGAACCAAACACTGATGTTTATGTAAGCAGAAAAAAAATAGCCAGTTGTTGTGTTTACTAGGCCTTACCCACATCGGATCGCCTGTGGGCGATTTCCTAAAAGAATGGTGAACAGTGGCTGAAAGTTATATGTAAATAGAGGAAGAAAACAACCAGTTGTTGTGTTCACTAGGCCATGGCCCGCTTCGGGTCGCGTGTAGGCGGTCGATCGGCAGAGCTGGTAGCGGGCGATCTGTAGCATTTGCAATCTCGTGAGGTCAGGAGCAGGAGCTCGAGAAGGGAAGCTCTTGTTCAATGCTCTAAGCGCCGGTTAACGCTACTTGTGCTCGCACACGACGGCTAGCAGGCCGGCCCAACAACATGTTGAAAAGGAAGACGCGAACAAAAAAAGTTGACAGTAATATTGCGAGAAGGAGCAATTGAACTCAACATACCGCGTTAACCACTAGACCGACCTTGCCATGTTCTTTACTACCAGGAATCAATGTGGTTCGATCTTTTAATACTACATATAACATATACTAATATATAGCCAGTTTAAATTATTTGAAAAAAGAAAACGTAAACTTGAGAAGGAATTCACAAAAATATAGAAAAAAGCCAAAGTTCATCGATTTGACAAGAATTTTATCAACTTTGGAAAAAAAGATCAAAGATTTAAGAAAAGTTCATCGATTTTGTAATAAAGTTCGCCAATTTTGAAAAAATGTTATCAGTTTGAAAAAGTTCATCACTTTTGAACAAAATATTAAAAAATTGTAAAAATCATTGATTTTGGAAAAAAATTCATCAAATCTGAAAAAGATTCGAATCGATTTTGAAAAAAATGTTCATCCATGTTGAAAAAAAAGTTCACAAATGTGGAAAAAAATTGTTCATCGGCGTAGTATGCCGGCCCAACTCGGGTGGCTCTAGAGCAGTTTTGTTAGCTAGCACATAGATTATCCAACCTCCCGGGTCACCTCAGCGCCAAGCGAAACCGTACACTGTTAGTTACCGAGAGTTGGATGGATACTTAACCTTCTTTCCTAGTAAGCAGCCTCATGGCAGACTGTATTAGTTGTGTTTTTGTTGAATATTGTATATGAAGATCCCCATATTTCACAGGAAAAAGAAGTTTTTCGATTGTTTGAAAATAGTAAGCACATTATATTGCAAACAATATGTATTCATTTTTTCTCCACTCGCAATGATGGCTGTAACCTTTTTCTTTTCTTTCTTTTGCACATATTGCGTTTTGCATGGAGCGTAGCAATACTTCAACATGGCTCGAATGAGCAAAAAGGCCCACCATCGTCCGCGAGTTTTGGGTTGGGACGTGGGAGGAGTACTATTCTGTTACTAGCAGGATTTGACTTTGTCTCATTGCTCTCGTGCAGAACGGCAATTGTAGTGGAGACGTAACATTGGAGGGAAGTTTGGCTGACTTTCCCGTCCGCAGGAACAAACAAACGTGACCTCTGGTGAGATTCAGTTATTATCAAAAAAATAACGAATTAAAAAAATGTTGGTGAGTTTTAAAAATGTTCCAAATTTGAAAAATGTTCACGACATTTGGAAGTATTTGTGAATATAAAATAATAATCAATAATTCAAAAATCTTCAGGAGTCCAAAAAATGTTCTGGAATTTGATAAATGATCATAAATTAAAAAAATGTTCATAGATTTGAAAGCTTTCACAAATTTTAAAAAGGTTTGTTTATAGGAAAAATATTCACAAATTTGAAAAATGTACATGAATTGAAAAAAGTTCATGATTTTGATTTTGATTTCACATTTTTAGAAAACGTTGGAGAATTTTTAAAAATGCTGGGTCACTGATTGTTTTGTGAAGCTAAAATATATTCGAAATAAAAATAGCGATGAATTCGTAAAATGATCATAATTATTTAAAAAAATCATGTATTAAAAATAATAATAATAAAAGAAAACATGAAAAAAGGAAAACAATCTTTTGGAACCTTCCCAAAACTGGACGGAAGGTTGTTCATATTTCCCAAAATCATGGTGAACCAAATGTTGATGTTTATGTAAGCAGAAAATAATAATAAGATCTCATCTAAGCCCTCTCTCAGATTTCTTCTTCTTCATAGTTTGGTACAAGGCTGGGGGCCATAGCCCCCCAGAGTTGTATGTAGCTCCATCGCCTTTCAATCAATGATATTTATGGAATTGAGCATATTAATTGAACTGTGAAATGTACTGATATTATATTCAACATTAAATTTAGAGGCAGTAACATCGAAGGTGCTTAAACTTGCCACGGATGCTCACTTTGGTGCCTCAAATTGAATAATGCGCCGAACTGGTTCTCTTGGCAGTATGGTTCAAATCACATCTTGATATGTATGTATTGCTGAATAGACAAGCCAACGTAGCATGGGTCCCACTTGCAGTGTCAGGACAGACCGACCTGCAGAGCATATGTCTCAATGAGCATCGGGTCCTACCATTCAGTGCAGAAAATAAACCCAAAAAGTTTGCTCCACCTGCGATAACCACTTCGACCAAGAAAGGTTGTTGTCTTATAAGCATTGCTACGTTCTACCAATACTTAACGCGCTCGTGGAGTTAAATGGGCTCCATTCAGTGCAACCCATTTTCCCACATGTTAATTATTTTCTATTATAGAAATTACAAAAAAAATCAGGTAGTACATAAATTGTTCAGATTTCAGGAAATTTATTTCTAGTTCTCAAAAGTGTTCATGTGTTTTAATGAATTTTATAATTTCTAAAAACGAAAAAAAATCATATGTGGAAGGTCCAAGTAAAAAAGGAAACAAGAAGCTAATATTCTAAAAAACGACCACATGATTATTACTCCCTCCGTTCCTAATATAAGTCTTTTTAGATATTTCAATATGGACTACATACGGATGTATATAGACATATTTTAGAGACTCATTTTGCTCTGTATGTAGTCTGTATTGGAATCTCTAAAAAGACTTATATTTAAAAACAGAGGGAGTATTTAAAAACATGAAGATTTTTAAATTAGATTAAATTTCTAAAATACAGAACTTTTCAATATTTCAAAATTATTCGATTAAATATGAAAATGCTTTTAAAAATTATGAAAACATTTAAATATTTGTTTAGTTTTAGTTTAAGTGCATGAATATTTAAAACTGCATGAATATTTATTTAGTATTTTGATTATAGTTTGAATACTTCTGTAATGTGCCGACCAGGATGATTTCGTTGGAGAATGGAGCGGAGAGCCGGAGAGCGAGCCTTCCCTTCCGGTGCCGCTCTCGCCGTTGCTGTCGAGGATTCTCGCGCGCGCGGCGGGGCTTCTATCTAATTCGGCCCTGCTCTTTTATTTGTTCAAGGCATTTACCTTGTACATAATCCAATTTTGAACTTAATTGCACTTTTATTTCTGTATATCAATGGCAATTATTTTTTGAATAGCTTTTTTGTAGGAATTTTTTTGTCAATAGCTAATTTAAGCCAGGTCCACAATGTCAGGTTTAGGCTAGATTGGGCCTTTTTTTTTTGGCCCAAATGGGACAAGCACCATCGTCCGCGAGTTTTAGCAGGACTTGGGAGGAGTTCTATTCTGTTACTAGCAGGATTTGACTTTGTCTCATGGCTCTCGTGCAGAACGGCAATTATAGTAGGAGGCTTAACGTTGGAGGGAGGTTTGGCCGACTTTCCCGTCCGCACGAACAAACAATCCAAACGTGACCTCTGATGAGATTCGGTTAGCCAGCCAGTACAGACACAGCACGCCGTTCCCATGTACGCATCGATCTCTCTTCTCTTTCTCAATCATGGCTTGCTTGGGCCGTCACGCATGCACAAACCGATCGATCTCGTGCATGCGTACGCGCGTATCGCCGTTGCGTAGCGACCCAAATGATTCGAGCACCATCCAATCCATGTATGTCCACACACACACACCAGCGAACCTGTGCCCCCTACTGGACATGGACATGCTCGGCTGGTGATTGGCCTGTGTAAGCTCATGGCATTTTACAGCCACGAAATGAACAAAATGGGTCACCAAACCTCACTTTTTAGCCGGGCGATGCTCGTGTCTTGAAGCTTTGTAATCCGATTTCGTACGCCTAAACCCATGGTCCATTGTTGTCGCAGCAGCAGGAGTTGGCTCAACGAGCACTACTGGCACATAGCGGGAATCAGACTCGAACGCCTCTGAATCAGGTGCCATCTCGGACATAGGCTGCGAGTCCTCGACAAACGATGGAGCAAACTGGCTGTCGGACACGACAAGGGCTTGACTAAGATCTTGCGTCTGCGTGGTCATGTCCTACAATCGTAGCACGCATTGACAGTGAGCATAGAACACAACATACACCGGACAATCCATGAAAGCAGGAGCATACATGTACATGGTTTATCACTATCTTAGCAAGCTCATACTTCATCACTATCATACTACCTCTCTCTCAGTTTACAGGGCGTGCGCGTACCTCTAGGTCGTCAATTTGACCAACCTAATACAAGTCATATATTACGAAAAACATACCAACATAAACTTCGGAGTTTCTATTTTCAAAAGATATAATTTTTGTGTTATATAGTTTATATTAGGGTGATAAAATTGGCAACCTAGGTATACGCACAGGACTTGAAAACTGAAACGGAGGTAGTATTAAGCATACCAGACAATCTATGAGTAGGAACATACATCTACAACAAACAGCATGCTACAAATGAACCATCAATAGCTACAAATCACAGTTCTAAGCATGATTCAACACAAGCACAAGGTTCAACTTCAAACTCTACTACTAATCTAGCCTACCACATGGTTGAACATCTAGCCCTACCACAAATTGCAACCGTAGCATAGCAACCAACCATATCAAAGATCAGACCATTAATCAACCATGCATCTAGATCAAACCCTATCTGCAGCTCAGATCTAGCTAGAAGGAACAGATAGAAAGGGGGATTGAACTCACAGAGGCCATGGCTGCAGCTTGAGGACGAGGGGACGGTCGTGGAAGATGAACGCCGGCCGGTGAAGGAGCTCCGACGCCGTGGACCGCCGGCCGATGAAGATGCGCCGCTTACCTGCTTGTCGGTGCCGATGCGCGTCGGCGGGAAAGCTCGAACGGAGGAAGAATGGTGGCGGGAGTTGGGGCGGTGAGGGAGGGGCTAAATAGGGGTGGACTCCGCGGGAGGTGAACCAAAATCCTCCCGCCAATTTTTCGGCGACGCGGGCGAGCTCGCGCCATCTCCCCTGCTCGCACGAGGGGAGAAGAGCGTCGCCCTCCCCTGCCTCGCCTGAGCCAGGCTCGCGAGCTACTGCCGATTCTTGTGTTCCCCCTGGGCCTGGCGTGGACGTGCTTTAAGTTTCGTGCGATGCAGGCCGCACAGTAAACACAGGAAACCAAACGGGCCAAATTTTTCCCGCGCGGGCGAGGCTGGACCTAATGCGGGCAACCAAACACGCCCTTTCTCAATCATGGCTTGCTTGGTCCGTCACGCATGAACGGTCGGATGAATCTCGTCTCGTGCATGCGTGCGCGCGTATCGCCATTGCGTACGCCCCTACTGCGCAGGATCGGCTCGTGCTTGGCCTGTGTAAACTCATGACATTTACAGCCACAAAATGAGAGTGGGTCACCAAAACGGCCTCACTTTTAGCCGGGCGATGCTTGTGTCTTGAAGCTTCGTAATCCGGTTTCGTACGCCTAAGCCGACCGACCGATCAGTGTATGGCCCATTATCGTCGCCGCCGTCGACCGCCATGTTTCCGCGGTGGTGGGGCGGCCGCAAGTTGGGCGCGTCGCCGTCTCGCCGATCCTCCTCGATCCCACCGCCGTTATGGACGTACGTACAGGTCCAACGTTGTTGCCGCCGGTCCGGCCTGTACAAGTCCAACGTTGTTAACGTCCTCTTGTTGTTCTCTTCTTCTTTGAATAATGCCTAGGTACGTACTGCCTCTTGGCAATTTGATGGTAACCAAATGGCACTTGACGGTGCACTGATTTACTGAAGTTGGTGTTATGTTAGTGTCGGTTTCAGATAGATTAGGGATATAATGTCCTGGAATTGCGAGGGAAAGTTGATGTGGAATCTAAGCCCCGATTGATCCGAATGTCGACCTGAAATATGCATGTGTTTGGGCCACCAAGCAGCGCTTTAAGTTGTCTCTTCCCAAAGCCAAGAAAAGGAGTGCTTCTGCTAGTGCCTGTAATCATCATCATCATGCTTACCACAAACAACAGCCTATCAGATCCAACAGCCGCCCGGCCGTCCCTCTGACATGCGGGCCCAGGCCCCACACGCCAGTCGGAGTTGCTCTCTGTAGAATGACACTACGTGCGGACCGCCAGGCCTTGCGCAAGCTTTACTGTTACTCAAAAGCAGAGAGAAGACACACACACACAGAGAGAGAGAGAGAGAGAGAGAGAGGGGAAAAGATGCATGCTCTGTGGAGGTGTGGTGGTTGCTTCGAGCTTCTCCAATATTTTGCGACCGGCGTTCGGTGCGCTTTCGAGCTATTTCGCCGTGATCTCGATGGCCGACCCTTCCCTCTTTATATACGGCCGGCCGCCGTGATCCCTCCTCAACCTCACCGCACCACCGCAAGACCTGCCACCGACGACAAGCAGAGTCCGACCACCATGGCCTGCAGCTGCGCTCACGATGTGGTGTTCGACGCCAACGTGATCCGGAACAGCGCGCTGGAGGACGGGCTCGCCGGCTGGGCGCCGCTGGGGGCGTGCACCGAGCTCTCGGTGCACCATGAGGAGCCGGCCAGGGTGCCCACGGAGACCATCAACGACGTGGAGGACGGGTACAGGCCGAGCGGCAGGTACATTCTCGCGGCCGGCCGCGGCGGCGAAGAGGACGGCCTCTGCCAGGCCATCCCCGCCGGCGCGCTCAAGCCCCGCGTCACGTACCGGGTTGCCGGGTGGATCGGCCTCGGCGACGGCGCCGCCGGGGAGCACGCGGTGCGCATCAACATTCGCTTGGGCGGGGAGGGCGAGGAGGAAGGAGGCGAGGGCAAGGAGTGCGCGCGGGTGGTGGAGGGCGGCGCGGTGTGCGCCGAGGCCGGCAAGTGGACGGAGATCAAGGGCGTGTTCCGGCTCAAGGCGAGCCCGGCGTCCGGCGCCGCGGTGCACGTCCAGGGCGCGCCCGCCGGCGTGGACGTGAAGGTGATGGATCTCCAGGTGTTCGCCACGGACCGCAAGGCCCGGTTCAAGAAGCTCAGGAAGAAGACTGACAAGGTGAGCTCTCACATCGCACCATCCATCGCTCCAAACTGAAAACGATTTACTACTAGCTAGCAAACAAGCTGCCGTAGGTGTACAATATTTTTCTATGTTTCGGTTGGCACCAAACTGCATAAATTTACGTACATATTGGAGTACGACAGCTGCTGTGGCACGGTGGCACCAAACTCGCGACACATGTCAGTTTTGGTTGACACGTAACGCAATGACTCATGAGGACCGTGCGTGCATGAACGTAGGTGCGGAAGCGCGACGTGGTGCTCAAGTTCGCCGGCGCCGGGGCGTCGTCGGCGGTGTCGGGGGCGTCGATCCGGGTGATGCAGATGGACACGAGCTTCGCGTTCGGCGCGTGCATCAACCCGGCGGTGATCCAGGAGCCGGCGTTCGTGGACTACTTCACCAAGCACTTCGACTGGGCCGTGTTCGAGAACGAGCTCAAGTGGTACCACACGGAGGCGGTGCAGGGGCAGCTCAACTACGCCGACCCCGACGCGCTCCTCGACTTCTGCGACCGCCACGGCAAGCCCGTGCGCGGCCACTGCATCTTCTGGGCCGTCGACCGCATGGTGCAGAAGTGGGTCAAGGACCTGCCCAACGACCAGCTCGCCGCCGCCGTCCAGGGCCGCCTCACCAGCCTCCTCACCCGCTACGCCGGCCGCTTCCCGCACTACGACGTCAACAACGAGATGCTCCACGGCACCTTCTTCCAGGACCGCCTCGGCGACGACGTCAACGCCTTCATGTTCAAGGAGACGGCCAGGCTCGACCCCGGCGCCGCCCTCTTCGTCAACGACTACAATGTCGAGGGCGGCGGCGACCCCAACGCCACCCCGGAGAAGTACATCGCCCAGGTCAATGCGCTCATGGAGAAGGGCGCCCCCGTCGGCGGCATCGGGCTGCAGGGCCACGTCACCAACCCCGCCGGCGAGATCATCTGCGACGCGCTCGACAAGCTCGCCACCACCGACCTGCCCGTCTGGCTCACCGAGCTGGACGTGTGCGAGTCCGACGTCTGCCTCCGCGCCGAGGACCTGGAGGTGGTGCTCCGAGAGGCGTATGCGCACCCGGCCGTCGAGGGCGTCGTGCTGTGGGGGTTCATGCAGGGGCACATGTGGCGCCAGGACGCCTGCCTCGTCAACTCCGACGGCACCATCAACGACGCCGGCCAAAGGTTCATCAACCTGCGGCAGGAGTGGACGTCGCACGCGCGCGGCAAGATCGACAGCGACGGCAACTTCAAGTTCAGGGGGTACCACGGCTCGTACGTCGTGCAGCTCGCCACGGCCACGGGGAAGATGCACAGGGCCTTCAGCGTCGACAAGGGGGACACACCTCTCGTGCTGGATATGGACGTGTGACAACGGTTACCTACTACGGCTATTACCTCCGAGTATATATAGTTATACCACTGATACTAATACACACATACAAGAACACATTAATTAATTTGATCTAATGGGATCGGCAAAGGAATTGTACCACATACACCAACTATAGTTTTGCATTTCTACATTTGGCATTTGGGGTATATATTGTACTTATGAGAGAAAGTAATTAAGGTATTGTATTGGTTAATGGATATGATTGAATAAAATAGATGAGCTATTAATTACTCCCTCTGCAAACAAATATCAGTAAGTAAGGTATTGTATTGGTTAATGGAAATGAATGAATAATATAAGATCTTATTACGTTAAATATACTATTATATTATGAGACAGAGGGAGTATTTATCAGGTGCCACAATTTTTTGTTGCATCAGTCACCTTCTTCCTTTTTCTGGCACGTTGGACCTTGCCGGAGAAGAAGAAACCTCGTCGGTGAGTACCGAGCCTCATTATCTATCTTAGAGCATCTACAACCGGACCCCACATACCTGCCCCAAACGCTTGGACAGACTGTGTCCAGACAAAAAAAATGCCACCCAACCAGGCACCCCATATCCCGCCCAAACGTCCAGACTGACCGATACTCCCCATACCCGGCCCATATTTGGGACGGATATGGAGACGCCTGGGTGTGCTGCCACGTCGGACTGACTGCTAGGGCCCATGCCAATTCGCTCATACACGCCCCCCTCGTTGACCGAGCAGCACTCTCCTCTTCTCTGTTGGCCCTCCTCTGCACAGTCGCCACCCGACTTCTTTCACCACCGCCATCCCCAACCAAGGGCTTCACCACTGGACGCCCCAAATCCACACCACCGCCGACCAGGCCGCAACCAGACAAGGTCGCCGCCACCATACGTTGCCCTG
>NC_041385.1:28706602-28720511 GCF_002162155.2 Triticum dicoccoides
TTTTCACATAGCACTCTACGTGTTTGATGAAATGTTCGAACCGGTTTTTTATTCTTTCGGTCATACTTCTAGGTCGCCGATGGATTCGTCGTGGAATGATGGCTATGGAAACGATGATATTGACAAATTCATATTCAACGAGTTCATCACGTCGTCAGATTCAGATGACGAGGATGCTGAAATGATGATGATGATGAGCATCCAAGAGGAAATGGAGAAGGCAGAGGAGCATGTCCTGAACTTCAAGGGTTCTATCAAGAGCCGGAGCGCTATTCCCCGAGATAGGATTGCCAGTGCACGGCTACTTTACAAGGACCCCAGCATTTCATGGAACTTTCTTTCTTCGTCGCTACCAGATGAGCAGAAAGTTGTTCTTGTGATAGTGGAAGGCGTGGAGAAGGTTGTATATACTGTAGTGTTGGAGAGAGTAATTGAGGCATTGTATTGGCTAAAGTTAATGGAGATGAATGAATAAAGTAGAAGATCTATTATTAACTCTTCGCTTTATAGAAAATGAGCTATGCATGTGGAGTTCTGTACTTCCTATGTGGCCACATGCAGACTTCTTATTCTCTGTCTTGGTATTGGATGGCTTCATTTCTAAACTTAGAGTTGAGTATTTTTATTATCATGGGAACAACATAATTAACTTTTTTAACACAGACCATAGAACAATCCTTCTACGGCATTCCACTACGTACAAGAAAACAAAAAGCTAATCGAAAGAAGAAAAGAAAAATAAAGGGTAAGAGAAACAAAACTAATCAATTAATGATCTCGGGATTTAATCAACCAGGAAACTTCATCATCCTAGATTGGAGTTAATCCAATCCTTGAGGGCTTGCCCATGCTGTTGCTTGACCCCGTGAATTAGAAGGGACAAGTATTTCTTGAGTAAATATTTCCAAGAGTTTCTGCAAGGTACTTCTTGAAAACCTTGCCATTTCAAAAATCGATATACTCCAAAACCCAAGAATTATTATACCCATGGTAATGACTTTGGGAAACTTTCGCTGGGCTAGCAAAATATCATCATAAAGAGATGTTCCTCATTGCCTACAAGGGGAGATCTTGGCCCAACAGTCCTAAGCAAAAGTACAATCCCAAAATAGATGAAGTGAAGTCTCTTCAACACCCTCATTACAAAAATGCAGTCATAGTAATCCAGATGCATGTTTTCCTCTTGAGTATATTCCTTGTGTTGACCCTATCATGAAGCAGAAGCCAGAAGATCATTTTGTGCCTAATTCTGCGAGCACATTTCAATAGCCATTTGAAATTTTATGAGCCTCCACTTCATCTGTCAATGTATTGTACATAGAGTAAGTTTTACTATTATTAGTGCAGATCCACCTATCTTGAGCCTACTAGTTGGTGTGCTGAGTTAACAAGAGTTGAAGATCATTCAGTTGAGAAAAAACCTTGAGCTGAGAGAGGAGTGTCAAGAAAGTCTAAAATGTCTTCATAGTTGATCAATTGGTTCAGACATTGAGTATCACTTCTATTAATAGAATGTAGCTCACAAAATTTCTGCCACGGTGCTTGGTCAAGCCAAATATCATGCCAAAGTTTAATTGTGAGACCAGAGCCAGCCTTGCAAGACAAATTTTCCTTAAAATTTGGGAGGAGTTTAAGGTGAGCTTTCCACTAGCTAGAGCCCATCATTTTATCACCAGGGATCTCTTCAGAATAATACATATGCCAAATTAGTTGCACCCATGGAAGATTTGAAGGAAATATGCCCTAGAGGCAATAATCAAGTTGTTATTTTATATTTCCTTATTTCATGATAAATTTTTATTATTCATGCTAGAATTATATTAACCGGAAATTTGATACATGTGTGGATACATAGACAAAATACCGTGTCCCTTGTAAACCTCTACTAGACTAGCTCGTTGATCAAAGATGGTTAAGTTTCCTAACCATAGACATGTGTTGTCATTTCATAAATGGGATCACATCATTAGGAGAATGATGTGATGGACAAGACCCATTTGTTAGCTTAGCATTATGTTCATTCAGTTTTATTGCTATTGCTTTCTTCATGTCAAATACATATTCCTTTGACTATGAGATTATGCAACTCCCAGATACCGGAGGAAGGACTTGTGTGCTACCAAACATGAAAACATAACTGGGTGATTATAAAGATGCTCTACAGGTATCTTCGAAGGTGTTTGTTGGGTTGGCATAGATCGAGATTAGGATTTTTCACTCCGAGTATCAGAGAGGTATCTCTGGCCCTCTCGGTAATACACATCATAAGAAGCCTTGAAAGCAAAGTGACTAATGAGTTAGTTGCAGGATGATGTATTACTGAATGAGTAAAGAGACTTTCCGGTAATGAGATTGAACTAGGTATGAAGATACCGACAATCGAATCTCGGGCAAGTAACACACCGATGACAAAGGGAATAACGTATGTTGTCATAACGGTTGACCGATAAAGATCTTCGTAGAATATGTGGGAGCCAATATGAGCATCCAGGTTCCTCTATTGGTTATTGACCGGAGATATGTCTCGGTCATGTCTACATAGTTCTCGAATCTGTAGGGTCCGCACGCTTAACGTTCGATGACAATATTGTATTATATGAGTTATGTGATTTGGTGATGAATGTTGTTCGGAGTCCCGGATGAGATCACGAACATGACGAGGAGTCTCGAAATGGTCAATAGGTAAAGATTGATATATAGGACGATAGTATTCGGACACTAGAAGTGTTTCGGAAGGTACATGATACATATCGGAGTACTCGAGGGGTTACCGGAACCCCTGGGGAAATATATGGGCCATATGGGCCGTAAGAGGGGAGCACACCAGCCGCAAGGGGTGGCGCCCCCCCCCCAGGCATGTGGCCGAATTGGAGAAGGAAAAGGGGGGGGGGGTTCGACCCCCTTCCTTTCTCTCTTCCTCCTTCCCTTTCTTCTCCGGTAAAATAAGGCAGGGGGCGCCACTTGGGGAAACCCCAAGTAGGATTCAGATCCTACTTGGGGCGCCCCCTGGCTGTTGGGGAACACAGTAATTTCAAAAAAAATCCTCGATCACGCAAGATCTATCTAGGTGATGCATAGCAATGAGAGGGTAGAGTGTGTCCACGTACCCTCGTAGACCAAAAGCGGAAGTGTTAAGTAACGCGGTTGATGTAGTCAAACGTCTTCGCGATCCAACCGATCAAGTACCGAACGCACGACACCTCCGCGATCTGCACACATTCAGATTGGTGATGTCCCTCGAACTCTAGAACCAGCTGAGGCCGAGGGAGAGTTCTGTCAACACGACGGCGTGGTGACAGTGATGATGAAGTTACCGGCGCAGGGCTTCGCCTAAGCACTACAACGATATGACCGAGGTGGAAATCTGTGGAGGGGGGCACCGCACACGGCTAAAAGATCAACTTGATCAACATGTGTCCATGGGGTGCCCCCCTCCCCCGTATATAAAGGAGGGAAGGAGGGGGCCGGCCGGCCTCATGGTGCACCCCCAAGGGGTGATTCCTACTCCTACTTGGAGTAGGTTTCCCCCCTTTCCTAGTCCAACTAGGAAGGGAAGGAAGGGGAAGAGAAGAAGAAGGAAAGGGGGGCTGGCCCCCCTCCCAATTCGGATTGGGCTGGGGGGGCCCACCTCTTGGACGTCTCCTCTCTCTTCCACTAAAGCCCATGTAGGCCCATTAAGCCCCCGGGGGGTTCCGGTAACCCTCCTGTACTCCAGTTTTATCTGAAACTTATCCAGAACACTTCCGGTGTTCGAATATAGCCGTCCAATATATCAATATTTATGTCTCGACCATTTGGAGACTCCTCGTCATGTCCGTGATCTCATCCGGGACTCCGAACAACCATCAGTATATCAAATCACATAAACTCATAATACCAATCGTCATCGAACGTTAAGCATGTGGACCCTACGGTTTCGAGAACTATGTAGACATGACCGAGACACATCTCCGGTCAATAACCAATAGCGGAACCTGGATGCTCATATTTGTTCCTACATATTCTACGAAGATCTTTGTCGGTCAAACCACATAACAACATACGTTGTTCCCTTTGTCATCCGTATGTTACTTGCCCGAGATTCGATCGCCGGTATCATTATACCTAGTTCAATCTCGTTACCGGCAAGTCTGTTTACTCGTTTCATAATAATTCATTCCATAACTAACTCATTAGTCACAATCCTTGCAAGGCTTATAGTGATGAGTATTACCGAGAGGGCCCAGAGATACCTCTCCGAAACACGGAGTGACAAATCCTAATCTCAATCTATGCCAATGATACGTCTCCGTCGTATCTATAATTTTTTATTTTTCCATGCCAATATTATTCAACTTTCATATACTTTTGGCAACTTTTTATACTATTTTTGGGACTAACTTATTGATCCAGTGCCCAGTGCCAGTTCCTGTTTGTTGCATGTTTTATGTTTCGCAGAAAACCAATATCAAACGGAATCCAAACAGGATAAAAACGAATGGAGAATTATTTTGGAATATTTGGGATTTTCCGGAGGAAGAATCAACGCGAAACGGTGTCTGAGGTGGCCACGAGACAGGGGGGCACGTCCTCCCCCCTGGGCGCGCCTAGCACCCTCGTGGTCCACCCGTAAGGCGGTTGATGCCCTTCTTTTGCCTCAAGAAAGCTAATTTTATGAGAAAAATCTGGGCGAAATATTCACCCCAATCGGAGTTACGGATCTCCGGATATAAAAGAAACGGTGAAGGGGAAGGATCGGGGAACACAGAAACAGAGAGAGACAGAGAGATAGATCCAATCTCGGAGGGGCTCTCGCCCCTCCCAAGCCATAGGAGCCAAGGACCAGGGAGGAAACCCTTCTCCTATCTAGGGAGGAGGTCAAGGAAGAAGAAGAAGAAGAAGGGGGGGGGGCTCTCTCCCCCTTGCTTTCGGTGGCGCCGGAGCGCTGCTTTAGGCCATCATCATCACCGCGATCTACACCAACACCTCCGCCATCTTCACCAACATCTCCATCACCTTCCCCCTTCTATATTCAGGGGTCCACTCTCCCGCAACCCGTTGTACCCTCTACTTAAACATGGTTCTTTATGCTTCATATTATTATCCAATGATGTGTTGCCATCCTATGATGTCTGAGTAGATTTTTGTTGTCCTATCGGTGATTGATGAATTGCGATGATTGGTTTGAGTTGCATGTTTTATTATTGGTGCTGTCCTATGGTGTTCTCTGTGTTGCGCAAGCGTGAGGGATTCCCGTTGTAGGGTTTGCAATATGTTCATGATTTGCTTATGGTGGGTGGCATGAGTGACAGAAGCACAGACCCGAGTAAGTAGGTTGTTTGCGTATGGGATAAAGGGGACTTGATGCTTTAATGCTATGGTTGGGTTTTACCTTAATGATCTTTAGTAGTTGCAGATGCTTGCTAGAGTTACAATCATAAGTGCATATGATCCAAGAAGAGAAAGTATGTTAGCTTATGCCTCTCCCTCAAATAGAATTGCAATAGTGATTACCGGTCTAGTAACGCAGTCAATTGCTTAGGGACAATTCCACAACTCCTACCACCACTTTTCCACACTCGCTATATTTACATTATTGCTTCTTTATCTAAGCAGCCCCTAGTTTATATTTAAGTGTTCTTTATTATCTTCCAAACCTATCCTATCACACCTACAAAGTACTTCTAGTTTCATACTTGTTCTAGGTAAAGCGAACACTAAGTGTGCGTAGAGTCGTATCAGTGGCAGATAGGACTTGAGAGAATATTTGTTCTACCTTTAGCTCCTCGTTGGGTTCGATACTCTTACTTATCGAAAGAGGCTACAATTATTCCGTATACTTGCGGGTTATCAAGACCTTTTTCTGGCGCCGTTGCTGGGGAGCAATAGCGTGGGGTGAATATTCTCGTGTGTGCTTTTTTGCTTTATCACTAAGTAATTTTTATTTGCTATTCTAAGTTGTTCTCTATCTTTAGTTATCGATATGGAACACAAAATACCAAAAACATTAGGTGTACTTGCTACTCATGGAGATGGGGTAACTCCTAAAACCCCTGATGCTCATTATGTTCAAGATATTATATACTAGTTTGATAATCCTGAGGAAACCCCATTCAACTTTATAATGGGAGACATGTTGGATCAACGTGAATACTTTAGGGATTATCGCTCGACACAAAAAGGGAAACTATTATGGGATCAATTTATTATGTTGTGTTGGTATGCTCGTCAACTATGCGTGAGATATGATATTACTTGTTGCTCTAGGATGAAGGCTCCACACCTTCCCTTTTCATGCAAATTTAATGATAATGAAACCTTAGCTTCTTATGCTAATGGTATATATGATTACTATGATGTGGAACAAATAGAAGAATTTGTTGCTTTTAAGGCTGCCTATGAAATTGAATCTTTGTTTGAAAAGTATGAAGCTTTAGATGATGATGTTTATAGGCCTGAAAATCTTGCTATACTTAGATATTGCTATGAAAATTATGAATACAATTACTATATTAATGCATTTATTGAGAAAGTCTTCGCTGTCCAAGAAGAGACTAATATTTTGCAGGAAGCTATTGAAGAAGAAATTAATGAAACTGTGAGCTCATTAGATGAAAAAGATGATGAGGAGAGCGAAGAACAAAAGGAGGAAGAGCGGATTGATCACCCGTGCCCACCTTCTAATGAGAGTAACTCTTCAACTCATACATTGTTTAATTCCCCTTCGTGCTTACCGAAGGATGATTGCTATAATCCCGTTGATTCTCTTGAAATATCCCTTTTTGATGATGCTTGCTATGCTTGTGGCCAAGATGCCAATATGAATTATGCTTATGGAGATGAACTTGCTATAGTTCCTTATGTTAAACATGAAATTGTTGCTATTGCACCCACCACGCATGATAGTCCTATTATCTTTTTGAATTCTCCAAACTACACTATATTGGAGAAGTTTGTGCTTATTAAGGATTATATTGATGGGTTGCCTTTTACCGTTGCACATGATAATTTTTATGAATATAATATGCATGTGCTTGCTGCTCCTACTTGCAATTATTATGAAATAGGAACTATATCTCCGCCTCTTTATGGTTCCAATGTGATAAAATTGCAAGAAACTGCTTATACTATGCATTGGCCTTTACTATGTGTGCATGAATTGTTCTTTTATGACATGCCGGTGCATAGAAAGAGAGTTAGACTTCGTCATTGCTTGATTTATGTTACTTTGTGCTCACTACTAAATTACAAATCATTGTTAATTAAAATTGGCTTTGATATACCTTGGGATCCGGGTGGATTGAGCACTATATGCCTAGCTTAATGGCTTTAAAGAAAGCGCTGCCAGGGAAACAACCCGGAAGTTTTAGAGAGTCATTTATTTCTGTTGAGTGCTTTTATATAGTTTAAAAAAATAAATAAAGAGGGGAACCTAAAAACTTTTCAAAAAGGAAAGTGAAAGTGAGAGAGACAAGCATTGTTGTAGTGGGAGCTAGCCTTGAACTTTGTTCAAGCTCACGGAAAATTTGTGAATCTTGATTACAGAAACTTTTCATCAAAAATAATTATCCCCTATAATTCCATTGTATTATAAAAATAATGTGCCAAGGTTTGCCTTTAGGATGTTTACAATGCTTGTTGGTTTGTACGGTGCAGGACAGAAACTTTGGCTGTAGTGCGCGATTTTACATTTTTAACTGGAATGTCAATTGGTTCTGATTCCTTTTGCATCGTCTTGCTGTACAACTTGTTTGTTTTTCCTAATTTTTGTAGAAGTTTTGGGGTACCAGAAGTATGGTGAATGTTCAGATTGCTACAGACTGTTCTGTTTTTGACAGATTCTGTTTTTGATGCATAGTTTGCTTGTTTTGATGAAACTATCAATTTATATATGTGGATTAAGCCATGAAAAAACTATATTACAGTAGAAAAAAAATGCAAAAACAAAATATGAATTGGTTTGCAATAGTACTTAGAGTGGTGATTTGCTTTATTATACTAACGGATCTTACCGAGTTTTTTGTTGAAGTTTTGTGTGGATGAAGTGTCTAATCGAGGAGGTCTCGATATGAGGAAAAGGAAGAGAGGCAAGAGCTAAAGCTTGGGGATGCCCGAGGCACCCCAAGTAAATATTCAAGGAGACTCAAGCGTCTAAGCTTGGGGATGCCCCGGAAGGCATCCTCTCTTCCTTCAACAAGTATCGGTATGTTTTCGGATTCGTTTCGTTCATGCATTATGTGCAAGTCTTGGAGCGTCTTTTGCATTTAGTTTCCACTTTTATTTTATACACCATGCTGCTATGAGATAGTACTTGTTTGATTTATAGAATTCTCATTGCACTTCATTTAAATCTTTTGAGTATGGCTTTATAGAATGCTTCATGTGCTTCACGTATATCGTTTGAAGTTTGGATTGCCTGTTTCTCTTCACATAGAAAACCGCCATTTGTAGAATGCTCTTTTGCTTCATTTATATTTGTTAGAGCGTGGGCATATCTTTTGTAGAAAGAATTAAACTCTCTTGCTTCATTTATATCTATTTAGAGAGATGACAGGAATTGGTCATTCACATGGTTAGTCATAAAATCCTACATAAACTTGTAGATCACTGAATATGATATATTTGATTCCTTGCAATAGTTTTGCGATATAAAGGTGGTGATATTAGAGTCGTGCTAGTTGAGTAATTGTAAAATTGAGAAATACTTGTGTTGAGGTTTGCAAGTCCCGTAGCATGCACGTATGGTGAACCGTTATGTAACGAAGTTGGAGCATGAGGTGTTTTTGATTGTCTTCCTTATGAGTGGCAGTCGGGGACGAGCGATGGTCTTTTCCTACCAATCTATCCCTCTCGGGGCATGCGTAGTAGTACTTTGCTTCAAGGGCAAGTATACTTTTGCAATAAGTATGTGAGTTCTTTATGACTAATGTGAGTCCATGGATATACGCACACTCACCCTTCCACTTTGCTAGCCTCTATTGTGTCGCGCAACTTTCACCGATATCATGCACCCATTATTTACCTTCCTCAGAACAGCCACCATACCTACCTATTATGGCATTTCCATAGCCATTCCGAGATATATTGCCATGCAACTTTCCACCGTTCTGTTATTATGACACGTTCCATCATTGTCATATTGCTTTGCATGATCGTAAGATAGCTAGCATGATGTTTTCATGGCTTGTCCGTTTTTTGATGTCATTGCTATGCTAGATCATTGCACATCCTGGTACACCGCCGGAGGCATTCATATAGAGTCATATCTTTGTTGTAATATTGAGTTGTAAGTAAATAAAAGTGTGATGATCATCATTATTAGAGCATTGCCCCAGTGAGGAAAGGATGATGGAGACTATGATTCCCCCACAAGTCGGGATGAGACTCCGGACTTTATGAAAATAAAAGAGGCCAAAGAAGCCCAAACAAATAAAAAAAGAGGCCAAAGAAGCCCACCAAAAAATAAAATAAAAAAGAAAAAAAGAAAATAAAAATAAAAAGAAAAAATGAGAGAAAAAGAGAGAAGGGGCAATGTTACTATCCTTTTACCACACTTGTGCTTCAGAGTAGCACCTTGTTCTTCATAGAGAGAGTCTCCTATGCTTTCACTTTCATACACCAGTGGGAATTTTTCATTATAGAACTTGGCTTGTATATTCCAATGATTGGCTTCCTCAAAATGCCCTAGGTCTTCGTGAGCAAGCAAGTTGGATGCACACCCACTTAGTTTCTTTTGTTGATCTTTCATATATTTATAGCTCTAGTGCATCCGTTGCATGGCAATCCCTACTCATTCACATTGATATCTATTGATGGGCATCTCCATAGCCCGTTGATACGCCTAGTTGATGTGAGACTATCTTCTCCCACTTTTTGTCCTCACAACCACCACAATAGACCACCATAGTGCTATGTCCATGGCTTGCGCTCATGTATTGCGTAAGAGTTGAAAAAGCTGAAGCGCGTTAAAAAGTATGAACCAATTGCTCGGCTCGTCGTCGGGGTTGTGCATGATGGGAGCATTTTGTGTGACGAAAATGAAGCATGGCCAAACTATATGATTTTGTAGGGATGAGCTTTCTTTGGCTATGTTATTTGATAAGACATAATTGCTTGGTTGGTATGCTTGAAGTATTATCAGTTTTATGTCAAATGATAGACTATTTCTTTGAATCACTCGTGTCTAAATATTCATGCCATGTTTAGATATTTGATCAAGATTATTCTAGGTAGCATTCCACATCAAAAATTATCTTTTTATCATTTACCTACTCGAGGACGAGCAGGAATTAAGCTTGGGGATGCTGATACGTCTCCGTCGTATCTATAATTTTTTATTGTTCCATGCCAATATTATTCAACTTTCATATACTTTTGGCAACTTTTTATACTATTTTTGGGACTAACTTATCGATCCAGTGCCCAGTGACAGTTCCTGTTTGTTGCATGTTTTATGTTTCACAGAAAACCAATATCAAACGGAATCCAAACGGGATAAAAACGGACGGAGAATTATTTTGGGATATTTTGGATTTTCCGGAGGAAGAATCAACGCGAAACGGTGTCCGAGGTGGCCACGAGACAGGGGGGCGCGCCTGGCACCCTCGTGGTCCACCCGTAAGGCGGTTGATGCCCTTATTTTTCCTCAAGAAAGCTAATTTTATGAGAAAAATCTAAGCGAAAGATTCACCCCAATCGGAGTTACGGATCTCCAGATATAAAAGAAACGGTGAAGGGGAAGGATCGGGGAACGCAGAAACACAGAGAGACAAAGAGATAGATCCAATCCCGGAGGGGCTCTCGCCACTCCCAAGCCATGGGAGCCAAGGACCAGAGGGGAAACCCTTCTCCTATCTAGGGAGGAGGTCAAGGAAGAAGAAGAAGAAGAAGGGGGCCTCTCTCCCCCTTGCTTCCGGTGGCGCCGGAGCACTGCCAGAGGCCATCATCATCACCGCGATCTACACCAACACCTCCGCCGTCTTCACCAACATCTCCATCACCTCCCCCCTTCTATATTCAGCGGTCCACTCTCCCGCAACCCACTGTACCCTCTACTTAAACATGGTGCTTTATGCTTCATATTATTATCCAATGATGTGTTGCCATCCTATGATGTCAGAGTAGATTTTTGTTGTCCTATCGGTGATTGATGAATTGCTATGATTGGTTTGAGTTGCATGTTTTATTATTGGTGTTGTCCTATGGTGCTCTCTGTGTCGCGCAAGCGTGAGGGATTCCCGCTGTGGGGTTTGCAATATGTTCATGATTTGCTTATGGTGGGTGGCGTGAGTGACAGAAGCACAGACCCGAGTAAGTAGGTTGTTTGCGTATGGGATAAAGGGGACTTGATGCTTTAATGTTATGGTTGGGTTTTACCTTAATGATCTTTAGTAGTTGCAGATGCTTGCTAGAGTTCCAATCATAAGTGCATATGATCCAAGAAGAGAAAGTATGTTAGCTTATGCCTCTCGCTCAAATAGAATTGCAATAGTGATTACCGGTCTAGTAACGCAGTCAATTCCTTAGGGACAATTCCACAACTCCTACCACCACTTTTACACACTTGCTATATTTACTTTATTGCTTCAAGTGATTGTAGTACTCATACAATCTAAGCACTTGCTCACTAGTTGAGCAATTCTCCTCCATCTTTTAGGCGAAGTATTTGTTAGAGGTCTCATACCTCTTGGCACGGGCATGAGTCTGAAATACCAATTTCATCTCATGGAACATCTCATATGTTCCGTGACATTTCAAAAACGTTTTTGTAGTCCCGGTTCTAAGCCATAAAGCATGGTGCACAAAACTATCAAGTAGTCATCATATTGAGCTAGCCAAATGATCATAACATCTGCATCCGCTCCTGCAATATGTCTGTCACCTAGCGGTGCATCAAGGACATAATTCTTCCGTGCAGCAATGAGGATAAACCTCAGATCACGGACCAAGTCCGCATCATTGCTACTAACATCTTTCAACTTTGCTTTCTCAAGGAACGCATTAAAATTCAACGGAACAACAGCACGAGCCATCTATCTACAATCAACACAGACATGCAAAATATTATCAGGTACTAAGTTCATGATAAATTTAAGTTCAATTAATCATATTACTTAAGAACTCCCACTTAGATAGACATCCCTCTAATCATCTAAGTGATCACGTGATCCAAATCAACTAAACCATAACCGATCATCACGTGAAATGGAGTAGTTTTCAATGGTGAACATCATTATGTTGATCATATCTACTATATGATTCACGCTCAACCTTTCGGTCTCAGTGTTCCGAGGCCATATCTGCATATGCTAGGCTCGTCAAGTTTAACCTGAGTATTCCGCGTGTGCAAAACTGGCTTGCACCCATTGTAGATGGACATAGAGCTTATCACACCCGATCATCATGTGGTGTCTGGGCACGATGAACTTTGGCAACGGTGCATACTCTGGGAGAACACTTTTATCTTGAAATTTAGTGAGAGATCATCTTATAATGCTACCGTCAATCAAAGCAAGATAAGATGCATAAAGGATAAACATCACATGCAATCAATATAAGTGATATGATATGGTCATCATCATCTTGTGCTTGTGATCTCCATCTTCGAAGCACCGTCATGATTACCATCATCACCGGCGTGACACCTTGATCTCCATCGTAGAATCGTTGTCGTTTTGCCACCTGTTGCTTCTACGACTATCGCTACCGCTTAGTGATAAAGTAAAGCAATTATAGGGCGATTGCATTGCATACAATAAAGCGACAACCATATGGCTCCTGCCAGTTGCCGATAAATTGGTTACAAAACATGATCATCTCATACAATAAAATATAGCATCATGTTTTGACCATATCACATCACAACATGCCCTGCAAAAACAAGTTAGACGTCCTCTACTTTGTTGTTGCAAGTTTTACGTGGCTGCTACGGGCTGAGCAAGAACCGTTCTTACCTACGCATCAAAACCACAACGATAGTTTGTCAAGTTAGTGTTGTTTTAACCTTCTCAAGGACCGGGTGTAGCCACACTCGGTTCAACTAAAGTTGGGGAAACTGACACCCGCCAGCCACCTATGTGCAAAGCACGTTGGTAGAACCAGTCTCGCGTAAGCGTATGTGTAATGTCAGTCCGGGCCGCTTCATCCAACAATATCGCCGAACCAAAGTATGACATGCTGGTAAACAGTATGACTTGTATCGCCCACAACTCACTTGTGTTCTACTCATGCATATAACATCAACGCATAAAACCTAGGCTCGGATGCCACTGATGGGTAACGCAGTAATTTCAAAAAAATTCCTACGCACACGCAAGATCATGGTGATCCATAGCAACGAGAGGGGAGAGTGTGTCCACGTATCCTTGTAGACCGTAAGAGGAAGCGTTAGCACAACGCGGTTGATGTAGTCGTACGTCTTCACGGCCCGACCGATCAAGCACCGAAAGCACGACACCTCCGAGTTCTTGCACATGTTCAGCTCGATGACGTCCCTCGAACTCCGATCCAGCCGAGTGTCGAGGGAGAGTTCCATCAGCATGATGGCGTGGTGACGATGATGATGTTCTACCGACGCAGGGCTTTGCCTAAGCACTGCTACGATATTATCAAGGTGGATTATGGTGGAGGGAGGCACCGCACACGGCTAAGAGATCAATGATCAATTGTTATCTAGAGGTGCCCCCCTGCCCCGTATATAAAGGAGCAAGGGGGAGGGGGTCGGTCGGCCAGGAGGGGCGCGCCAGGAGGAGTCCTCCTCCCACCGGGAGTAGGACTCCCCCCTTCCTTGTTGGAGTAGGAGAGGAGAGGGAAGGAGAGAGAGGGGGAAAGGAAAGGGGGCCGCTGCCCCCCTCCTTGTCCAATTCGTACATGGGGGGAGGGGCGCACGGATGCCCCTTGGCCGCCTCTCCTCTTCCACCACTTGGGCCCA
>NC_041385.1:28720807-28760087 GCF_002162155.2 Triticum dicoccoides
AACCCCCCAGTACTCTGGTATATATCTGATAACCCCCGAAACCATTGCGGTGTCCAAATATAGTCATCCAATATATCAATCTTCATGTCTCGACCATTTCGAGACATCTCGGCATGTCCGTGATCACATCCGGGACTCCGAACTATCTTTGGTACATCAAAACATATAAACTCATAATATAACTGTCATCTAACTTTAAGCGTGCGGACCCTACGGGTTCGAGAACAATGTAGACATAACCGAAACACGTTTCCGGTCAATAACCAATAGCGGAACCTGGATGCTCATATTGGCTCCCACATATTCTACGAAGATCTTTATTGGTCAAACCGAATAACAACATACGTTGTTCCCTTTGTCATCGGTATGTTATTTGCCCGAGATTCGATCGTCGGTATCTCAATACCTAGTTCAATCTCATTACCGGCAAGTCTCTTTACTCGTTATGCAATGCATCATCTCGTAACTAACTCATTAGTCACATTGCTTGCAAGGCTTATAGTGATGTGCATTACCGAGAGGGCCCAGAGATACCTCTCCGACAATCGGAGTGACAAATCCTAATCTCGAAATACGCCAACCCAACAAGTACCTTCGAAGACACCTATAGAGCACCTTTATAATCACCCGATTACGTTGTGACATTTGGTAGCACACAAAGTGTTCCTCCAGTAAATGGGAGTTGCATAATCTCATAGTCATAGGAACATGTATAAGTCATGAAGAAAGCAGTAGCAACATACTAAACAATCAAGTGCTAAGCTAACGGAATGGGTCAAGTCAATCACATCATTCTCTCAATGATGTGATCCCGTTAATCAAATGACAACTCTTTTGTCCATGGCTAGGAAACATAACCATCTTTGATAAACGAGCTAGTCAAGTACAGGCATACTAGTGACATTCAGTTTGTCTATATATTCACACATGTATCATGTTTCCGGTTAATACAATTCTAGAATGAATAATAAACATTTATCATGATATAAGGAAATAAATAATAACTTTATTATTGCCTCTAGGGCATATTTCCTTCAGTGATCACATACTTGCCATGGTCAATGATTTACAAGTAATCTTTGGGAAGGGTCCCGGTGGACTATCTGTTCCGAATGACGCTGAGGGGTGCGCACCCATGTGGAAGAAGAAACCTTTATTTTGGGACCTACCCTACTGGAAAGACCTAGAGGCACGCTCTTCAATCGACATGATGCACGTGGCGAAGAATATTTGCGTGAACCTGCTAGGCATCTTTGGCGTGTATGGGAAGACAAAAGATACACCGGACGCACAAGAGGACCAGCAACGTGTGTACGAAAAAGACGACATGCCTCCAAAGCAGTATGAAGGTCCTGCCAGCTACAGTCTTACCAAAGAAGAGAAGGAAATCTTCTTTGAATGCATGCTCAGTATGAAGGTCCCGTCTGGCTTCTCGTCGAATATAAAGGGAATAATAAATATGTTAGAGAAAAAGTTCCAGAACCTAAAGTCTCATGACTGCCACATGAATATGACGCAACTGCTTCAGGTTGCATTGAGGGGGCTTCTACCGGAAAATGTTCGATTAGCCATTGTGAAGCTATGTTCATTCCTTAATGCAATCTCTCAGAAGTTGATCGGTCCAGAAATCCTACCAAGGTAAAGGACTGATGTGGCGCAATGTCTTATCACTTTCGAGCTGGTTTTCCCACCATCCTTCTTCAATATCATGACACGCGTCCTAGTTCATCTAGTCGACAAGATTGTCATTCTGGGCCCTGTATTTCTACACAATATGTTCCCCTTTGAGAGGTTCATGGGAGTCCTAAAGAAATATGTCCATAACCACGCTAGGCCAGAAGGAAGCATCTCCATGGGCCATCAAACAGAGGATGTCATTGGGTTTTGTGTTGACTTCATTCCTGATCTTAAGAAGATTGGTCTCCCTCAATCGCGGTATGAGGGGAGATTGACTGGAAAAGGCATGCTAGAAGGAGACTCAATAATATGTAGGGACGGGCATTCTTGGTCTCAAGCACACTACACAGTTCTACAGAATTCTACCTTGGTGACCCCATATGATCCAAGAAGAGAAAGTGTGTTAGATTATGCCTCTCCCTCAAATAGAATTGCAATAGTGATTACCGGTCTAGTAACATAGTCAATTGCTTAGGGACAATTCCACAACTCCTACCACCACTTTTCCACACTTGCTATATTTACTTTATTGCTTCTTTATCTAAACAGCCCCTAGTTTATATTTAAGTGTTCTTTATTATCTTGTAAACCTATCCTATCACACCTACAAAGTACTTCTAGTTTCATACTTGTTCTAGGTAAAGCGAACACTAAGTGTGCGTAGATTCGTATCAGTGGCAGATAGGACTTGAGAGAATAGTTGTTCTACCTTTAGCTCCTCGTTGGGTTCGACACTCTTACTTATCGAAAGAGGCTACAATTATTCCATATACTTGCGGGTTATCAGCCAACCCAACAAACACCTTCGGAGACACCTGTAGAGCACCTTTATAATCACCCATTTACGTTGTGATGTTTGGTAGCACACAAAGTGTTCCTCCGGTATTCAGGAGTTGCATAATCTCATAGTCTGAGGAACTTGTATAAGTCATGAAGAAAGCAAAAGCAATGAAACTGACATGATCATAATGCTAAACTAACGGATGGGTCATGTCCATCACATCATTCTCCTAATGATGTGATCCCGTTCATCAAATGACAACACATGTCTATTGTTAGGAAACATAACCATCTTTTATTAACGAGCTAGTCAAGTAGAGGCATACTAGGGACAATATGTTTTGTCAACATATTCACACATGTACTAAGTTTCCGGTTAATACAATTCTAGCATGAAAAATAAACATTTATCATGAAATAAGGAAATAAATAATAACGTTATTATTGCCTCTAGGGCATATTTCCTTCAGTCTCCCACTTGCACTAGAGTCAATAATCTAGATTACATAGTAATGATTCTAACACCCATGGAGCTTTGGTGCTGATCATGTTTCTCTCATGGAAGAGGCTTAGTCAACGGGTCTGGAACATTCAAATCCGTGTGTATCTTGCAAATCTCTATGTCCCCTTCCGACACTTGATGACGGATGGAATTGAAGCGTCTCTTGATGTGCTTGGTTCTCTTGTGAAATCTGGATTCCTTTGCCAAGGCAATTGCACTAGTATTTTCACAAAAGATTTTCATTGAACCCGATGCACTAGGTATGACACCTAGATCAGAGATGAACTCCTTCATCCAAACTCCTTCATTTGCTGCTTGTACTCCGCTTCACACGTAGATCCCGCCACGACGCCTTGCTTGGAACTACACCAACTGACAACTCCTCCATTTAATAAAAATACGTATCCGGTTTGCGACTTAGAGTCATCCGGACCAGTGGCAAAGCTTGCATCGATGTAACCCTTTACGACGAGCTCTTTTTCACCTCCATAAATGAGAAACATATCCTTAGTCCTTTTCAGGTATTTTAGGCTGTTCTTGACCGCTGTCCAGTGCTCCACTCTGGGACTACTTTGGTGCCTCCCTGCTATGCTTATAGCAAGGCACACATCAGGTCTGGTACACAACATTGCATACATGATAGAACCTATGGCTGAAGCATAGGGAATGACTTTCATTTTCTCTCAACTTCTGCAGCGGTTGGGCATTGAGTCTGACTCAACTTCACAACTTGTAACACAGGCAAGAACCCTTTCTTTGACTGATCCATTTTGAACTTGTTCAAAACTTTATCAAGGTATGTGCTTTGTGAAAGTCCAATTAAGCGTCTTGATCTATCTCTATAGATCTTCATGCCGAATATGTAAGCAGCTTCTCCGAGGTCTTTCATAGAAAAACTCTTATTCATGTATCCCTTTATGCTATCCAGAAATTCTATATCATTTCCAATCAACAATATGTCATCCACATATAATATCAAAAACGCTACAGAGCTCCCACTCACTTTCTTGTAAATACAGGCTTCTCCAAAATTTTGTATAAAACCATATGCTTTGATCACACTATCAAAACGTTTATTCCAACTCTGAGAGGCTTGCACCAGTCCATAAATGGATCGCTGGAGCTTGCACACTTTGTTAGCACCCTTTGGATCGACAAAACCTTCTGGTTGCATCAAATACAACTCTTCTTCCAGAATTCTATTCAGGAATGCATTTTTGACATCCATCTGCCAAATTTCATAATCATAAAATGTGTCAATTGCTAACATGATTCAGACGGACTTAAGCATCGCTATGGGTGAGAAAGTCTCATCGTAGTCAACTCCTTGAACTTGTCGAAAACCTTTCGCAACAAGTCGAGCTTTGTAAATAGTAACATTACCGTCTGCGTCGGTCTTCTTCTTAAAGATCCATTTATTTTCTATGGCTTGCTGATCATCGGGCAAGTCCACCAAAGTCCACACTTTGTTCTCATACATGGATCCCATCTCAGATTTCATGGCCTCAAGCCATTTCGCGGAATCTGGGCTCATCATCGCTTCCTCATAGCTCGTAGGTTCATCATGGTCTAGTAACATGACTTCCAGAACAGGATTACCTTACCACTCTCGTGCAGATCTTACTCTGGAAGACCTACGAGGTTCGGTAGTAACTTGATCTGAAGTTTCATGATCATCATCATTAACTTCCTCACTAATTGGTGTAGGAATCACTGGAACTGATTTCTGTGATGAACTACTTTCCAATAAGGGAGAAGGTACAATTACCTCATCAAGTTCTACTTACCTCCCAGTCACTTCTTTCGAGAGAAACCCCTTCTCTAGAAAGGATCCATTCTTAGTAACAAAGATTTTGCCTTCGGATCTGTGATAGAAGGTGCACCAAGAGTTTCCTTTGGGTATCCTATGAAGACGCACTTCTCCAATTTGGATTCAAGCTTATCAGGTTGAAGCTTTTTCACATAAGCATTGCAACCCCAAACTTTAAGAAACGACAACTTTGGTCTCTTGCCAAACCATAGTTCATAAGGCGTCATCTCAATGGATTTTGTTGGTGCCTTATTTAAAGTGAATGCAGCCATCTCTAAAGAATAACCCCAAAACGTAGCGCTAAATTAGTAAGAGACATCATAGATCGCACCATATCCAATAAAGTACGATTACGACATTCGGACACACCATTTCGCTGTGGTGTTCCAGGTGGCGTTAATTGTGAAACTATCCCATGTTGTTTCAAATGAAGACCAAACTCGTAACTCAAATATTCTCCTCCACGATCAGATCGTAGAAAGTTTATTTTCTTGTTACGATGATTTTCCACTTCACTCTGAAATTCTTTGAACTTTTCAAATGTTTCAGACTTATGTTTCATTTAGTAGATATAACCATATCTGCTCAAATCATCTGTGAAGGTAAGAAAATAATGATACCCACCACGAGCCTCAATACTCATTGGACCGCATACATCAGTATGTATTATTTCCAACAAATCAGTAGCTCGTTCCATTGTTCCGGAGAACATAGTTTTAGTCATCTTGCCCATTAGGCACGGTTCCCAAGCACCAAGTGATTCCAAAAGTCCATCAGCATGGAGTTTCTTCATGCTCTTTACACCGATATGACCCAAACGGCAGTGCCACAAATAAGTTGCACTACCATTATTAAACTTATATCTTTTGGCTTCAATACTATGAATATGTGTATCACTACTATCAAGATTCAACAAAAATACACCACTCAGCAGGGGTGAATGACCATAAAAGATATTACTCATATAAATAGAACAACCATTATTCTTTGATTAAATGAATAACCGTCTCGCATTAAACAAGGTCCAGATATAATGTTCATGCTCAAAGCTGGCACCAAATAACAATTATTCAGGTCTAAAACTAATCCCGATGCTAGATGTAGAGGTAGCGTGCCGACGGCGATCACATCGACCTTGGAACCATTTCCCACGTGCATCGCCACCTCGTCCTTAGGCAATCTTCGCTTAATCCGTAGCCCCTGTTTCAAGTTGCAAATATGAGCAACAGAACCAGTATCAAATACCTAGGTGCTACTGCGCGCATTAGTTAAGTACACATCAATAACATGTATATCAAATATACCTTTCACTTTGCCATCCTTATTATCCGCCATATACTTGGGGCAGTTCCGCTTCCAGTGACCAGTCCCTTTGTAGTACAAGCACTCAGTTTCAGGCTTAGGTCCAGACTTGGGTTTCTTCTCTTGAGCAGCAACCTTTTTGCCATTCTTCTTGAAGTTCCCCTTCTTCCCTTTGCCCTTTTTATTGAAACTAGTGGTCTTGTTGACCATCAACGCTTGATGCTCCTTTTTGATTTCTACCTCCGCAACCTTTAGCATCGCAAAGAGCTCAGGAATAGTCTTGTTCATCCCTTGCATATTATAGTTCATCATGAAGCTTTTGTAGCTTGGTGGCAGTGATTGAAGAACTCTGCCAATGACACTATCATCAGGAAGATTAACTCCCATTTGAGTCAAGTGGTTGTGGTACCCATACATTCTGAGTATGTGTTAACTGACAGAACTATTCTCCTCCATTTTACAGCTGTAGAACTTATTGGAGACTTCACATCTCTCAATCCGGACATTTGCTTGAAATATTAACTTCAACTCTTGGAACATCTCATGCTCCATGACGTTCAAAACGTCGTTCAAGTCCCGGTTCTAAGCCTTAAAGCATGTCACACTGAACTATCGAGTAGTCATCAGCTTTGCTCTGCCAGACGTTCTTAACGTCATCAGTAGCATCTGCAGCAGGCCTGGCACCCAACGGTGCTTCCAGGACTTAATTCTTCTGTGCAGCAATGAGGATAATCCTCAAGTTTCGGACCCAGTCCGTGTAGTTGCTGCCATCATCTTTCAACTTAGCTTTCTCTAGGAACGCAATAAAATTCAAAGGAACGGTAGCACGTGCCATTGATCTACAACAACATAGACATGCAAAATACTATCAGGTACTAAGTTCATGATAAATTAAAGTTCAATTAATCATATTACTTAAGAACTCCCACTTAGATAGACATCCCTCTAATCATCTAAGTGATCACATGATCCAAATCAACTAACCATGTCTGATCATCACGTGAGATGGAGTAGTTTTCAATGGTGAACATCACTATGTTGATCATATCTACTATGTGATTCATGCTCGACCTTTCAGTCTTGTGTTCCGAGGCCATATCTGCATATGCTAGGCTCGTCAAGTTTGACTCGAGTATTCCGTGTGTGCAAAACTGGCTTGCACCCATTGTATGTGAACGTAGAGCTTATCACACCCGATCATCACGTGGTGTCTCAGCACGACGAACTGTAGCAACGGTGCATACTCAGGGAGAACACTTATACCTTGAAATTCAGTAAGGGATAATCTTATAATGCTACCGCCGTACTAAGAAAAATAAGATGCATAAAGGATAAACATCACATGCAATCAAAATATGTGACATGATATGGCCATCATCATCTGGTGCTCATGATCTCCATCACCGAAGCATCGTCATGATCTCCATAGTCACCAGCGCGACACCTTGATCTCCATTGTAGCACCATTGTCGTCTCACCAACTATTGTTACTACGACTATCGCTACCGCTTAGTGCTAAAGTAAAACAATTACATGGCGATTGCTTTGCATACAATAAAGCGACAACCATATGGCTCCTGCCAGTTGCCAATACCTTTGTTACAAAACATTATCATCTCATACAACAATTTATATCATCATGCCTTGACCATATCAAATCACAGCAAGCCCTGCAAAAACAAGTTAGACGTCCTCTATTTCCTTGTTTCAAGTTTTACGTGGCTGCTACGGGCTTCTAGCAAGAACCGTTCTTACCTACGCATCAAAACCACAATGATTTTTCGTCAAGTGTGCTGTTTTAACCTTCAACAAGGACCGGGCGTAGCCACACTCGATTCAACTAAAGTTGGAGAAACAGACACCCGCCAGCCACCTATGTGCATAAGCACGTCGGTAGAACCAGTCTCATGAACGCGGTCATGTAATGTCGGTCCGGGCCACTTCATCCAACAATACTGCCGAATCAAGTATGACATACTCGTAAGCAGTATGACTATTATCGCCCACAACTCTTTGTGTTCTACTCGTACATATAACATCTACGCATAAACCTGGCTCGGATGCCACTGTTGGGGAACGCAGTAATTTCAAAAAAAAATCCTACGATCATGCAAGATCTATCTAGGTGATGCATATCAACGAGAGGGGAGAGTGTGTCCACGTACCCTCGTAGACCAAAAGCGGAAGCGTTAAGTAACGCGGTTGATGTAGTCGAACATCTTCGCGATCCAACCGATCAAGTACTGAATGCACGGCACCTTCGTGATCTACACACGTTCAGCTCGGTGACGTCCCTCGAACTCTATATCCAACTGAGGCCGAGGAAGAGTTCTGTTAGCACGACGACATGGTGACGGCGATGATGAAGTTACCGGTGCAGGGCTTCGCCTAAGCACTATGGCAATATGACCGAGGTGGAAATCTATGGAGGGGGGCACCGCACACGGCTAAAAGATCAACTTGTGTCTATGGGGTGCCCCCTCCCCCGTATATAAAGGAGGGGAGGAGGGGCCGGCCGGCCTCATGGTGCGCCCCAAGGGGGGGATTCCTACTCCTACTAGGAGTAGGTTTCCCCCCTTTCCTAGTCCAACTAGGAGGGGAAGGAAGGGGAAGAGAAGAAGAAGGAAAGGGGGGCCGGCCCCCCTCCCAATTCTGATTGGGCTTGGAGGGGGGCGCCCCACCTCTTGGCCGCCCCCTCTCTCTTCCACTAAAGCCCATGTAGGCCCATTAAGCTCCCGGGGGGTTCCGGTAACCCTCCGGTACTTCGGTTTTATCCGAAACTTATCCGAAACACTACCGGTGTCCGAATATAGCCGTCCAATATATCAATCTTTATGTCTCGACCATTTCGAGACTACTCGTCATGTCCGTGATCTCATCCGGGACTCCGAACAACCTTCAGTACATCAAATCACATAAACTCATAATACCAATCGTCATCGAACGTTAAGCGTGCGGACCCTACAGGTTCGAGAACTATGTAGACATGACCGAGACACGTCTCCGGTCAATAACCAATAGTGGAACATGGATGCTCATATTGGTTCCTACATATTCTACGAAGATCTTTATCGGTCAAGCCGCATAACAACATACGTTGCTCCCTTTGTCACCGGTATGTTACTTGCCCGAGATTCAATCATCGGTATCGTCATACCTAGTTCAATCTCATTACCGGCAAGTCTCATTACTCGTTACGTAATACTTCATCTCGTAAGTAACTCATTAGTCACAATGCTTGCAAGGCTTATAGTGATGAGTATTACCGAGAGGGCCCAGAGATACCTCTCCGAAACACGGAGTGACAAATCCTAATCTCGATCTATGCAACCCAACAAACACCTTCGGAGACACCTGTAGAGCACCTTTATAATCATCCATTTACGTTGTGACGTTTGGTAGCACACAAAGTGTTCCTCCGGTATTCGGTAGTTGCATAATCTCATAGTCTGAGGAACTTGTATAAGTCATGAAGAAAGAAGTAGCAATGAAAGTGTCAAGATCATAATGCTAAGCTAATGGATGGATCATGTCCACCACATCATTCTCCTAATGATGTGATCACGTTCATCAAATGACAACACATGTCTATGGTTAGGAAACATAACCATCTTGGATTAACGAGCTAGTCAAGTAGAGTCATACTAGGGACAATATGTTTTGTCTATATATTCACACATGTACTAAGTTTCTGGTTAATACAATTCTAGCATGAATAATAAACATTTATCATGAAATAAGGAAATAAATAATAACTTTATTATTGCCTCTAGGGCACATTTCCTTCACTGGCTGCATCTCCTCCCCTCCCACCTATATATATGTGGGGAAGGGGCGCCTAGAACTTACAACATCAATTGTCAGCCGTGTGCGGCGCCCCCCTCCATAGTTTACACTCCTGGTCATATTCTTGCAATGCTTAGGCAAAGCCCTGCGCGGATCACATCACCATCACCGTCATCATGCCATCGTGCTGACAGAACTCATCTACTTCCTCGACATCTTGCTGGATCAAGAGGACGAGGGACGTCATCGAGCTGAACGTGTGCAGAACTCGGAGGTGCCGTACATTCGGTACTTGATCGGTCGGAGCTAGAAGAAGTCCGACTACATCAACCGCATTGTCAAACGCTTCCGCTTACGGTCTATGAGGGTACGTAGACACACTCTCCCTCTCTCGTTGCTATGCATCTCCTAGATAGATCTTGCGTGAGCGTAGGATTTTTATTTTGAAATTGTATGCTATGTTTCCGAACAAGATTTTCTCTGTTGAAGAACTTATAAAGGTTTTTCAGTAAAAAGAGCTTTGTTATGTACAACCACATCTAGGATTGCAATCCCACAATGAATTTTAGGTTTGCACACTTTATCTCAAGCAATTAAAGCTGGGCCTGAGTTGTCATGTCCATATTTCCTCCAAAAGAAATGTCTCAAGTATTTATTAACTTGTTCAATGAGCCCAACAATTAGGGCTAAAGCACACACGAAGAATATAGGCAAATCAGAGAAAACAAATTTTATAAGTTACAATCTTCCATCATAAGACAACAGAGTAGAGCGTCTAGCCAATCTTCTTTCAATCGTTTGACATATAGGAGTAAGATCTTCATTTCTCGATCTGCTATCACTAAGAGGGAGGCCAAAGTATGTGAATGAGATTTTTTTTGAGCTTACATTCCAATAGTCCAAGAATTATGTTCAATTTTTCATCTCATACATTCATATGAACCAAGAATGAATTGTTGTAATTAATCTTCTGACTAGTTTGTGCAGAAAAACGGGCCAAAAGATTATTTAGTTGTAGATGTTGAGATTTTACTATAGGCATGATCAAGATAGTGCCATCTACATATCGAATCACCAGAAATTCTTGATTGCTCTGAGTTAAATAGGGGGTTTGTTTAAGTATGGCTTGCATTGCACCGTTAAGAATGGACTACAAAAGGTTAGCATCTGGCACAAAAATAAGAGGGAGAGAGGATCCCCCTATCTAACCCCTCTTTTATATAGAATTTGCTTTCTTTGAACACCATTTAGCAAAATAGAGGAGAAGCCAGAGCTATAAATCATGGTAGTCCAATTGAAACATACCAACCCTAAGGGGATCTCTCCCTCATGGCTCCACGCTCTCCCGGTATACTGGCCTAAGTGTTTAGACTCCTAATTGGACGTACTCTAATCTCGGTCTAATTGGTCTAATAGAATTAGACTCTTAATTAGAAGCGCCTCTAGGATTTCTCTCTCTCTTTCAAGTTTTCTTAGATCTATTCTTCTTGGACAAGGACTACTACCGGAGGTCTATCCCGGAATGCGTGGATACCTTGCAGGGGTTGTCTACTTTGAGTCTTGACTTGCGGATCGTATTGAAGAAATTCTCGCGGCTGGGAGGTATAACTAAGCTGCGGGAATCATCACGCTTCACCGACAAACCACACAACTTCCACTACTCTGCTCGTCAATGAGTTTGATCATTACCACCATTCATAATTTTTGTAGGTGTGTTTGTGTAGCATTTTTTTGTTGCGTAGCACGTTATCTTACATTATCTACATAGGATAAGACGCTAGATGATTTTTCAAGCTTCGTATTGATTCCCCACCACTACCCACCGACCAAATCTTAGTTGTTAAAACGGAAATCATGAAATGAGAGGCATAAGATTTAGAAGCAATACTCAAGCGGGGAGGCACAACCGACAGGGAAGGGGGAGGAGAGGATGGTATGAAAAAAACATCAAATTCACATTGGTTGTCACTTCGTAATTAGTCGTTATATATTGTAAATGTCATGCCATAAAAACAAAGACGGTCCAATACCCATTGGTTGTATTAGATTTCCATTAACCAAAACCAAAACAAACTTACAACGTTATTCGAGCCATCGATGATTATTTATATTAACAGAGGTAGCCATCTTATTCTAGCAACTAAACTTAATAGTTTCATCTTTAACATATAGCTTAAAACATATGGAAAGTGTTGATCTCCAAAAGAAATACTGCTCTATGGTAACATTATAATAAGATTCTGAACTCAAAACTTCTACAATTGTAATATTAGCAAAACATAAGTGATCTAGTTCATCCATGAAAAGAACTGGAATTAAGTTTGGAATTTTGAAGTTTCTTACTATCTGCATCTCGATTGTGACATCAAGAGAAAAGCTTGGTTGTATATATTGTATGGATGAAAGTTTCCTATTACACTTAATATATATATATATATATATATATATATATATATATAATTTTAAATATAATTCTCTAAATTTGAAACATATGTTGCAAAGAAAGTAATTTAGTTGTTTCATTTTTGAGACATGCATGGCACCTTAAAAGCCGTGGTTAATTCGACTATCTTCCTATCATAGAAAAAGTATGACACCATGGATCAATTTGAAATTGTATGTATATGTATGTGCTCGCATCTTTTTAATATCCTTAAATGTCTTAATAATACATCCATAGATTTTTCTATAGTGCATGAGTGTATATCTTAGGTTAAGTAAATAAGAAGTTCTAGAGTGTATAAGGTGCCTACAAGAAGGGTTGTCCTTGAATCATTGGCATTAACCATTTCTTGGTTATCTTGGGATCATATACTTCACGATCCTTTCTTCAATGGTCACCCCGCATCCCACATGAAGAATCAATTGGTAGTGACTGGTGGGTGAATGGACGACTACCAGATTTGTTCCTACTTAGATCTCTTTATGGTGTTGTGGAAACTAAAGGTTCAATAATGCATATATGGGTGATAAACATATATAAACTAAACATCCTAGGAAGACCAAAGCTGTGAAGGGTATAGATAAAATCGATGACTATTTTGATGAAAAGGTCAGATGCCATATATCAAGTAGCACCGACCCTTACAGAAAATAAAAAGTATATCCAAGTTCTTGGGGTGTTGAACAGCTGGAATTTTCTTCCTCATGCGTCCAACAGCGGGCCACCATGAGAAAATCTCAATGTCGCTATTGGGTCTCTGACAAAGCGGAAAGACCTTGTTGAAACCCAGGAGCTTGTAGAAGTACCTGTCGTGAAAGTAGTTGATGTATAATTGAAGATGTCGACAACCGCAATCTGAGGAGAAAATTGCCGCGCAAAGAAGAAAGCGTCAGGGAGGCCTGGAGAACACACCAGACCCGACCAGACAGATTTAGGGAACACAAGCCTCACATGCTCCCAGACAAAGCTGAGAATGGCTAGCCCTTCGCCGGTCGGAGCCAGAGCCAGAGGCCCAAGAGGCAAAGTCATGTCGTCCGCTTCGTAGAACAATCTCACTGAGATAGATTTGCACATGAAAATAAAACTCGATCCACATAACAGAGCATGGGAAGCACCACCCTCCACACGCTCCCCGATGACACAAGGAAGCATCGTTGGCAGGATGGCAAGGCGGGGAGAACTTATTCCACGCTGCCGCCAACGCCCTCGTCTCGCCACCCACGAACGAATACCGAATCTTAAAGTTAATTCTAACCCTACAGGTGTCTGTCCTCTCTTGTTGCCAGAGCAGCTAAAGAAAAGAGAGGGGGGAATGGGGAAGGCTATATCAGGAGCCGCCGCCCTGACGCCTAGGTTGCGAAGGAGCAGGGGCATAACGCTACATAACTAAGTTGCATGTAGATATCGATATAATTGATGTCTTGAAAACATCTTCGTGTAGCTTCCAATTTTATTAGAACTGTTTTGTTCAATTTTATTAGAACTGTTTTGTTCGTGCTTGCAGTTTCTTCAACCTGTTGTACTGTGTATGCTTAATCCATAAAGTTGCATTGCTATTCTTAAAACCACAGTAAAATACCATCCAACGGGTTAATAAAAGAAAAATGTAAATTTTATATTTGCATCCTTAAAATTTGCTGTCTGAGAAGTTAATAGTAATTTTCGCAAAACTACGGTTTTGAAGTCGCTAAAAGTAACGATGACCTTTTTTTTAAATAAAAACCAACAATTTTAGGAGCCAGTTCAATAAAATTTGACCAAGCGAACCAACATGTGGTTGGATGATTAGGTGGACAGTTCCCCAACCCATCAGGGTTCAAGTCCTGATGCTCGCATTTATTCCTGGATTAATTTCAGCATTTCCGGCGATGCACGTTCAGTGGGAGGAGACTTTCCCGTTGACTACGTGACACCTTTGGTGACTTCGTCAATCTCAAGATGATATGCCGGTTCAGTCTCTCGGAGATACTTATATGGATAGGATGTGCGTTTGTATTGATAGGAACGAGTGTATACCCGTATTTATGAGCGCTTGCGTCTCTACTATGTTAAAAAATAAAGTTTGACCGTGCACCAAATTATAATCTCATTTGGCCTAACCGTTCCGGGCCCTCATCACAACCTCACAAAATATTTGCCCACGCGGTGCTCTTCTAGACTTGTGTTCTGTTTCTGAAAAAGGCATCTGTTCAAACGTCTTTTGAGACACTGAGATGCATGTTCGACGACGCAAGGAAAAGATTTATTGAGCAAGACGAAGTTATTACTTCCTCCGTTTTTAAATATTTGTCTTTCTAGACATTTCAAATGGATACAACATGTGAATGTATGTAGACATATTTTAGAGTATAGATTAACTCATTTTGCTTTGTATGTAGTTATTTGTTGAAATGTCTAAAAAGATAAATATTTGGGAACGGAGGGAGTACGATTTTGCGGATGCATGCATGCACGCACGATCGATCCATCGTTCGGCGCACATTAATTCCTCGCGGACGTGTTTCCATGCTTTTGAAGCAATCCAGGTCAGGATATCCATGCATGCATTACGGCCGGTGCTCAATTTCGTGGGTCGGCATATGCATGCCGAGGAGCTTGCTTGTGCCGTCAAGATTCGAGAACGGACGTCACAGATCACCCAGGAGTCCATGGCCATGCATGCCTCGGCCGATGTTCGTAGCTTCACGCCATGGTTTGCGACTAAATTACACATACTGTTCGTTCAAAGTCCAAACTGCGAACTGAAGTGGAAACACCCATCACGTATGTCATGGGACGGCTGCGAAGCGCTCCTCCAATGGTGAAACACTCCGTTCACATTCCACAAAAGTGAAAGGCTCTCTTGCTAGATCTGAGACGTGCGTATATTATATCTTCTAGACTAGAGTAGCAAGTAGTACCATAGATGTGTTACCATCATCATGCGTTAAAGTATTCAAACAAAAAATCATCATGTGTTATAAGCATATATGTACTTTAGAAAAAATTTCAAAAGGTACATGCGTACGGGCTGCTAGCCTAATTAGGTTCTTAATTATGCATATGGGGCGGCGAATCAAAGTGGAAGTTCCCATCACGTATGCATGCATGTAATAATGGGGCGGCTGCGAGTAGTAGTCCTAGAATGTTGAAACACTCTGTTAATACTTCACAAAGCAGAAGGTTCTCTTGCTAGATATAAGATTATATATTAGTACCTTCCTAACCAAATTATAAAATGTTTTTTTGGGTCTGTTTAGGACACATCTATTTTTATGGTCTATTTTTTTTGTCCCAGCTTTTTTTTTGTTCATTGTTGCTGCGTTATTTGTGGGAGCTTAGATGTGACATCCTTAAAAAACATCTAGATGTGAATTAGACAAACTGATATTTTTTTAGGCTAGTTTAGTGCACAGTGGAAGTGTCTTCTAGCTAGTTAGTACCGGTGGATGTACCACCATCATCGTCATGTGTTTAAAGCGCATGTGTATGTAGAAAGAACTTTCACAAATTACATGTCTACGGTTCTTCACTAGTTCGTAGGCCGTCACGTATATGCAAATATATACTACTCGTGCTGCTATGCATTTGCGTGTGCCTACCAACCACCGAAGGAAGGATTGATCGACTTTTACTCCAAATGGCCAAACGCCCTGTTCACATTTCTTGAAGTAAGAGGAGTCCTCTTGCTACATCTAAGACATATATTAAGTGTCTGCTACATCTATGAGACCTTGTTTCCGTATTTTGTTTTAGTAAATTGGTTGCATGCATCACTCTGATGCAGAGGCCGGGGATATCCTCCTTTAAAAAAAACAGTCACATCCGCTTCGCGAGGCCTAAGGCGGACACGGCGTGAGGAGCGCCAGCCATGGCAAGGCCGAGGTCAAAGCAATCCCTTTAATTCTTTACGGAGTGAGTAGGATTCGAACGGGGGCTCAGAGGAATGGCAGGGGCGATGGGGGAGGGTGGGGCGGCGAGGCAGCGACTGTCAACTGTCGGGATGGGGGAGGCAAACGGTTAGAGCAGCGTAGGCCGGCGGCTGCCCGAGGATGAAGAAGGGAATGTTAAAGATGAACATTGCGAGATCTATTTTTGTCCATTGGATGAAGATCTAGTGGTCCTGAATAAAAGTGACTGATGCAAAACATTTTTTCAGGTGCGTGTATAGGCGCTCTCTATATTATACTCCTTCTGTAAATAAATATAAGAGCGTTTAGATCACTAAAGTAGTAATCTAAACACTCTTATAAAAGTTTACAGAGGGAGTATCTTCTAGAGTGGGTAGCGCAACCAGATGTACAATTATCATGTGCCAAAAGCACATGTGTACTTCAAAAGAACTCCCACAAAAGCACATGTGTACGGTACGGGCTGCGCTGCTTGCTACTACTAAGTTGTGCACATATAATACGACTATTGCTATGCATTTGCGTGTGCGTGTGCCTGCCAACGACCGAAGGAAAGGAAGGATTGATCAACTTCTACTCCTCCGAAAGCCAAGAAAAGGATCGGAGTTGGGAGATGCTTGGATTTTGCTAATGATCATAACCCTAACAAAAAGTAATAATCATGAATCTAATAATCAGCTAGCTGACCATAGATCAACCTACTCCACGAGACACGGTCACGAGAAGCGGGCCCGCATGTCAGCGGCACGACCCGGCAAACCGGCCTGATTGACTAATCTTGCATTGCCCAAACTTGAGTGTTGTACAAAAGATAGGAGGAAAGATACGAGTTAGGTAGCCGAGATTGGGCATGGCATGGGGAGCTTTCATTCCCTACAGCTAGCAACGGGCTTCGGCCACCTTTCTGCTCTGTCCCATGGATGTGGATCGCCGGCCAAACTGACAGACCAACATGACATAGATCTAGAGCTGGCTCTCCCTATAAATTGCCACCCTGCGTGCCTCTCATCCCTCCTGACTTACCACACAAACACCATCATAGCAGCAGCAACAACAACAACAACGCACACGTTTCGCGCTACGCACACATCGATCGAGTGGTTGAGCGACGTCGTCCCTTCGGTTCATCGACATGGCATTCGCTAAGGTATGTGACATGCTGTCATGTCTATCTGCTTCTCTCTCATGCATGATTGCAATGCTTAAAAATGCCGCCAAGGCCTAAGTCTCCTGACTGGTCTAGTTTTTATGATTGCAATACCAATGTTCACGCGCATCATGGAAGCTTGGACTAAAAATGGCACGGGCTTTATGGTTTACTATGTTGCATGTTGGTATCGTCTACTGGTAACCCTGTAAATTTTAGTAGATTTTGTCGCAAACTTCAAGAATTTTGCGTGAATTTGCTGGACATGATGTGGGTTCCAAGCTATTCATGCATCTTCTTCCGCCGGTTGTTTTCCAATCAACCAGTTCCTTCTTTAAAGCCAAGCAACTGATCGAGCAAGCTAGCGATCGATATGATATGATATTATCCATCCCCAACAAGAATCCTGTCTCATCCCGACAAGAACGGGGCATCAAACATCGATCGACATTGTTCGCAAGAACTCTGCTCGTGCGTTCCGTTGCAATGGGTTAATGTGCGCGCGTGCGTGTGCAGGAGGAGGTGCCACTTGCAATGAAGCTCACGGCCGACGGCGGCAGCAGCATGGAGAAAGAGGCGGCCATCGCAATGAAGTTGACGGAGGACGGCGGCAGCGAAGACGAGGAGGAGGAGCCTGCCCTCCCCGTGAACCTGCTCGAGCACCACGGCGGCTCCTGCTCGGGGGAGGCCGACGGCGGCCTAGGCGGCTGGGCGTCGGCCGGCGCGAGCACGCTCTCGGTGCTCCACGACCACGCGCCGCCTCCGCTCTCGGCCACGGCGGAGGACGTGCCGTGCGCGCGCAAGCGGAAGCCGAGCGGCCGGTACGTCCTCGCCGCGCACCGGGCGGACGAGAAGGACGGCCTTTGCCGGGAAATAACTTGCGCGCCCAAGCCCAAGGTCACGTACCGGGTGGCCGGCTGGGTTGCCCTGGAGGGCGGCCCCGGCGCGGATGGCGGCCACCCCGTGCACGTCGAGGTCCGCACGCACGACGGCGCGCGGGTCGGCGGCGGCGTGCTGGTGGCCGAGCCGGGGAAGTGGGCCGAGATCAAGGGCGCGTTCCGGGTCGACGAGCACCCGCGCCGCGCCGAGGTTTACGTCCATGGCCCGCCGGCCGGGGTGGACATCAAGGTCATGGACATGCGCGTGTGCGCCGTGGACAAGATCGCAAGGCTCAGGCACCTCAGGAAGAAGACGGACAAGGTACACGTGACCAACAAGTTTGTGTATATCAACAAAATTTCATCTTTCGATTTATAAACTTTTTGTTTTGAAACTTTTGAATGCTAGTTTGAAACTTTGTCACAGAAATGACATAAGCAACATGACGCGCGCAGCAGATTTTTGATGAAACAGAATTGCATTGCATTCTACTCAAGCGCATGCAAAAACTATGGCCTACACGGTCGGATTTGGATAATCATTTTCTACGTGTTGGCTGCAGGTGCGCAAGCGTGACGTGGTGCTCAAGTTCAGCCGGCCGTCGGAGGACGGGGCCGACGCGTCGGCGGCGGTGAAGGGCGCGTCTATCCGCGTGGTCCAGGTGGAGAACAGCTTCCCGATCGGCGCGTGCATCAGCAAGTCGTCCATCCAGAACCCGGCCTTCGTCGACTTCTTCACCAAGCACTTCGACTGGGCGGTGCTGGAGAACGAGCTCAAGTGGTACTACACGGAGCCCGTCCAGGGCCAGGTGAGCTACGCCGACGCCGACGAGCTCATCGCCTTCTGCGACCGGCTCAAGAAGCCGGTGCGCGGGCACTGCATCTTCTGGGCCGTGGAGAACTCGGTGCAGCCGTGGGTGCGCGCCCTCAACACCGACCAGCTCAGGGCCGCCGTGGAGTCCCGCATCCGGGGCCTCGTCGCCCGCTACAGCGGCCGCTTCCCGCACTACGAGGTGAACAACGAGATGCTCCACGGCGCCTTCTTCCGGCAGCGCCTCGGCGACGACATCGACGCGCACATGTTCCGGGAGACGGCGGCCATCGACCCGGCCCCGGCGCTCTTCGTCAACGACTACAACGTGGAGAGCGCCAACGACCCCAACGCGACGCCGGAGAAGTACGTGGCGCTGATCACCGACCTGCAGAGGCGCGGCGCGGCCGTGGGCGGGATCGGGGTGCAGGGCCACGTCACGCACCCGGTGGGCGACGTCATCTGCGACGCGCTGGACAAGCTGGCCGCCACGGAGCTCCCCGTGTGGATCACGGAGCTGGACGTGTCGGCCGCGGACGAGGCGGTGCGCGCCGACGACCTGGAGGTGGTGCTGCGCGAGGCGTTCGCGCACCCGGCCGTGGAGGGGATCATGCTGTGGGGGTTCATGCAGGGCCACATGTGGCGCTCCCACGGGCAGCTGCTCAACGCCGACGGCACCATCAGCCAGGCCGGGAACAGGTTCGTGGGGCTCCGCCAGGAGTGGACGTCGCACGCGCGCGGCAAGGTGGACGCCAACGGCCACTTCAAGTTCAGGGGGTTCCACGGCAAGTACGTCGTGGAGCTGGCCGCCGGCGCCGGCGGGAAGCAGGTCAGGCGCGCGTTCGACGTGCACAAGGGGGACGCACCGCTCGTCGTGGACATGAACCTGTGAACGACTCCACGCGACGCCGTCTTGTGTTAACGTGGTGGTGAACGTGTACGTACGTGCGGTGATATAGTACTCCAACATACGTATTTGGCTACGGGATTGGGATTATGAGTAGCTAGTAGTGGGGCCGTTGAGATTACATTTTGCCATTAGGCGGGATTGATTCAGACTCACACGGAAGGTATTGTAATTTGTAGTAGTATATAATGTCTTACAAACGGATTGCAGTAAATAAGTTGGTGCATGGGCGCCTTTCAAATTGAGTGGGTGCTTGGGAGATTCAAACAAACTCAGATCAAACATGCAAGAATTGAAAATGGAGAGGTGGTTTTTGCCTCCCGCCGCCGCCGCCGCCGCAGGTCCGCCTCCTCTCCGATGGCCTTAGGGCCATGGGGGCGCAGTGGATCTCGGTAAGAGTCGGGAGGGCTCCGTTTTTAATCGTTTCTTTCAGTTTTGCTAGGGTTTGTGTCCTGCTCAGGAAGACGAGACGGTGGCGGCTCCCTGAAGATGGAATAAATGTCTCCCCGTCTAGCCCCCGTTCCGGTGATGCGTCTATCATCGTTGGTGGGCGTGTGGAGGTGTGTCTCCGGCGGATCTATCTTTGGTGGATTTGCTCGGATGTCGTCGTTGTTTGTCTACATATGTGTGTCTTCGGATTGGATATTTCTGGTCTACGTTATTCTTCATCTGCGGCGGTTGCTGTTCTGGAGCGCTGGTCCTACGGGGCCTTAGCACGACGACTTTCCGACTGTCTACTACAACAAGTTGTGCCCGACTCCGGCGATGGAGGGGCGATGACGGCGGCGCGTCTTCGGCTCGCTTCAGTGTTGGTAGTTGTCGCTATGTGGTCTACGGATCTGGATGTAATTTCTATTATTTCTGGTATTCGTTGTACTGTCATGATTGAAGATGAATAGATCGGAAATTTTCTCGCAAAAAAGAAATACTCTACTGATGTTTTCAGTCAAAAACATAAGAACATAGGGGATTTACACTTGCCATTTGATATGTTTGGTATTGGCGCGTTGCTGCGTGTCAAGGCATGTTGGGTCACAATTGGAATGTTATGTGTCGTCTTTGATTGCCTCAACTGACTGAAATATAGAGATTTGAAACAAATAGTGGATCTTCTAATGAAAACATAAAGAAAACAATGAATTCAATTATGTCCTATGTTTTTTTAGGATTAAATTAGTGTTTTTAGTCACTGCGCTCATGTCAAATGTTAGTTATGATATCGACACATGCCGGGCTTGAACTTATATGCACATTGTATCGCCAAACAATTAGTGCTTTTTTTTTATGTATCCACTCTTAATGAATTCTTCTTATCATAAATTAACCTTTGTTGTTTGACACAAATGTACTTCTAACTCAAGCTTTTACAATTAAGATCCACTCAATAAAAATAATGATACAATCTATGTACGCTCTCCCTTTACCAATGTATATTGATTATATTCCACACACTCGTCTTTATTAGGGACTGGGTATATATTTTTCTTCTGATGTGAAATTTGAGTTACATGTATTTCTTGTGCATACTTCTAGGTCGTCAATTTAACAATGAAACTCGTGTTATATATCACAAAAATATATTAGTTTTTTCGACATATAACTAAATTTAAGAAAATATTTGTTTTTTCATGGCATATTGCTCGAATTTCATTTGCCAAACGGAAGATCAGGAAATACATGCATGCCTTACAAACCCGAAGAGAAGTAATGGAAATTAAGTTGGTGCATGGGTGCCTTTCAAAAAGAGTTCGTGCACCAGCAATTCAAATAAAGTCATATCAAACACGCCATAATTGATGATGGATATGTGGTGGAGCCGAGAACCCTAAGTTTGATTGTCGCCCAACAGATACTCTACTGATCTTTTCAATCAGAATCATTGGAACGCAAGGGGATGTACACCTGCCACTTGATGTGTTTGGTATTGATGCGTTGTCGTGTGCTGAGAAATGTTGGATCATAATCGATATATTACCTTTCATCATCAAAGGGACAACTCCCCAAGCTATCACCATCTCGTCTTTTTTTGAAATAAATATATTTAAAGTAGAAAGAAGATCTTGTGAAAGAGCAAATACAAAGCAAACAATAAATGAAACAATGTGACTTGCTTGGATTTTCGAAGGATAAAATTAGGATATTCTTGGTCACCGTCTTTGAGTCTAATGTTTACTATAATCTTGACACATCGCATACTTGAACTTATATGCACATTTTCATTTATATCACTGATTGAATGGCGTCACCAAGCAAATCTCAAAATTTATTTACCCACTTAACAATTTCTTCTTATCATATATTATCTTTGGTATTTATTAACACCAGTGTACTTATAATTCAAGCTCTTATAATTGAGCCCCACTAATAAATACATATGATATCATCTATGGACACTATATATCTTTGGAATGACATATATAGGAAAAGATGCACAATAATGTAAAAGCTGGTTGAAAATATATAATAAGGGTCCCTCTAGGGCTCATATAGATGAGAAATAGATATTGCACATCTAAGTGATGACATAATTTGTTATTATCGTGATCCTGGTCCTTTCATTTCCTGTGCTTTTCTATGTCTTGGGCCGGGCTTTTGTCAAATCTGATGCTTAGATGAAGGCACATGTACTGGGTAGTTTCCATGCCAGGACTGTCGTTGATCTGAGATCATTCACACTTGGGATTATTTAATTTACGGTGACGCTGGTAGTTTCTTGAGCAAGATCCGTCAAGTGTGTCACCCATGGAGAAACTTCAACCAAAGGTACTATCACCCACTCGTAAATACTGGATGATGGTTCCTGCATGTGTCGTGTGGCCATTACTCATATGAATATGTTAGGATTGAAGAGAAAATGTGTTGTGACAGATTTAAGTTAGTAGTTCTAGAGCAATTCAGTGTTGAAGAATTTTGCATGTCGTCATGGTGTTCTTTGAACTTTCAGGAAAACCAGGTACCTCTGAACGAGTTCTCTGGTAGGAACTATCCTAGGACTGCTCAATAATAGTTTAACCCTAGACACTCTAGACTTAGAGTTACGGTTACAAGCGCATTTGGAGCTCTACAGAATAGATTTAAGATTATGAATGAGAAGTCATTCCACACATTCCCCACCTAGGTTAAACTTGTTCTTGCATGTTGCATCCCTCATAATTGGATCCTACAATGGGGCTCTGATGAGCTTGTGCCGGAGGAGGAAGATGTGATGGATGATGATCTTGATAGCGTCGGCCATGGTGTGGAGGCATTTGACAATGAGACCTGCAAGAACAAACGATTGGATTGGGCTGAGGCTATGTGGGCAAATAGAGGTCAGACACGGTTATGAAGAAGAAGAAGAGGATGGAATTTCACCTAGTTCGGCATCGATGCACTTTCCCCTTTTGATCCATATGACTTTTAGTTTGTACTGCTAATTGTTAGTCGCTAGGATGAACTACCATTTGTTTCCTAACTACTCCCTCCATATCAAAATGTAAGACATTTTTTCACACTACCATGATATCAAAAAACGTCTTACATTTTGGGATGGAGGAGGTAGGACCGAAACGATGTTTCGAACACCGTGTAGTGCATCAACCCAGTGCAACGCAGGCAACCAAACGCCAGGTGAAAATTGGTTCTCTGATGCAGCCAACCTACATGCAGACGATTAAAGAACATGCACAATATGGTCTTTGGCCTGTATTAGCACAGCCAGGCCCAACTGAGTCACACATGCAAAGAGGAAAAAAAGAACATGGGTAACCAAACACTCCCCATACAATTCCTGTACTGGAAAGTAATTTTTGTCCTCCAAAAAGAGGAAAATTGTTTTCTCTTAGGAGAACTTTCCTCCCTCATGTTTTAGCAACCCTCCCTCACGTTTTAGCAACGAGAAAAAGATTGTGTCCCATGGCCCATCAATTCACATCATTTTGGGCCGCCGGCCAGCCGATGATACCACTAACACTTCCACGTAGCAGACAATCCTATTCAAATTATGTCATACCATGAGAGGGCTCATTGTATACCGCCAGGCAGTACAATCGAATGAATACACGAGTTTATTCATGCACACATGTTGCCAATAGTTGATTTTGGCACAAATCTCAACTACAACTTGGGTGGCCCATATATTGGGAGTAGATGGACACGGGAACAAAAACGCCACTCACTTAGAGTGCTCTTTAGAGTTCGTAAGTACACATGCGAGTATGCGCAATATGCTAGAGTGAAAATTATCCCTAGGTTCTTTTATAATGGCAGTTTTTTAAGAAGATTGATGTGTTTTAGGAAATCTGCTAGAGATGCTTTTATACACTCTAGAACTCCTTATCTATGTATACATAACATGTATACTCGTGCAGTCTAGAAACTCTGACAACTTAACAGACAAACATTTAAAGATATTTAAAAGGTGAACACACACACACACACGCACACACACGCACACGCACGCACACACACACACACACACACACACACACAAAATGGTGACATATAAATTACTACTCCCTCCGTTCAAAAATAGATGACCCAACTATGTACTAATTTTGTATTAAAGTTAGTACAAAATTGAGTCATCTATTTTGGAACGGAGGGAGTATTATTTATATGAAATACGGAAATTTGATTTAAGCATAGATTTTAAGGTGACATGCATGTCAAAGGAAATTAATAATAAAATCACTTTACTTGCAACATATGTTTTAAAACTAAAGAAAATATGTCCAATTGTAGAAATTGTGACTCTATAACAAATGTATCATATATTCCTATTTAGTGCATGACTATGTGGTTAACTTTGCTAAGTTTAACAGAAATTTTACTAGATGGATATGAGATGAAAATTTCCTATCTATTTTGTTACTTTCTAACTAAATAATAGGAAAACGCAAATCAAACTTGATTTTTTTTTAATATCAAAACATTTGCACCGGTCTGGACAATTTTAATGACCGTTGTTAGATGTCCAAAACTGTTGAGATCGTTAGTACTTAAAAGGATGATCTAAACTTGGTACAATTTAAAATGAAATTGTCTAGTATATAGTGCAACAAGTTATAATGATGTTGATGTCAAGTTCAAGTACCCAGTTAATAGTTATTACCGAGAAGAAATTAGTTACATATCCTATTAAACATGCTTTTGGCAAAGCTTATTTCTAAGCCTTTTGCTAATTTATTTTTACGAGACCTTAATGACAACAGAGGGCAGTGTTTTAGCACATGCCTGCTGAACATGCCTTTTGTGCTTACATGATATCTTTTTTTGATCTACTACAGGATGATAAAACCAAGTTCCATAGTTAGGATTGGTACTAGTCTTAAGATGAGAAACTTCGGAGGAACACATATCCAGATCAAAAACAACAATCGACAATCCGGAGGCAGGTCCGCTGCCAACCGAGTGGCGTGCCTTGCCCGGATCTCCTTGAGCAGATGGAGGCGCCGCCCGGGGGTAAGCATAGCATATGTCGTCTTCTTCTGCCGGGACATGGCGGAGCCGGACGACGAGAGGGGGAATAAATAAGATTGTAAAAAGAAATAATTCATAAGATCCTTCGACATATTGGTCTCTTCAAAACACAAATAAAGAACAATTTTCTAGACCTGAATTCTTAGTAGGAAGCTAGACCTCAGTCCATCCATATTCCTACTAAACTTCTCCTCTTTAGCATACATAGTGTCTATAGATGATGGTGATGTTTTAGTGTGAAACCGTCGGATGACTCACCTTCATTTGCACACTCCATGGGGTAGTGAATAATTTTCTTTGTTGGGTTCACATTTGGAATGAATCAAGGATGCTCTGCTTTGCTTCCCTGCTCTGTTTTAGCATAGGGAAGATGGAACTGGCATCATCGACAAAACACAGGAGGTTCGTGTCCCTTACGCATATCGTTTACGCACAAATGCTTGACTTGACTTCTCACCACGCTGCCGCCCTTTTGTTTTCTGCGGGGTCCTTTTACGAAAAAGAGAACTTTGTTGACATATCTTATCAAGATTGTAAAACCATTTCCCTCTACTTGGATATGAATGTGGTTGGCTTTGATTTAGTCATCTTTTTTAAATGGGTCTTTTCATAATGCATCTTGAATTTCTTCTTCGACATCCACATCTAGTTTGCAGGTGGCGTGCATTGGATGGCAGAAAAGCAGTTGCTCCCTAAGCTAAAACAGAATGCACCATTTCTAAGGTGGTTAATATATGTGCGTCATCTCACCTTGGATTGCTTCATCTATAGTTGTATATAAATGCCACCAGAGCATGAAAATGTGGGGGAACCAAAGACAACTATGATTGTTCTGTACAAGAAGGCAATCGTTCGTTCCCTTTATTGAGACTTGGAATTTACAAGACCCAGAACTTGTGGAAATGCTAGAAAAAGGTGAAGTTGCCACCCCCCAACATTACAAGCGACACCATCACCATGGACGCCTAACACACACCTACAACTTTGCAGGAGAAGATAACAAAACTACAACAAAGCATACGAATAAACCAAAGAATTTCGCTCTATCGATCGATCGCCTCTTGTTGCCGCCCGCGGATGCTTGAGCACATGCTCGGCGAGGGGCGAGAGCCGCCCAAGTTTACCTAGTTGCCTTACACATTCGTGTGACTTAACTGAACTGAACACACACACATTCTGAAGCTCAAACTCTGCTCCTCCTGCATCATCATCCTTCATGACAAGGTCCCATGTCAGTACATCTGGAAGCCGAAGCTGCCATTCTGTCTGGAGAGCTCGTGGACGATCCGGAGGTCCAGATCCTGGTTGCTTTGGTACCAGACCGGCGTCGCCGGAAGAGGCGGCGGGGTGACCGGCGCTGCATCTGAAAGAGGAAGGTTGTTAGAATTAAGAAAAAAACAGAGCATTTTCAGAAGCTCAAAAGAACTCTGGTCGGATGGTTGCTTACTCTGCAGCATTGGGAGGCTGCTGCTGCTGCTGCTGGCGTGGACGATCATGGCGGCGGGGCGGGCTCGGCCTCCTGGAGGTTGTGCCGCTGCTCGAATGGGGAGCTCCTAGTTGGCGCTTCAGGCGCCAGCTAAGGGAGCTGGCGCTCACAGGCGGCGAATCGTGGGCCAGCCCATGTGGCGACCACGCCCAGTCGCTCGCTAAACTCGCCCCGCCTGGTCCCTCGCTCGATCGAGAGCCTCGAGGGCTGTTCGTACGGTCGCGGTTGACCAGTTGACAAATTGTGTCGGGCTTGAACTTATAGGCAAATTGTGTCGCCAAACAATTCTTGATTTGTTTTACAAATCCACTCTTGACGACTTCTACTTATCATAACTTAACCTTTTGTGTTTGACACATATGTACTTCTAACTCAACTTTTTACAATTGAGGCCCACTCAATAATTTGTATACACTCTTCTTTTACCAATATATTGAATATATTCCACACACTGGTCTTTGTTAGGGACAAAATATTTTTTTCTTCTAATGTGAAATTTGAGTTACATGTATTTCCTGCACATATTTCTAGATCGACAATCTAACCAACGAAACTCGTTTTATATATCACAAAAAATATATTATATTTTTTGACATATAACTACATTTCACAAAAGGTTTATTTTTTCATGGCATATAACTCAAATTTTGTTTGCCAAACAAAAGATCAAGAAGTACATGCATGCCCTATAAGCTGGAAGAGAAGTAATGGTAATTGAGTTGGTGCATAGGTGCCTTTCAAAAGAGTTGGTACACGAACGAGTCAAGAACCCTGAGTTTGGTTATCGTCCCGCAGATACTCTACTGTTCTTTTCAGTCAAAAGGATGACGAGGTGATGTAAACATGCCACTTGATGTGTTTGGTATTGAAGCATTGTTGCATGTCGAGACATGTTGGATCACAATGGAAATGTCTGTCGTTATCAAAGGGACAACTCCGAAAACTATCAACTTCTCATCTTTGATTGATTTAATTGATTGAAATATAGAGATTTAGATCAAAAAGCAGATCTTTTGAAAGAGTAAAAACAAACCAAACAATAAATCAAAATACATGTGACAATGTTGTTAGGGGTCAGGGTGCCCCACCTCTCTGGTTGTCGGCCCAAGTAGGCCGACCGAGGTCACCTAGGCCAGTTTGTGCCCTAGGCCACATGGGCTCTGTAGAAGGAAGTTTCGAGAAGCCTTGCCGCTCAAGACAAGGAAGCTGGATCCATGCAGGACCCCTCAACTGATATTGCCAACTAGGATCATGTAAACCCTAGGGCTCGGTAGCCTTTATAAGCTGGAGTTGGGCCACTTGATAGGACAAATTAGAATCCCTTGATTATAACATGTACGCTATACATGATCGAGCCTGTTTTTGTCCTCACGACAGGGAAAAGATGGGCCAGGCCCAGTTAACGCGGCTGCATGGAAACAGCTATAACCGGCGCCTGCAACACTAAATAGGAAATGCCGCTCGAATGCCTCCACCTACAGCTGGTGCACGTACGCCTTCTGGGCCCTGCTCAGCTGCTGCGCCGCGCACTCGACGCCGGCGGAGCTCGATCTTCACGAGCTGGCAGATGGCGTTGACGTACACGCTGGCGCCGTGCTGCCCCGCGTACGCGTACACCTTGTCGCCGGCGTGGCTCGTGGTCACCTCCCACATGCGGTCCGTCATGCCGTCGCCCATTATCGCGCGCAGCATTTCCGGCTTCACCATGAGCATCCGCACGAACTCCTGCACGGTCTCCAGGCCGTGCTGCCGCAGCTTCCGGTGGAACGCCCCTTCCTTGCCGATCTTCTCCAGCCGCCTCAGCATATACAGAGGGCTGGTGCTTGATGCCCCATCGTGTCAGTGGCTGGAATAGATCGCATTGTTCCCACTTCCGAAACAGCACAGTTAGAGTCCATGACAATTACGAATAGGAGCGGGGTCTCCTTGCCGAAGACCACATGCATGCCAAAACTTCTGACCAGGGCTGCCATTGAGAGGTACTCCCTCCGATTCCTAAATGTAAGTCTTTTTAGAGATTTCACTATAAACCGCATACGGATGTATATAAATGCATTTTAAGTTTAGATTCATTCATTTTGCTCCGTATGTAGTCCACCTAGTGAAATATCTACAAAGACATATATTTAGAAACGGAGGTAGTACATGAGAGCTGGCCGATGAGAGCAGCAAGGCCAGCCTGGTAATCAACTTTGATCCAAAACCACGGTGCTTCAGGAGGTTCAGCGGGAAAGCCCAATGCACTGAATTCGAAGGCCTTTGCAATATCGATTTTCATCATAATAGCAGGAACATGCCGCCGGTGTAGGGTTTTGATCGAATGCTGCACCATGAGGAAGTTGTCAACCATAGAATGGTTGGCTATGAATGCACTTTGGTTGGAATGCATCAAGGATGGGATAATCGGGGTGACTTGGTTTTCATGATTTTTCAGACGATCTTCCCCACACTATGAACCAGACTTATTGGCCTGAAATCCCGGATGTCCACAGCCCCAGGCTTCTTTTGTAGATGGTAAAAATCTTCAATACAAAAGTAACTAGTAGAATTATCTTGGGAGGTACAAAGAGAAATCTACTATGATTAAAAGTGGCACGTAAGAACTTGCAAGCAAGTACGCTGGCAACAATAAAAAAATAATAAGTGTCATACGTGTGGAATGGCGCACTCCGGTCACGTTTTTTACAACTAAAGTTTTTTACGTGTGGCACAACGCACTTCAGCCCACCAGGATTCAAATCCTGGTGCTCGCATTTATTTCCTGAATTTATTTCAGGATTTCCGGCGATGCGCATTCAGTGGGAGGAGGCGTTCCCGTCGATGACGAGGTGCCTACGGTGACTTTGTAAATTTCAAGATGATATGACGGCTCGGTCTTTCGGAGGTGCTCATAGGGGTAGGGTGTGCGTGTGTGCGTTCATAGGGGGTGAGTGTATGCGCCTGTATATGAGCGCTTGTGTCTGTACTGATATTCAAAAAAAGGAAAAAAATCGAAACTTACCATCTGATAAAAAATTGCCATGCTTGATAATTAAAATTGTCATCCTCGCATCAATAAACTTTGCATAAAAAATATTCAGAGTTGCCATGTGTTCTTGCCACACGTGTGACACTTATCAGCGCAAAAAGAAAGACATGACACGGAGAATAGTATTTTCCATTGGTCCATTAGTTTTCGCTAAGAGGCCCAATAAATTGGAACGAAGGGAGTAGTACAAGCAATACATATAGGGCGTGTTTGGTTGCCCGTATCGAGCCCAACCAGGCCCACGCGGGAAGGGAGAGGCCTGTTTTGTTGTCTGGTTTTTCTGTTGGGCCTGCATCGCACGCTTCTCAAAGCAGCCCAAAGGCTGGCTCGCTGGAAACGCTCGGGTCGGCAGTTTCTCGCGACCCAGGCTGAGTGCGGCGCGAGGTCGCACGGGCGGGAGCGAGGCGAGGGCGAGGGGGATGGCGGGAGATGGAAATCTGGCGCGCCGTCCCGACGCCAAATTAGCATCACCCCCCTTTCACTCGCTCACCCATAGCCACTGCCCCCTTTCTTCCCTACTGCCTCACCACCGGCTGCGGCTGCGATTTCAGATCTGCACTACAGGGGACGGCGGCGACGGCGGAAGAGGCGGCGGCGTTTGCGGCGGATCTGGTGCTCCCCTTGCTGTTGGCCACCGTCTGGTCGACCTAGTCTGTGCCATGGCTCCCCCTACGCCGTCCTCGTCTCCGATGCCGGTAAGCAGCACCCCCTCCCCCCTTTGTTAGCTCAGTGGTTGCGCCGTTAAGCTAGGCGTAGGATTGATTTCCCACTGAACGAACCATCGATATCGACTAGGTTATGGACGCACGGATGAGGCTGATAATCCAGGTAGCAGCACTGATTAGTGTGATTCAGGCATTGGTCATGTTCATGCACCAGAGAGCTGTTTCGTCGTGCTGGAAGACCTTTGATCCGTTATGGTCCATTGTTTCCCCGGGAACAGGAGAGGATCCAAAATCCGAACTACATCTACAACTGCAATGACGTCGAGGCTCTGTCGATGCTTAGAATGAAAAGAGCACCATTTGCCAGGCTTGTCGAGACCTTCAGGAGCAGGGTCCTGTTACGAGATAGCATCAACACCAGTGTCGAAGAGCAAGTGGCCATGTTCCTCCATGTTGTTGGCCATAACCAGAGGTTTTTTAGGGTCATTCACAACACGTTCAGGAGATCAATGGAGACCATATCTAGGTACTTCAAGCAAGTGCTTTTTGCTATTGGGGAGCTTTGCCAGACTCCACCCAAGATTCGCGGAAGCTCAGGATGGTATCCATACTTCAAGGTGAGCATTGACAATATACACTTTTCATGGCTTGATATGCTTGTATTGTTCAAGTTGAGCACTAACACAGGCTAGTGGGGCCATTTTCAGGATTGCATTGGGGCAATAGATGGTACTCATGTCACTGCCAGAGTTCCTAGGTCACAGTCTGCAACATACAGGGGGAGGAAGCACTACACAAGCCAGAATGTGCTAGTTGCTGTTGACTTTGATCTGGAGTTTACATATGTGCTGGCTGGCTGGGAGGGGCCAGCGCATGATGATAACATTCTCACTGACAGCATGAGTTGACCTGATGGGATCAACATCCCTGACGGCAAGTTCTACCTTGGAGATGCTGGCTATGCATGTCGGCCGGGTATTCTTCCACCCTTCAGGAAAATAAGGTACCATCTCAACGAGTTCTCTGGTAGGAACTATCCTAGGACTGCACAGGAGCTGTTTAATCTCAGACACTCCAGCCTGAGAGTAACTGTTGAGAGGGCATTTGGAGCTCTGAAGAATAGGTTTAAGATCCTGGATCAGAAGCCATTCCACCCGTACTCCACTCAGGTTAAGCTAGTTCTTGCTTGTTGCATTCTGCATAACTGGATCCTCCAGTGGGGCTTTGATGAACACGTGCCTGAGGAGGACGATGTCGAGCCTGACGATGTTGTTAGCTTCGGCCATGGTGTGGAGGCATTTGACAATGATGCTTGGAGGAACAAAAGGTTGGAGTGGGCATAGGCGGTGTGGCTTAACATAGGTTAGTGCAGGATTTGAAGAAGGTGGAAGATGAACAAGAAGCAGCAACAGAAGCAGAGGAAGAGAGGAAGAGGAAGATCCGGTAGCACCGATGAACTATCCCCTATTTAGCCAATGACTCTTAATAATTTGAACTGTCATTTGATAGTAGTTAGGATGAACTGTCATTTGTTTAGGTAGATGGCACTACATGTTCAGACTCTTTGTGGTAAGCTCACCACTAGTTAGACACCAGTGCAGAACCGGGCTATAGCACCGGTTCGTAAGGGCCTTTAGTCCCGGTTCTGTAACCGACACTAAAGGGTGGGGACTAAAGGTCCCCCCCTTTAGTACCGATTCTGCACGAACCGGGGCTAAAGGCCCACCATGTGGCACGAGCCCGCGCGGTGGTCTGGGGGACCTTTAGTATCGGTTGGTAACACCAACCGGTACTAAAGGATAATTTTTTTTGATTTTTTTAATTTTTTTCGATTTTTTTTCCAATTTTCAAATTTCTGAATTATTTGACGATTTTGTCTCTAATCACTGCTCATCATTGCTCTAATCACCCCTCATCATTCCAAATCGTCTAACTTCCTGTTCGGTCACCTATCCTCTCACTACTCCAGCTTGAGCACGCTTAATTTCCGAGTTCTATTCCCCCTAGTTTTCAAGTCTGCACGTGTTCTTTACCTGACAATAGTAAGCTGTCAATCCTATTAACCCTCAGGAATTTAGCTTGAGCATGAAGTCACATGTTTCACCGTTTTAGTTTGAAACTATTATTCTAAAAAATAATTATTATTTAGTAACCGAAATATTTCTTGAATAAGTAGTTTGACCATAGTTTGATCACAGTTTGACCAGATTGGACCATAGTTTGACCAAAAGTCAAAAACAAAAATAATTATTTATTAACACTAATATTTCTTGAATAATTAGTTTGACCAGATTTAACAAAAATTAAAAGAAACTGAAATTTGAGCATATCTTTTTCATTTTAGAATTTGAGGATTATAAAAAAATTGCAAACAGGCCGTAGGCCATCAAAATCGGATGCGGATTTTCGTGTTGATTTTTTTGATATATTATGCTTTTTTTGACATTGTATGCAAAAGATATGGCCGTTTTACATTTTCTTAACACCTTTTTTGCAAAACATGTGCAAATTTAAGTTTTTTAATTTTCCTAACTAGTAGATGTAGTAACATAACTACATCTCGAAGGATTTTATTTTTTTAAGTTTTTATCATTTTCTTCTGCTTTTTACAAAACTGAAAAGGCGATCAGGGGGAGGGGGGTAGAGTTTGAAAATGGGCCCTTTAGTCCCGGTTTGTGTCTCCAGCCGAGACTATAGGTCAGACCCCTTTAGTCCCGATTCGTGGCACAAACCGGTACTAAAGGTTAGCCCTGTAGTACCGGTTTTTGCCACGAACCGGGACTAAAGTGGCTCGTGGAGCCCCGGCCTGACGCCAGCCTGCCACCACCCCTTTAGTACTAAAGGTTCAACACGAACCGGCATTAATGCATAGCCGTACGAACCGGGACTAATCGTACCATTAGTACCGGGCCAAAATTGAACCGAGACTAATGTGTCTGATATTAGGTCCTTTTTCTACTAGTGAGAAGTGGTGACAACACCTTATGCAGGTTGCAACCAAACACCATGTCATATGTGCACCTAATGCAATGCGGGTAACCAAACGCCGTGTCGAAAATGGTTGTATCATGCAACTAGAGGCATGCAGGCAACCAAACTATGTGCATCTGGGGTTTTTTGGCCTGCATCCCCTTAAACCGGCTCAATAGAGCCAGGCTCGCTGGGTCAGGCTGAATCGACAATGTAACCAAACATGCCCATAGTTCACCTAAAAAAAAGCAATACATATAGTACGACCAGGCACGCTCTTGAGCAGTTGCCGTTGGTTGCATAGATCCAGCTACTGTGAGGTGACACGACATCGAGCCGAGTGACACAGCTCGAGGCCGTCAGTTCTTCTTGGAGAAACGATACGACGCATACGAGTGGTTGGTGTTGGTCCAGCTACGGTGGATCAGCTCCGCCTTGGACTGGTCCCCCGCGGCGCCGAGCGCGACGTGCAGCGGATGAAAATGTTCCGGTGATGGGTGCGCCACCTTGCCGTAGGGCGCCCTCTCGTCGTAGCGGTTCACGTCGTCGTACCTGCCCATGCATGCCAAGGCCGCTCAACGGAGAAACAAAAATCGGCACCAGCATGAATGCATGCATGATCGATCAAGATGAGACGATTGGATTGGCAACCATGGACGCTCGTTGTGAAGCAGAACCCTCCCGAAGCTCATCGTCACCATTGTCAATTACCTTCCACCCACGAGCGAATCCTCGAGCCAGGTGTCGAAGTCGGAGGCCCATTGCGGCACCGGCGCCTCGTGAGGTGTCATTTTGCTCAGGTTGTGCGTCGCGCTCCCGGAGCCGAGGACGAGGACGCCCTCCGCTCTGAGGGGAGCCAGCGCCTTGCCGAGGTTGTAATGGTAGGTGCCGTCGCGGCCGGCATGAACCGAGAGCTGGCACACCGGGATGTCAGCCTCCGGGTACATCAGCATCAGTGGCACCCACGCACCGTGGTCGAGCCCACGGCCGTGGTGTTCCTCCACGGGACCGAACCCGGCTTGTTCCAGGAGCTCTTTGGTCCTCCTGGCCAGATCGGGGGCGCCAGCAGCAGGGTACTTCAGCTGGATCATGCAAAACAGTTCACACCAAGAAAATTTATACTCCCTCCTGATCACTAATGTAAGACCTGTTGGAGTACTTTTTCTTTAGGGAATCAAGCATGCATATACCTCTTTTTACACGTATGCTACTTAGATTTCCCCCTTTTATGGGGGAATGTGACAGTAGACAATAGAGTGAATTCCGGTTTTACCCCCTATTTTAACATTAATTATCCCATTTAGTAAGATTTCATCCGTTTTACCCCATTTAGCAAAAGTTCTTTCACGATTTACCCTGTTTAAAATTTTGTGAGCGTGCTGACTGGCAGGTCCTAATTGTGAGGTCCAGCTGGCATGCCACATCGACGGTTTACCTGTCTATTTTTCTCTCTGCTGGCCGGTCCTCGCAGCTTCTCCCGATCGGGCCAACCAGATGGAGCTCGCTCGTGTCACATCCAACGCATAACGCCTGAGTCGGCCATGTGCCACACTCACCCCCAATCGATTGCATCGCCCGTCCAGGGTTCTGACCGCATGTACCCATCAGGCTCTCCCGAACTTAGGGTTAGGGATTGTCAGGCAGCGGCTGCGGCGCGATTTCATACCTCCTCGAGTAGCGTTGTATGGCTGCGATATCAAGGCAATAAACAACCCCCCGGAATCCGTCTCCGTCAAGCTCGTTGACGTCGGCATGGGCACGTCCATGTACGTGACCCCATCAGGCTGTGGTCAGTTGTTCTTCCTACTTTGGCGACATAGCAGGGACCCAATCAGGATCTGCTCAATTGATGGCAGATCTATGGTGACTGCTGATCCAACAAATTAGTGAGGTTGGTGAACAAACAAGCCCTCTCGGTCGGAGAAAAGCAATTCTCCCATGCATGGGAGGTCCCGTGCATGAGCGAGCCCTTGGATATAGATGGAGATTTGGATGCATGCACTCTTCTTCAAGCTGTATTTCACCCATCTAGTCATGTCATATCACTTAATTACATGGTCCATGCACCTACTATCTCACATGAAACCCACCACACACCCATGATTTTTCTTGTGATTTCAAAGTCTGAAATCATTTTATCTTATGAATCGAAAGACCGATTTAACTTTCATTTACGTATTTATATTCCTGGTGACGAGGACTTTTAAACAAGATCACTCTTGAATATATTTTGATAATTTTTAAATTTTGATTTTTGAAACATGATGAAACCATACAAAAGATGGTGAGACTCCATGAAACATGGTCCGAAACTCTATGATTGTTTGCGAAACTCGTTCCATGTAAATGTTGTAGTTTGATGGGTTTTATATTCTATGGTTTCATCAAGTTTCAAAATTAATATTCAAAAAGTTGTGGAAATATATTCATGATTGATCTTGTTTAAAAGATCTTCTTACCAAGATCCCAAATATGTTAACAGAACAGAAATCAAAATTTTCATTCAAAGGATACATGGTTTTAAAATTTCTGACTCAACTTAAAATGCATGGGTTAACATGAGAAGAGAAAGACTCTAGGTAGGGCCATATGGTGTAGTAAGTCATAAATAGTGGGGCCTAAAAACACTATTCATGCATGGGAAATCCCGTGCATGGTAGAAAAACCATTCTCCTCTCGGTCGTACTCCATTTCACATGATTTTGACCATCTCTATCATAGCAATTTGTGCATTTGCCAGTGAGGCGTTTGATTCGGACGGAATTAAGATGCTTATTAGAAGATCACGTGTATACATATCACCCTTCTACTGAGGTACATTAATTTAAAGTTTTTTACAACATTTTGAATATTGTTGAAATTCTTTTATTTCTTGGTTTGCGGAAGGATCGTGTGTGTGATTTGAAAGAAGGCGAGCGACGCGTGCCGTGAATATTGGAGGCCAGAGTGGTGCGGTCCCGACTCTGGCATTGTGCGTTGGACGCGAGCTACCTGCTCTGGTGCGATTATATCGGACCAACCCGTCAGAACACTTACAAATTTTAAACAGAGTAAATTGTGGCAGAGCTTTTGCTAAATTGGATAAAACGGATGAAATCCCGTTAAATGAGATAATTAGTGTAAAAATGTCAAAATAGGCGGTAAAAACCGAAAACCACTCTAGAAAATAAGCATTCTGTACGATAGGGGTGAGTACTTTGCACCGTTGTGTGAGTAGACAAATCGTCATATATAGATTCCCAAAAGGTGAAGAAAAAACTTTCTCAAAAAAGTAAAGAAAAACTCAAGGGAGTACCAATTTGCATGCAAGATGCAACAGAGAGCGCAGACCTGGTACATGGACTCGGGAAACCCGTAGAAGTCGTGGATGGTGTCGTTGATGCCGGGAACGACGTTGACCGCCGGCATGGCCGTCTCCCAGTGGGCCGATACCACCAGGATGGCGCGCGGCGGCTGCGTGCCAGCCACCGCCGCGGGCAGCCAGGACTTGAAGAAGCTCCATGCCGGGATCGTCTCGTCGACGCAGAGCGTGGGGCCGCCGTGCGATAGGAAGAAGGTGTCCATGACGGCCGCAGACGGTGGTGTCTCTCGCCTAGTTTGGGCGCGGCTTCACTGTGCCGTGAACACACACAGCAGTCGGCAGGAGCGGCTTTTCTCATACGGGCGCCGCGAGCGTGGTCGTTGTGACTTGCGTCTCAAGCTAGTTTTTTAGACATTCTCGTGTGTCGCGTGGGGTGTGACCGCTGAACGAACAAATGATTGGATGCTCTCAGTCCTTACACGGTTACAGACGTTCATTTGGTCCGTGGCCGAAACGGCCTAATTCCTATACGTACTGTTGTAGACTTCCTGGACTTTTTTGGTACGAAAAGCGATCTCATACCAAAAAAAAAGGAAAAGCTTCCACTAAACCATCTGGTACTTTTTTTAGCACGCCATTTGGTACTTCTGTTTCCCCGTTATGCCGATTTGTAGGTGTCGTCGCCACCACATAACAACCATTTACAGAGACGAGCAATGGTATGGCGAGGGCATTCGTAGGTGTCTCTTTTCTATGCTGGTTAAGTGCAATTCTTAATCTTCGGCGGGCGGCGTACAATCAGAGAAAGAAGAAGAGTAGTATTGTTTTTAATTTAATTTTACTTTTTGCTGGTCGTTTTGTGTCCATTTGTCTATTCATTGCATGGATCTTTGTTTTCCTCAATATTAATCAAATTTAAGATGCCCTTTGATGTCTTTATTTGAAAAAATTAAAATTAAGAATCCTTTTTCATCCTAATTCGTCAAGTCAAGCCAACAGAATTGTGTCCAAACCTCTTTGTGTGTGGAAGGCTCTAATATCTTTTCTTTTTTGCGAATGACCATATATTAAATATCAAAGATACATATTACAGAAAAGAAAATTACAACTAAATTCTTGGAGTTTCAAAGTCTTCTTCCTCCAGCATTCACTCACTCATGCAATGGGTGTATTGAAATAAATATGAAGCTTACACAAATTTAAAGGTTATTCATTTCGTTAGATTAGAACCAAAAAAAAGCGAAATTCATTATTAAAAGACGCAAACCTCACAGCTGCCGCCTCCTCCTCCAGTAAAAAGCTAGGGTTTCTGCCTCCCGCCGGCGCCGCCGCAGGCCCGCCTCCTCTCTGGGGCCCTAGGGCCATGGGGGCGTGGTGGATCTCGACAAAGGCCGGAGGGAGGGCTCCGTCTTTAGTCGTTTCTTTCAGTTTTGCTAGGGTTTGTGTCCTGCTCAGGAAGACGAGACGGTGGCGACTCCCTGAAGATGAAATAAAGGTCTCCCCGTTTAGGCCCCGTTCCGGCGGTGCGTCTAGCATCGTTGGTGGGCGTGTGGAGGTTTGTCTCCGGTGGATCTATCTTTGGTGGATTTGCTCGGATCTCGTCGTTGTTCGTCTACGTTCGTGTGTCTTCAGATTGGATCTTTCTGATCTACGTTATTCTTCATCTGCGCAGTTGTTGTTCTGGTGTGCTGGTCCTACGGGGCCTTAGCACGACGACTTCCCGCCTATCTACTACAACAAATTGTGCCCGACTCCGGCGCTGGAGGGGCGATGACGGCGGCGCGCCTTTGGCTCGCTTCAGTGCTGGTAGTCGTCGTTAGGTGGTCTACGGATCTGGATGTAATTTCTATTATTTCTGGTATTCGTTGTACAACCATGATCGAAGATGAATAGATCAGAATTTTTCTCGCAAAAAAAAAAAGAACCGTGTACATAGCTAAATTGAAAAGGATGAAGCATTAACGTCCAAGATAAGGGCATGTATAACAATCCAGAGGCCACGACAAAGCACACGCAGCTCATGTAATGAATGATCCATGCAAGCTATCTCAGTCCCAAGGTGATTCATCACTGTTTTTAGTTTAGATCCTGTCTAGATTAGTTTTTCCCTTGAATTAAAAGGTTTCCCAGCAATTTCATTTCTCAATGAAACTGGTAACACAACCGGTCAGGACTGCATCCCTAATACGCTTCCATAGTTTGATTACATGGCAAACACAAAATAAATGCCCCAAATAATCAACTCTACTTGATGATCTCACAAGCATAACAAGGTGCTATGAATGACAGAAACTAAAACAGTTCTGAATTGAATCACTGTCTTACATCCACAAGAACTACAATCAAAAATATAAATTCCACTTCCTCATCAACATAACCTTGTCCTCAGGAGATTCATCTAGATTAGTTTCCACGCATCACTATAATACTTCCTAGA
>NC_041385.1:28760413-28761988 GCF_002162155.2 Triticum dicoccoides
GGGGGCACTCCTACATGCGTGTGGCCCATGCATATGCATGCAGGGGTCGTGTGTTGTTTGAATAAGCAACGCACATCCTTCACGTGGCACGTGCCTCACAAACCACACAGACGGGCGGGAACGTCGAGGACCGGTTTCGTTCGTCCGCAAGACTATGTCTTCAGTGGGCGATCCTGTGGCAGAACGGGCTTAGACTTGGTACATCAGCATCAGCGGCATCCACACACCGTGGTCGAGGCCACGGCCGTGGTGTTCCTCCACGGGATCGAACCCGGCTTGTTCGAGGAGCTCTTTGGTCCTCCTGGCCAGATCGGGGGCGCCAGGAGCAGGGTACTTCAGCTGGATCATTCAAAACAGTTAACAGCAAGCAAAATTACACTGCAGTGCAAACACCATGGTAGTGTATATGCATCTTCTCTACAACCGACAGAACAAAAATATAATCCTAAACAGTTCGTATATTCTTTGCTTCTTTTTGTATGAATATAAGTATCTAATGTAACTTGTGGTATGTGCATTCACATATATGTTCGTTGCTAACATGACAACTACGCAACTGTAACCTAGTAAATGTGGCGATAAGTAGTCGTCAAACAAAATGAAATCTTGTCTTGGAGCCGTTGTAGAGACGAACTCAGCAACGAAGAAAGATCACTAATCGAATTCACAGCTTGTTACATAAATCATTTTGAATTTTAGATTTAGCATGTAATGCTGACGATGACAGCATATGCATGGGGATGAAATTTCCAAGCATGCATACACTTACTTTGGTACGTGTGCTACTTAGTTTTTTTTCCATTTTATTGAGAGAATATGGACAGAAAAAATAGCATTATGCGACTACTTTGCATCCTTGAGTGCGTCAATAAATCGTCATATATAATTTCCCAAAAAGTAAAGAAAATTTGAATGGAGTATTGACGTCCATGCAGAACGTACGAGAGGTCAGACGAACTTTGTTGGGCCTAGAGGAGAGCATTATACTATGATAACCCCTTGTAGACAAGTGTTTCTTAGGGTTTCTTCGGTTCCGCAAACGACCGGGGGAAAACCTAGCTGCCGCCTAACTCCTCCTCCCCCTCCCATCCTTCCTCTCCTGCCGCCCTTGGCTCGTGCCGCCGGGAAAAGCCGGACTGGCGGCGGCGGCGACGGGACTTCTCCTCCCCGTGCGCACATCCCTCTTTGGGTGGCGCGGGACGGCTAGATTGTTCGGCGGCGCTGTGCTTGCGTGGGGCCGGCAGCGTGGTGCCGGGCGGTCTGAGCGGCGTCGTTGCCCGTTGTGGCGGCACATCGGTGGCCTAGGGCGTCTGTTGGCAGCATGGTGGTTGCGTGATTCGGGGTCTGGCGGGGCATGCTGTTTGGTCTCCGGTTGAGCCCTTCCAGCTCCAGCCCCTGCACGACGACGGGCGGCACAGGAGGGCGTCTCCAGTGAGGTTCTTGGCTACAGGTGGCGGTCCTCCTAGATCTCTCGTAGGTGAGCGGGCGGCTGCTGGTGGCTTTGCGTGTTTCTGAGCCGGCGGCCTCGGTGGGGAGACAGAGGTATCCGGTGGGGAGGTTTGGATGGAGGAATGG
>NC_041385.1:28762090-28762706 GCF_002162155.2 Triticum dicoccoides
CGGCCGTGGATGCGTCTGCTCCTCCTCCTCCTCACCCCCTTTCCTCGGCCGGGTGCGGATAGGCTCAGACCCGACGATGTTCGGGGTAGGGCAGTCATTGGCGGCTCTGTTGGTTGGGGACTGTCGGTCGGGTCAAAGCTAAGGCTTTTGGTTGATCTCAGGGACGTCTGGATGCAGGGCGGCATCCCTGACGGTGGAAGACACGTTAGTCATGGGCAAATTGCATGGCTTGGGTGCGGGCGGGCAGCCATGGCTGCTTGGGCGGCATGGCTGCAGGTGGTTCGTGGAGCGGGGGTACGACAGAGGGGTAGGAGCACCGGGGTACATCACTTGCCCAGTCCGTGTACTGGCCATCGGCGGTGGCGTCCGCGGACATTGTGCTCCTCCCGCAGGCTCCGTCGCGGTGTTCCTACTCCTTTCGTGTTGCTCCGGGTGAAAACTTGATCTACAGATCGGACGGTGGCGACTATTCGTGGTCGTGCCCTTCTTGGAGGCATCCTCTTGGAGTTCTCGCTCCGCTGTCGTCCGTCTCACCTCTTCCTGATGGATCGTTCATCTTGATGGTAGTCTTCGTCGACTCTAAGTGGATCTTCTTTGCTCATCTGTAGTGTGCTTG
>NC_041385.1:28762894-28767298 GCF_002162155.2 Triticum dicoccoides
GTGTCCGGCACCTTTGTATCTTGTCTTGGGTATGTATGTTGTGTGCGGCGGTGGTGTGCATTTATCTCAGTTTGCTCGGATGTAGACGATGATTGCTTTATAATATAAAGCAGGGAGACCCTTTTACGTCATGATAACCCTTTGTAGAGACGAACACAACTATGAAGGACCACTACTGGAATTCACAGCTTACAAGATAAATCATTTTGATTTTGAGATTTAGCAGCTAATGCTGACGATGACAACATGAATGGAGATGAAAATTGAAGTATGCATACACTTCCTTCTACACGTATGCAACTTAGATGTTTCCATTTTATTGAGGGAATATGGATAAAAAAATGTAGCATTCTGTACGATAGGTGTGAGTACTTTCTGCATCCTTAAGTGAGTATAAATAGATCGTCATATATAATTTTCCCAAAAGGAAAGGAAAACCTCAACGGAGTATGGACGTCCATGCGAAACGAGAGGGCAGACCTGGTACATGGACTCGGGAAATCCGTAGAAGTCGTGGATGGTGTCGTTGATGCCGGGAACGACGTTGACCGCCGGCATGGCCGTCTCCCAGTGGGCCGATACCACCAGGATGGCGCGCGGCGGCTGCGTGCCAGCCACCGCCGCGGGCAGCCAGGACTTGAAGAAGCTCCATGCCGGGATCGTCTCGTCGACGCAGAGCGTGGGGCCGCCGTGCGATAGGAAGAAGGTGTCCATGACGGCCGCAGACGGTGGTGTCTCTCGCCTAGTTTGGGCGCGGCTTCACTGTGCCGTGAACACACACAGCAGTCGGCAGGAGCGGCTTTTCTCATACGGGCGCCGCGAGCGTGGTCGTTGTGACTTGCGTCTCAAGCTAGTTTTTTAGACATTCTCGTGTGTCGCGTGGGGTGTGACCGCTGAACGAACAAATGGTTGCCCGTGGCGTCTCAGGCTCCCCTAATTTTACTCTTCGTGCCTTCATTATTCTTTTGCTAAAAGACTTCCAACCGGCTTTAAATATAAAGTTCAGGTCCCTAGGGGAGCAAATAAGGTTTCACAAAACCAAACCACCGGGAGGATGGTGCGCAGGACTGCAAATGAGTCGAGTTTGAGAGAGTTGATCTATGCTCATCTCGTGCTAAAATTCAAAAGAGGTCAAATTAAGTGAAGTTCAAAGTTGAGCCGTAGGAATGGTTCGTACTCACCTTGTAACGATCTCGAGCTATTTTCGGGCTAATAGATGATAAAGATTCCATGATTTTAGACCATTTTCCCAACTAGATAGAGCACAGTAACATAAGAAAATGTAAGAAAGTACAATCTACTATTGACCTTTGGCCACAAATTATATTTCTCACATGGCTGAGCACGTACCATATTAAGGCATAAATTTGCTTCACGTTTATTAACTTTCTACGTTTGCTTGTACATAAAATGAAGCAAAATCACATACATAACATATATGATAATAAAATTAACCTATTTACTTTTAATATACAAAATGATCATTTGACATATTCAAATTATGCTAAGCTATCGAGCAAAAATCATGCAAGCCAGTGTTGGCTTAAGATCAACTCGTTTGTCCGTTGAGCTACATAAGACACTTTTTCTATTAAAGTCAATCACGAGTCAAGCCAAAGCACAAGTCAATCTCGAATGGCTCACGAGCCTCAGAGCTTGTCATGCAGCCCCAGTGGTGAGTTGTCTCATACCAAATATGGTCATCTGATTGTAGTGATGTTTGATATGAAAAAAAGGTTCCGCTAAACCATCTAGTACTTCCGTTTCCCCCTCCTCGCGCCAACATTATTGTGTCTAAACCTTATTGAGTTCCTCATGAATTCCATCACTGGAATGGAAGTATTGGAAGAAATTTGGAGCTTAAACTTAAAGAGATTTAAACAATATTTATTTTGTTAGATCAGAACAGTCTGCACGCCTAACAAGAAAAGGATGAAGCTTTAAAGCACAAGACACGGGCATATATAAAGATCCAAAGGCCACGACAAAGCATCAGCAACTCATATATTGCATTGTCCATTCAAGACATCTTGGTCCCAAGGTGATTCATCATCATTTTTAGTTTAGATCATGTCTAGATTAGTTTTCCCCCTCGAATTAAGGGATCTCCCACCATTTTGATTTCTCAATGAACTAATAACACAAACGATCAGGACTGCTTCCTTGATACGTTTCCACAGTTTTATTACAGTTCAAATACAAAATTGTCAAAAATAACAACTCTACTTGATGATCTCACAAGCACTGCAACACACTATGAACGAGAAAAAGTAAATAGTTCAAACTTAGAACAACAAAAATATAGTAGTAACAGTTTTGCTAAAACACATCTAGATGTGCTCTAAGTATTGCACATCTAAGTCCTATGTCATTGATTTTACGCTAAAATTCGTGCAAGCATTTTCTTTTGTTCTTTTTCCTTTTCTTTCTAGATTTATTGAGCCACTTAGATGTGTGATAACTAGGGCACATCTAGATGTGCCCTAGACATACCCTAGTAGTAATTCCTCTTCCTCATCAACACAACCTCATCATGAGGGGATTCATCTAGATTTGTTTCCACTACAAACTGTAACACTCGAGATAATAGAAGAGTAGAAGGCATGACATAGGGTTCTTTACCCACGCCGGAGGGGCCCAAACATGGATACAATGTATGCCTCATCTATGTGACCTTTGCTCAAGTCGACAAACTTGACAAGTGTGGTAACAATGCCACGATTTGGTACATTGATTTGATGGATGGTATGCGAAACTTTAGGGAAGGCGAGGGGAGAGAGAGGATGGTGGCCAGGTTGGTTAGGGATTCAATGGAGTTTACAAGGTGGGCTTAGCATATCTCAGACAACCGCATGAGACATGTGGATAGCAAGATCATAATTCACATAGTACATCACACACTAGCATGTTTGTGGTCGAATTCCGAAATGGTCACGCATGCACATAGTACACGGGAATATTGGCCTAGCACATCACACACAATTACTTAAGAGTTGAATTACAAAACCAACCAGACAGTTGCATACGGTGCACAATGACAGGACAAGAACATAGTAATACAGTTTTTTACATTGTTTCCATCTAAAAAAGATACTCCCTCCGTCCCAAAATATAAGTCTTTTTAGAGATTCCACTACGGACTACATACGGATGTATATAAACATACTTTAGAGTATAGATTCACTCATTTTGCTTCGTATGTAGTCCGTAGTGGAATATCTAAAAAGACTTATATTTAGGAATGTAGGGAGTAGCAGTTTCTTTTGCGGGAGATACTAGTAGAAGTTATGAGAACTTTGAAAAGAAAAACTCGCAATAGTTACCAGGTACCGATGGTACGTCTGATCAAACGGCGACGCCACAATTTAAAATGAGCAGTTGAGTCGGGAGGTGGGCACGGCGTAGAAGCGCACGGCACGTGGCCCAGTCATGCCGGCTATGTCGCCCATGTCAAGCTCTATTGGACTCATGCCGTCGGGTAGCTTCCAGCTGAACCCGTGTGCGAGGTACGCGATGGCCAATTGCACCGCGTGGTGACCGAGTCCCTGCGCCGGGCACGAGCGTCGTCCAGACCCGAATGGCAGGAACTCGAAGGAGACACCCTTGAGGTCCCGCCCGGCAACGTCCCCCTCACCTGGCATGAACCGCATCGGCCGGAAGGTGTCGCCGTCCTTCCAGGCCTCGCGGTGGCGATTGATTGCCCACACATTGATTATGATTTGTGAGCCTCTGGGAACCGAGTTGATGCCGAGTTCACAGTCTTTGGCAGCCTCGTAGAGGAGCGTCGGGATGGGCGGATGCATGCGGAATGTCTCTTTGACGATGCATCCCAGGAAGGGGAGCTTGTCGAGGTCTGAGTCATCCACCATGCGATCGAGCCCCACCACGTCAGCCAGCTCCTGCTGAAGCCGTGCGAAGGTATCAGGGCTACGCATCATTTCCGCCATTGCCCACTCAATTATTGAACTCACCGTTTCCGGCCCGCCAAACGGTGAGTTCAAATAATAATAAATTGTTAATTTTACCAATAAAAATAATAATAAATTGTTAATTTTAACCCATGAGTAGATGGTTAGAAGAGTAATAGTACTCTCAAATCACCATGTATCAAATTTGACTCAGGTGTGAACTCGTTATGCTTTTATCACCATGGTGGAAAGTTATGAGTCAATGAAAATGCCATGATACTCCATAGTAATAATTCAACAAGTCATATAAATGGTGATGTCCTTATTAACCCATTATCTTTTGGTGAAGCTTATTCTATAACTTTCTAAGATTTTTTTTTGAAAGAACATGATGTTAACCGCCCACATCACACTGACACGAACCATCCGTTTTTAAAAACCACTGAAAAACTTGCAGGTTTTGACTATGATTCACCGTAGTTTCTTCTAACGAACC
>NC_041385.1:28768034-28861345 GCF_002162155.2 Triticum dicoccoides
ATTTTTTTTTTCTGAATAAGGTGGTATTCTCCATGCTATTGATAGTACTTCTAGTCTCTGTGGCTTGGGCCTTGCCTTCCTCAAGCACCTTTGGATGCTAATTGAGCCCGTACTCATGCATCCCGTTAACTACTTCAACCACTTGTCCGGTCTCTTCGGCGTAAAATGCAACCGCATTGCCGTCCTCCCTAACAATGATTCTACACCACCAAAAACTTCCGCACCGTCTCATTGCCAAATTGTGTCATGGAGACCCACCCCAAAATGAGGATCATGTGGCTGACTAACAATATCATGCCCCCATAACCAGGAAGGACATGAGTGTCCCAACAACCATGGAGTGGCCCATGCTTGCTCCTCGAAGTTCTCCGGAAATACAGGGCGCATCAACACAAGGAGTCTGCTTCTACATAGCATAGGTCTTCTGTATTAGTCATGTACAAACCGACAAGGACTCTAGACCACCCCCAGATTGACCCGTGGTCTATAAACCTAGCCTCGTCCATACATATATAAGATATGAAAGGGACCCTCTGATCGACACCTTCACCTTATGACACAATACACAATATCTGATCTTACGACCGAGCACCTCTTGTACACACAAACCTTAGTTTTCCTAAAAGGCTAAATCCACCAATATAGTCAAACATGAAGTGGGGTCTTACCTTGATTCGAGGGCCCGAACCTAGGTAAATCTTCCTCGTGTGCACCATCCGAATCCCCAGTGTGCATCTAAAAGAATGTTTGTAGCTTGGAGTTGGTTTACTGTTGCTTCAAACAGTGAGCGCCCCACCATTATCCCCATGGTGGACTGACATAAGTCCTTCAACTCTGTCAGTTGGCAAGAACTTAACCACTCATTCTTACTATCAAGGATTTGCACGGTGATGATGACAATTGATTGACAACCTAAACATTACAAGCCTCTCTACCATGATGCTTAATTGCATCCTCGGGGAAGAGGGTCTTGCATCCTCTATTCCCATTGTTCCCTTCGTTCTCTCCACTATGGTTACCACCATGTCGTGGGGCACCAGGGAAAGCCGCAACACCATGTTTTTCTGTAGCAAGGCTTTCAACTAGCAATTGTTGTCAGGAACATCATCACTGGACTAGAAATGCAACCTAGAATTCTGGGATGCATGTTTTTTTTTGTCCATTGTAATGTTGATTTGGTTGCACTCCTCTACACCCCTTTCGAGCATCTCTAGTAGCTCTCGTTTCTCTAATAAATTTCCCGTATCGGGGATTCGGGACAAAAATTGCTCATTGTTGAAGAGAGAAAATGAAAGTTCACTTGTTGGGCACCTGAGCCCCCTATTCATAAATTCACTTATGTGACATGCAATTAACAAGGTGTGGTGCGTTTGAATGACATGTTATTTGAATAACTTGCTGTTATGTCACGATTCTCAGCTTTCCAAAATAGGAGACAACTATGGAAAAGATCACCCGCTGACAAATGGGCCCTGCATGCGTTGGGGGTCTATTGCACCACCTCCCCCAATAACCCAAAAAATGTTATTAGCGCAACCCGAATATACCCTATTGGGGATGGATTATTGGGAACTGATGGAGATGCCCTTACCTACTACCATGTATTTGTAACCCTAATGGCTGCATAATGGTCTTAATGAGTGTGCTACATATGTGCAGATTTTTGTCTTAATGAGTAGTATAATTTGTATTTTACTCCCTCTGTATGATCTAAACGCTCTTATATTTATTAACGAGGGAGTACTATTCAGGCGATATAAGTTCGGGTCTAGAATGCCACTTTCGAAAAAGAACATGTGACACTTAATTCGCTGGACAGTACTAGAAGAGAAATAAATACACTAAAGACTTCTAATACTGCTTAGGCTAGCCATAGTGAGAGTAACTTAGGTAGTAACATAGCACATCCCAAGAAAAAATTGCTTATGTGGCATGGAGTTAATGAGGAAAGAGATGCCTTGTGGTAACATAATATGTTACTATAACATAACACACCCCGAGGTAAAATGAGTCTATATATCAATTAATGAAGGCTTGCATGTTACCATCCATATGTTACTACCCACTATGAAGATAGTAACATAGACTAGTAACAAATGCATGTTACTAGTCTAAGTTACTTCCCACTAGGACCAGCCTTAGAGTGAACTGCTTAGGCTGGTCATAGTGGGAGTAACATAGATAGTAACATAGATGCCACATAAACAAAAATATTGATGCGGCAAGTAGTTAATGAGGAGAGAGGCAAATAGAGTAACCTAATATGTTTAACATCACATAGCGCTTTCCAATGCAAAATGAGTCTACAATACAATAAATGAACATGTGTATGTTACTACACATATGACACTTCACACTATAAGGGTAGTAACATAGAGTAGTAACGTATGCATGTTACTATTCTAAGTTACTCCCCACTATAATGAGCGTGAACTTCGAGTCATAGTAAGATGTAAGACTTCTAATACTGCTTAGAGTGAACTGCTTAGAGTGAACTTCGAGTCATAGTAACGTACCATGATCATGGCCTTGACGTTGTCGCGGGTGAAGGGGAGGGCGTTCTCGCTGTCCTTCCCTTTGGATAGGTTCGCCTCGGCGAGGAAAGCGAGCAGGCCATCTACCAAGTCGGCGTCAGCATCGGCGGGGTTCTTCCCTCTCCTCACGTGGTCATCAATTATCTTGTCGGTAAACTTGTCGAGGGCGCTGCGCGCTGCGTGGAGGCGGCGGTTGAAGCCCAGCCGGGCCGTCCAGCGGAGCCACGGGAAGTAGTCGCCGACGTGGAACTCGCCTAAGACCTTGGAGAACACCCGGAGGATGACGATGAACTCGTCCAGTTCTTCGTCGCCGGCGCTGAAGGCAGCGCGGAAGATGACGCCGACGGTGTGCTTGAAGATGAGCTCGCCTAGGTTCACGGCCTGGCCGCTGCGCCTGCCAACGTCGCGGGCCAGCGCCCTGTACCCGTCGCGCACGGCGAGCCACGTCTCGGCGCGGCGCCGGCTGAAGAGGTTCGTGGCGCAGAGCTTGCGCATGGCGCGCACGTGGGCGCCGCTGTGGGCGAACGCCAGGTCGGAGCGGCCGTTCAAGAAAACTTTGAGACGGGGAGGCCACAATCTCAAATAGCATGGGATCAAATTTATATTCGCGCGCTCTAAGGGGTGCCCCCCTCTCGGTCCCAACCGGAAACATCCATGCCCCCTGACCGGATGACTGGCTTTAATCCAGGGCCATGGAACCCTCATCACGGCCTGTCTATTTGGTGTGTACGAGGAAAGTGGTTTGCAACTTACTAAACCATATTCTTTGCAGAAGACATGTGGTAGCACAAAAAGGAATGGATGGTAACGTGACTTGATCCACGTTGACATTGGAGTTAAATGGTTTGGCATAAGACTGGCATGCTTCAACACGGACGATACTTGCCTGCTCCCTTCCCATGCTCCCATCCGTGCTCCCGCATACGTGGCTTGATTTGATTGGAAGAAAATAAGACCCGTCCCCACCCCCTGAAAATCAGGGGGGAGATGATTAGATTAGAAAAGAAAAAGGGGAAAAGACAGCCGTAGGATGAAGTGGGAGCACGGATGGGAGCATGGAAAGGGAGCAGGCAAGCCGGATCCCTTCAACACTGCCATCTTACCACCTCTCATGTCACCACATGATCATGTAAACTCACATCAAATAACATATGGAGTTTTCGAAGCTCACTTGCATCAGCTTTGCATGCAATATAACACTTACTGCTATGCATATAAACATGCCATGAACTAACTACTCAATGCAAACATGCAAAACACTCATCATATCAAAGGTTCAAACATGCTTGCCTGGTTTGGAGTAGTCGGAGTCTAGCTCGGTGAAGTTCGCGGTTCCGTCACCTCCTCCGGTATCTACGGTATAAAGAAAATACGCACTAACATAAATACCGTGTGTGCACAAAAAAATGTTCCAAATATTTTTCAAATATATCTGATAAAAAACTAGACAGAAAAATAAAGATGACAAAAAAAGAATCAATCAAAAATCATTTTCTGTTTAAAAGTTATTGAAGTTTTAGTCCAGGGACTTATCTGTGATGAAACAGAAAGTTTCCAGGGGCTAGCTTATAAAAACAGAAAACGATTCGATTAAAAACCCGCCAACTCTAAAGGGAAAACATATTCTGCCCAAAGGCCTTTTCAGAAAACGGTTCGGTAAAAAGGGAAAAAGCTGACAAGGGGTCCCACCCGTCAGGTTTGAAAGTTTGAGAGAGAAAACAGAGCGCGCCGGCGCCCGAAGCTTGCGGTGGTCGCCGGCGACAATCCACGGCGAGTTAGGAGGAGCGGAGGGTACCTACGGACTCAGGGTGCTCTCCCGCGTCTGTGGGTGGTGGAGTTGGTCGTCGGCGAGCCCCACGTCGACGGCGGCCTTCACTCCGGCGGACGGCGGCTCGGGCGTCGGTGGATCTCGGCGGGGAGGGCTGCAAGGGTCGAATTGGCGCTCGGGTTAGGGCATTGGGTGGAGTAGGAGGCGACTTCCATGGTCTGGAAGGCGGGTGTGGTCTCACCTGAGCGAATCATGCCGGAGGCCGAGGCGGATCGGGGTGGCCGAAGTCGGGGAAGGAGACCTCCTCGGGTCCCTCCTGGTGGCTAGGCGGGGCTCTGGTGAGGTGGAAGTGTGGTGCGGGGTTGAAAGGGAGCTCGGGGCTCCTTTTTATAGGCGATCTAAGGTAGTGGCCGTGAATGAGATAACGCCGGCGACGATTGCGGCGAGGCAGTGGGTGGTCAGGTGATTAAGGCGGCTAGGCATCATCGCGATGGTCTACTGGTTCCATTTCAGTGCTAATCTTGGCCTGCCCTGGTTGATACTCCAGGTTCCGAACGGAACGGCGTACGGAGCTCGTCAGCGGCAGGGAGCACGCTCTGCGCTGCTCAGGCCACGACGACGGTGCCGCAGCGCGCGCAGGCAAGCAGATTGCCACGCGGAGGCCTCGGGTGGCTCGGGCGGTGCTGGACGGCGCCAAAAGTGGGTGCTGGCTCCCACTGGCTGCCACGGGTGGCTCTGCCACCGCAGAAGTTGCCGGCGTCGGCGAGGCACGCCGCCACCGACACCCGCGCCCATCCAAAAGAACGTGCGGCGCTCTGGATAAGGAGGAGGAGCAGTGTGCATGGCGCCAGAGTGGGCACTGGTGAGATCGATGCCGTGTCTCTGAAGAAAACGACACTGACGGTGCAACTGCAACACTGAACTCTGAATTTACTGAACCTGAACAGCAACAGTGCCTGCCAGGTGTTCGATGAAATGTTTTTGGCATGTGGGAAATTTATCTAGAGCTGATCTTCGGTGAGGTGACCACTCAATGCACCTGGGTGCTGCCTGATTTATCCCAGAATTTTTGGAGAAGAAAAAATATGAATTTCACCAAAAATGATAAATCTGGTCCAAACTTGCAGTGAGCAAAACTTGAAAATTTTGAACTATGGAAGAGTGGATCTTGATGGATCTAGGTTGGGGGTGCTAAGGACTAGTCATAGGAGTTGGTTTGGGATCAGAACTCAAAAGGATTCAGGTACTTCCTTTGTAAACCACCTAGGTCCAAAATAAATGACAGAAATAGTTTTGGGGATAAAATAAATGAAATAAAAATCAAAATGGGTTGCACTTGCTAGGTTTCGATATATGACTTGACCCAAAGTGGAGGGTGGTGTTTTGGGAGAAATTTTTAAACATGAGGCATGGTGGAAGAGGATGGTTTGAATAAAAGGGAATAAACCAAAACCCATAGGATTTCCTTTTAAATGAAAAACTTTTCAAAAAATAATTGTGGCGAGTCAACACCAAGGAAAAGCCTTAATACCAAACATCAAGGTTGAGGATGACCCAAAATAAAATTTTGACAAAAGAGAACATTTTGAGTAGGAGAGTCTTTTTAAAAGATTTTGAATTGCCTCCTTCAAATCAAACAATTTTTTTTTTGCTGAAAACCAAATCAAAATTTTTGGAGTGTCACAACACCTACCCCCTTAGGAAAAATCTCGTCCCCGAGATTTCAGCTGATCCTCAAATAGGTGTGGGTCTGTCCGAAGAAAATCCTCTCTTTCCCATGTTGCTTCATTCTCGGTGTGATTGCTGCACTGAACTTGGAAAAACTTGATTGTTTTCTGACGGGTCCTCCTTTCAGACTCTTCCAATATTTTTATTGGACGTTCCCTGAAGATGAGGTCTGGTTGCACGTCATTGTCTTCATGGGATACATGCTTCTCTGGGTTGCTTATGCACTTCCTCAACTGTGAGACGTGGAACACGTCGTGGACGTCTGACAGTTCTTCGGGTAGGTCTAGCTGGTAGGCTACTGTGCCTCTTCATGCAACTACACAGAAGGGTCCGATGAATCTTGGTGCTAGCTTTCCTTTAACCTTGAATCGTTGTAGGCCCCTCATAGGTGATACTCGTAGGTACACATACTCACCGGGTTCAAAACTGACTCCCCGATGTTTTCGATCGTAATAACTCTTCTGTCGACTTTGAGTTGTCTTGAGTCGGTCCCTGATTAGCTTAACCTTCTCCTCAGCCTCCTTGAGCATGTCTGGGCCGAAGATACGACTGTCTCCGGTCTCTGACCAATTTAGTGGGGTACGACATCTACGCCCGTACAAAGCTTCAAAAGGTGCCATTTGTAGGCTGGCTTGGTAACTGTTGTTGTATGCGAACTCGGCATATGGTAAGCTTTCTTCCCAACTGGTTCCATAGGTGAGGACACATGCTCTCAGCATGTCCTCCAGAATTTGGTTCACGCGTTCCGTTTGTCCATCAGTCTGGGGGTGGTATGCTGTACTGAATGCTAGTTGAGTTCCCAGGGCTTGTTGTAATTGATCCCAAAATCTAGAGACGAATTGGGTGCCTCTGTCAGATATTATAGTCTTTGGAACTCCGTGCAGACAGCCGATACGGGCGAGGTAAAACCTGGCAAGCTTCTGAGTGGTGTAGGTTGTCTTCACCGGGATGAAATGTGCCACCTTAGTCAGTCGATCTGTGATGACCCATATGGCATCATTTCCGTATCATGACCGAGGTAGTCCGACAATAAAATCCATTCCAATCCCACTCGGGTATTTTGTTTGGCTGTAATAGTCCGGGTTTCTGGTGCTCGGCCTTAATGCGTTGGCATGAATCACAACATGCAATGAACGTGGCTATGTCCCTTTTCATACCGTGCCACCAAAACTTTTCCTGAAGGTCCTTGCACATTTTGGTTCCTCCAGGATGGATTGAATATAGAGCGGTGTGGCCTTTAGCTAGAATTTGCTGTTTAAGGTCCTCGATATTTGGTACGCAAAGCCTATCTCCGTACCACAATATTCCATCCTCGTCTATGATGAATTCTGAGGGCTTGCCCAAACTCACTTTCCTTTTTATGCCTTCAATGCTGGGGTGTCCACGTTGAGCCTCCTTAATCTGTTCTATCAGGGTAGGTTGTATTTCCAAGTTCGACACATTTCCTTCGGTGACCATCACCAAGTTGAGTTTAGCAAACTCCTGCTGAAATTCAGGTCTCAAATTTGGTAGACTGTCGTTGCCCGAGCTGGGGTTCCGACTAAGAGCATCCGCCACTACATTTGCTTTTCCTGGATGGTAGTGAATGCCAACATGATAATCTTTCACTAATTCCAACCAGCGTCGTTGTCGCAAATTGAGTTCTGGTTGTGTGAAAATATATTTGAGGCTTTTATGGTCCGTATATATTTCACAACGATTCCCAAGCAAAAAGTGTCTTCACTCCTTGAGTGCATGAATGACTGCTGCCAACTCCAAGTCATGTGTGGGATAATTCTCTTCATGCTTCCGTAATTGCCTGGAAGCGTATGCGACTACCTTGCCTTCTTGCATTAATACGCATCCGAGGCCCTTCCGGGATGCGTCACAATATACTTCAAAACTCTTGTATATGTCTGGTAACCATGACTGGTGATGTTGTTAATTTCCTTTTGAGTTCTTGGACACTTTTCTCGCAGGCTTCAGTCCATACAAACTTTTTATCCTTCTTGAGTAACTGCGTCATTGGTTTTGCTATGGCGGAGAATCCTTCAATAAATCTTCGGTAGTATCCTGCCATTCCCAAGAAACTTCGTACATCCGTTACGCTAGCTGGTGGTTTCCAGCCAAGTATGGTCTTGATTTTTTCTGGGTCTACGGCAACACCTTCTTGGGTTAGTACATGGCCTAGAAAACCAGCTTGTCTTAACCAAAATTCACATTTGCTGAACTTGGCGTATAATTGATGTTTCCTTAATTCTCCCACTACAATCCTGAGATGTTCAGCGTGCTCTTTTGGTGTCTTGGAGTATACCAGAATATCGTCAATGAATACCACCACAAATTTGTCCACAAATTTCATAAATACTTTGTTCATGAGGTGGACGAAATATGCGGGGGCGTTTGTCAGTCCAAATGGCATTACTGTAAACTCATATAGTCCGTATCTTGAGGTAAACGCTGTCTTGGGAATATCCTCTGTCCGTACTTTTAATTGATGTCACCCAGACCTCAAATCAATTTTTGAGAAGACCTTGGCTTGTGCGAGCTGGTCAAATAAGTCATTTATCCACGACATTGGATATTTGTTTTTGATGGTGACCATGTTGAGTGCTTGATAGTCTATACATAATCTTAGTGTCACATCCTTTTTCTTGGCAAATAATACTGGTGAACCCCAAGGTGAGGAGCTCGCTCGTATAAATCATTTGTCCAGTAATTCATTTATCTGCTTCTTTAGTTCTACTAACTTGGAGGGTGCCATTCTATATGGCTTCTTGTAAATGGGGGTGGTTCCAGGTGCTAGCTCAATGATGAACTCTATTTCTCGGTCTGGCAGCATGCCTGGTAGCTCTTCGGGAAATACGTCGGGGAACTCACATACCACTGGAACTTTACTAATCTCTGAAATGTCTACCTTGTTCAACCTTGGTTGCCGTGATATCTGTCTTTCCTGAGCTGAAATTTTTATTGTCTTCCCGTGATGATGGGTAAGAATCACAGTCCGATTGAATCAGTCAATAAATCCTTTGTTGGTGGTTAACCAGTCCATTCCTAGGATAACATCCAATCCCTTATTTTCCAATACGATGAGGTTTGCATGAAACTCTAGTCCTTCAAGCTCAATAACCACACCTTGGCAGTAACTCTGAGTAACTTGCTTAATCCCAGGGGACTTGATGATCATGAATTTTTCCAAGGGAAGCATCGAGAAATCATTTTGCAAAGCAAATGTCTTTGAAATGAACGAGTGAGAAGCTCCAGAATCAAACAAAACCGTGGAAGGTATTGTGTTGACAGGAACATACCGAGTACGATATCCGGGGCATTCTGTGCTTCCTCCCTGGTCACGTGGTTCAAGTGACCCTTCTTGTGGTTGTTATTGGGGTTGAAGTTGTTTCGCTTGGGCGTTGCATTATTGCCACTGTTGTTTGGCTTGGGGGCCGAGTTTCTTGGCTTGGGACACTGCTTGGCATAGTGTCCTTCTTCTCCGCAGGCGTAGCAAGTAACACCTGGGTGATATGTAAACTCCTTGTCCCTTGCATGGAAATTTTTGTTTGGGCGTGAAACATTGGTCGTGGGTTTGTGTACCCCACTCTTCTGAAACTCTGTCTTGCTCCGGTGGTTGCGAGCAAGAGTAGTCTGGTCCCTTTTGCGCTTGCGGAAATCCTCCAAGCTGCGGCACTCATTTTCCAATGTAATAGCCTTGTCCACCAGTATTTTGAAATCTGGGAAAGTGTGTACGACCAGCTGGCATTTAAGCGCTGGTGCCATACCGTCCAGGAATTTCTCCATCTTCTTGTTTTCAGTCGTATGCTCTTCGTTGGCGTAGCGAGACAGTAGAGTAAACTGACTGTTGTGCTCAGTCACTGTCATGGTCCTCTGCTTGAGGTCATCAAACTCCCTCTTCTTGAGCTTCATAATACTTCTGGGAATGTGCGCCCCACGAAAACCTTCTTTAAATTCCTCCCAGGTGATATCATTTTCATTGGGGTGCATGTGTAGGAAATTCTCCCACCATGATGCGGCCGCTCCAGTGATATAGTGCGGTGCATATAGTACTTTCTCACGGTCTTAACATTGTGCAATAATTAATTTTCTTTCAATGTCTCGAAGCCAATCATCGGCCTCAAGAGGTTTGTCAGTATGAGAAAATGTTAGGGGACGCGTCTTTTGTAGCTCAGACAATTTGGATTGTTGCCGATACGGTCCGCGGTGATTTCCCATATTGATGACTTGGTTCATCATTTCTTGATGTTGTTGCTGACTCTGCTCATAGAGGCGGCATACTTGAGAAAATGCTGCTTCAATGCCTTGCTGACTTGACTGTCCCTGTGTGAAATTGTTGCTTGTCTGCGTACCAAAATTTTCTTCCGGTGGACTTGGCATAGAACGAGTCCAAGGACGAGACATTTTCTGCTCTGGGGTATTTTTTGAAAAACTTATGAGAAAAGATGAGTGGCAAAAAAAAAATATTTTGCAAGACAAATAAAATTTAAGAATTCCAACATTTTTCAAGAAAACACTTGATTGCGCATGGAGAAGGACCGCTCAGTACATATCTTACACGCAAGCCATAATTATACAATACATCACTCAGGATGTGCGTACACATTCCTGACATGTTATTTAGGCTAGTGCACTTTCCCAGTTCCTACATGATGCGCACACAGACTACTTCTCACAACCTATATACATATAAACATATCATACAAGCTGACACACTGCACGGCTGCTAGGCGTACTCAGTCGGAGATGGTGAGGATTTCCCTCGGCCTGCCAAGGGTAAGGCCCAGTGATGCTGGAGACTCAACCTCCTCCTCAATAATAGGCTCCAGACGTGAAGCACTGAGCTGTGGAGCTGGTGCGGGTGCGGTAGGTGGTGCAGCTCTGACTGGAGTAGGAGCGATGACTCGGTCAAATTCTTCAGGAGTAGGCAGGCGGCGAGCAGTGGCGAGGGTGGCAGGTGTGTGGGATGCAGAGGACGAGACGTAAGTCAGCGGTGGAGTTGTATGGAGAAGCTCCCTCCTGTTGGCTGAACAGCTATGCACGACGGCCATACGAGCAGCCACAAGGTCATCCACGAGGTTATCAAATGTTGCCTCGAGTGCCTTGAGATATTCAACCAGCATCTCAATAGCCTCATCCCTCTCTCCCCTAGGGCAAGCAAATGCGTAGTGACAGATGTATGGCACGTGGCAGGGGAGGTAGCGGTAGCGATGAGTCTTCATTGAAGGAAGAACATCCCGAAGACGAGCTATCGCCTCACGGGCAGCCATCTGCATAGCATGCCTCTCCGTAGGCATGTCTCTTCCCACAAACCGGAAGCGGCGTAACTCAACACGCCCTCCCTTGAATTGCACCGCGGCCTGGTGCATGGACAGACTATCGTTGATCTTGTGCTGGTAGAGTGTGAACTCCGGACGAGTCGATGGCCCGATCGCGATTTTGACGATGGAGGTGAGAAGCTTGACGAACCCCTCAGGCACGTTGGTGAACACATGTGACTCACAGTCGTTGCCAGCCATCTACAAAAGTAGGCAAAAATTCTGAATAGTCAGATCCTAAATTTACACTGACTGTCAAAAAATGACTACATTTGCAAAATATTAAAATAGCACTTATTACGCGAATAACCGATTAGCGATCGCACCTAGTGGCTTCCTACAGTCAGCCTGGCTCTGGTACCAAGTTTGTCACGACCGTTTTTCAATAAAAGACTTATTGAGAAACCGACCTTAATATAGACCAGTATAGGAAAAATCCTCCTTACTGGTAGACAAATACTTGATACAGAAATCCAGTAGTATTAAATATTATACAGGGTTGAGCTGAGGTTGCTCAATAATTTATTACAAACACGCCAATATTATACATAAGGGCGGATATGACACAAGGGTGTGGTGGCATACTGCCGACTCGTAATAAAAGTGGTGGTGGATATGTCACAGTGGAGTGGGTGACATGACTCCTAATCCTGCAACTCATCGAGCGTCGAAGTGAGGCTCGATGATTTTATTCGGGTAGCGGAAGCGTATATGATACAAGTGACCAAATCCAGGATCGCACGGGACTGACTGGGACTCCTCTAGGCGTCAAACTCGCTATCGTACTCTTCATCCATGAGATCGCCTTCGTCAACATCTGGCCAAATCAACAAGCCAGGTGAGTACTTTGAATGTACTCGCAAGACAGTTCAGACATAAGATATAACAAATGCAAACATGATGCACCATGAGCAGTTAGCAATGCACACTTAAATAATAAATTTGCACGGCATGTAAATAAAAAAGGAAGTCAGGCGGTAGTCCTCCCGAAATCCCCAAAATAACCGAAAACCGATCGGGTGTCTGAAGCGACGCCTCGAAAGGTAAAAAAAATAGATTAACATGCCGCAGTTGGGCGTCTGAGCGACACCACATAAAGGGCTTATATTGAAATGTAAATGACAGTGCATGCCACAGTCGGATGTCTACGCGACATATCGGAAAGGGCTTATAATGAAAATAAATAACAGTGATGCCACAGTCGGACGTCTGAGCGACATCACGTAAAGGGCTTATATCTAAATTAAATAGCACGTGTGCCACAGTTGGACGTCTGAGCGACATCACATAAAGGGCTTATATCAAAAGTAAATAACAAGACTGCCACAGTCGGACGTCTAAGCGACATCACAAAAATGGCTTGTATCGAAAGTAAATAACAAGAATGCCACAGTCGGACGTCTAAGCAACATCACAGAAAGGGCTTATATTTCATCATTCGTATTCAATAAATTCATGAGGTTAAATCACTCCAAGGAAATACTCAGTACATCATAATAAACGGGTTAGTCCATCCACAGGAGTAATCATTTAGCCGGACTTAATACTCATGTCTGTTCACCGGAGATTTGTCACTGAAACTGACACTGAGACTGACAAGGACAAGTTGAACACGGTCCTTGACCATAGACACGTTTACTCGAATGATTTTGACTCTGCAGAGTTTGTACTATTTAACCACAGCCAACGGATTTCAGTAGTCACGAAGGACTAGTTCAGTTTATGGTATTTCGGTAGAAACACACCTAACCAGTACACACCCATTCCACCTCACGATGCGAGAAATCACCCTAGGCAACGTTCAAGAAAACTTTGAGACGGGGAGGCCACAACCTCGAATAGCATGGGATCAAATTTATATTCGCGCGCTCTAATGGGTGCCCCCCTCTCGGTTCCAACCGGAAACACCCATGCCCCCTGACCGGATGACTGGCTTTAATCCAGGGCCATGGAACCCTCATCACGGCCTCTCTATTTGTTGTGTACGAGGAAAGCGGTTTGCAACTTACTAAACCATATTCTTTGTAGAAGACATGTGGTAGCACAAAAAGGAATGGATGGTAACGTGACTTGATCCACGTTGACATTGGAGTTAAATGGTTTGGCATAAGACTGGCATGCTTCAACACTGCCATCTTACCACCCTCATGTCACCACATGATCATGTAAACTCACATCAAATAATATATGGAGTTTTCGAAGCTCACTTGCATCAGCTTTGCATGCAATATAACACTTACTGCTATGCATATAAACATGCCATGAACTAACTACTCAATGCAAACATGCAAAACAGTCATTATATCAAAGGTTCAAACATGCTTGCCTGGTTCGGAGTAGTCGGAGTCTAGCTCGGTGAAGTTCGCGGTTCCGTCACCTCCTCCGGTATCTATGGTATAAAGAAAACGCACTAACGTAAATATCGTGTGTGCACAAAAAAATGTTCCAAATATTTTTCAAATAAATCTGATAAAAAACTAGACAGAAAAATAAAGATGATAGAAAAAGAATCAATCAAAAATCATTTTTTGTTTAAAAGTTATTGAAGTTTTAGTCCAATGACTTTTTTTTTGAGGGATAGTCCAGTGACTTATCTGTGATGAAACAGAAAGTTTCCACGGGCTAGCTTATAAAAATAGAAAACGATTCGATTAAAAACCCGCCAACTCTAAAGGGAAGACGTATTCTGCCCGAAGGCGTTTTCAGAACACGGTTCGGTAAAAAGGGAAAAAGCTGACAAGGGGTCCCACCCGCCAGGTTTGAAAGTTTGAGAGAGAAAACAGAGCGCGCCGGCGCCCGAAGCTTGCGGTGGTTGCCGGCGATGATCCACGGCGTGTTAGGAGGAGCGGAGGGTACCTACAGACTCAGGGTGCTCTCCCGCGTCTGTGGGTGGTGGAGTTGGTCGTCGGCGAGCCCCACGTCGATGGCGGCCTTCACTCCAGCGGACGGCGGCTCGGGTGTCGGTGGATCTCGCCGGGGAGGGCTGCAAGGGTCGAATTGGCGCTCGGGTTAGGGCATTGGGTGGAGTAGGAGGCGACTGGCATGGTCTGGAAGGCGGGTGTGGTCTCACCTGAGCGAATCACGCCGGAGGCCGAGGCGGATCGGGGTGGCCGGAGTCGGGGAAGGAGATCTCCTCGGGTCCCTCCTGGTGGCTAGGCCGGGCTCTGGTGAGGTGGAAGTGTGGTGCGGGGTTGAAAGGGAGCTCGGGGCTCCTTTTTATAGGCGATCCAAGGTAGTGGCCGTGAACGGGATAACGCCGGCGACGATTACGGCGAGGCAGTGGGTGGTCAGTCGATTAAGGCGGCTAGGCATCATCGTGATGGTCTACTGGTTCCATTTCAGTGCTAATCCTCGCCTGCCCTGGTTGATACTCCAGGTTCCGAACAGAACGGCGTACGGAGCTCGCGGCGGCAAGGAGCACGCTCTATGCTGTTCAGGCCACGGCAACGGTGCCGCAGCGCGTGCAGGCAAGCAGACGGCCATGCGGAGGCCTCGGGTGGCTTGGGCGGTGCTGGACGGCGCCGAAAGCGGGTGCTGGCTCCCACCGGGTGCCACGGGTGGCTCTGCCACCGCAGAAGTTAACGGCATCGGCGAGGCACGCCGCCACCGACACCTGTGCCCGTCCAAAAGAACGTGCGGCGCTCTGGATAAGGAGGAGCAGCGTGCATGGCGCCAGAGTGGGCACTGGTCAGATCGACGCCGTGTCTCTGAAGAAAACGACACTGACGGCGCAACTACAACACTGAACTCTGAATTTACTGAACCTGAACAGCAACAGTGCCTGCCATGTGTTCGATGAAATGTTTTTGGCATGTGGGAAATTTATCTGGAGCTGATCTTTGGTGAGGTGAACACTCAATGCACCTGAGGGCTGCCTGATTTATCCCAGAATTTTTGGAGGAGAAAAATATGAATTTCACCAAAAATGATAAATCTGGTCCAAACTTGCAGTGAGCAAAACTTGAAACTTTTGAACTGTGGAAGAGTGGATCTTGATGGATCTAGGTTGGGGGTGCTAAGAACTAGTCATAGGAGTTGGTTTGGGATCAGAACTCAAAAGGATTCAGGTAGTTCCTTTGTAAACCACCTAGGTCCAAAATAAATGACAGAAATAGTTTTGGGGATAAAATAAATGAAATAAAAATCAAAATGGGTTGCACTTTCTAGGTTTTGATATATGACTTGACCCAAAGTGGAGGGAGGTGTTTTGGGAGAAATTTTAAAACATGAGGCATGGTGGAAGAGGATGGTTTGAATAAAAGGGAATAAACCTAAACCCATAGGATTTCCTTTTAAATAAAAAACTTTTCAAAAAATAATTGTGGTGAGTCAACACCAAGGAAAAGCCTTTAATACCAAACATCAACGTTGAGGATGACCCAAAATAAAATTTTGACAAAAGAGAAAATTTTGAGAAGGAGAGTCTTTTTAAAAGATTTTGAATAGCCTCCTTCAAATCAAACAAATTTTTTTTGCTGAAAACCATATGAAACTTTTTGGAGTGTCACACTCCATTTTGTTCGATGCATGTCTACTTTTTGTAGTAGCACAATGTACATTTTAGTTAAACGATGTTCATTTTTACTTATATACAAGTTTTGAAACACTATTTGGAATACATAGTCAAAAAAATTTAAATATATGGTGAACATTTTTGAGGCAATAAATATTTTCTCACATACAATGTGCCATTTCTGTATACAACATCAACATTTTGATATACATGTTTATAAATTTTGAAAACATAATCAACTTTATAAGAATATATGGTTTTTGACGTCTTACTTTATTGAATGTATGTCGTACATATCTCTTATTTACTAGGAATTTTTTTCATACATCTTTAATATATACTGAAAATACACAATCAATATTTCTTTTAATTTTTCGTGTACATTATTTTCGTATACATGAGAAATAAGCGAGACGTAGCTCATTAATGATCTCTTTTCACATGGATTGGTATTGTCTTATGATGGTGCCTCTCTATCTCCATTAATGGTGGGATTAAACTCTACGCACATACACTAGAAGTCAAGTAGTAGATGTCTGCAATGAAAAATCTTTGATTTATTTTGAGGATTGTAGTAGACCCATAAAATCGAATGGAGCTATTAGCTGGTGCTGATATTTTAGTGTGAGACCGGCGGATGACTCACCTTAATTAGCACTACCATGGGATGGCGAATAGTTTACTTTGCTCGGTTCACATTTGGAACGAACCAAGGTGCTCTGCTTTGCTTTAGCCCAGGGAAGATGGACCAGGTATCATCGAGAAACAGAGGTTCGTGTCCCTTTCGCATCTCGTTCAGGCCCAAACGCTTGACTTGACTTCTCACCACTGACCACGCTGCTGCCCATCCATCTGCAAACCCAAGTGGGCGAGGCCAATTAGTGTGTCAGCAGCTACAATGCCAAACATCATCAAATTCAAGCAACTACCCACCACAGGGATGATCACCAGCATTGATAAGAAGGCATGTATATGTCCAAATTCAACTAGTGTGGTCAACACCTTCAAAACCGTTGTTAAAATGAGGTTTTATTCCAAATCAATACAATGATAAAGTCTCTTTATTGATTCATTTCTTTTGTTTCAACACACATTTTGGACATGAGTAGTCTAATACAACAGTAACACCAACACCGACTAGTGACTACAATCACTAACTGCTAGCCAACCTACTCTAGTTACTACTTTTAAGTATTTTTCATGTTACAATGCGATAGTTTAAAAATCCCTGATAACATCATGATTTTCTTCCAGGTACTAAAATATGAATTCTCACGCAAATGAGGAATCACTTCCAAATGCCCTCATCTCAATACATGTCACTGCCCACTATTTTAGCTTTGATACAACGAGCTCCGAGCATGTGTTGCTTCCATACCCCCATAACACCGCATTTGGTGCACCACCCTTCTTGGTTGCTTCGGAAGGTCACCCCATTCAAGGCACATTCTGCTTATGCCGATTACCTTGGCAAATGCTGCAAACACTTGTTCGTTTGCTCATCTCTTCATTTGGTATCCTCTTTCAAGGATGAGAAAATTGAGCAATCACATTAACTGAAACAGACAAGGTGTCTCGGGTTCAGTTCACATTCTTACAGTGCCTGAACATCCAAAGCCCTGTTAGAAAGTGGATAGTCCTCGAGAGACAGCCCATCCCTAGCCTCATTTTAAGGCATCATAACTCCAAGATGCTAACATTCTCACTGACAGCATGAGTCGACCTGATTGGATCAACATCCCAGACGGCAATTTCTACCTTGGAGATGCTGGCTATGCATGTCGAGAGCCAGCCCATCCCTAGCCTCATTTTAAGACAAATGTTCACCACGTATTCAGATAAATGTTCAGGATGCATTCAGAAAATGTTCAACTTGTATGTAAAAAATGGACAACATGAGAAAGTAAAAAAATGTTCAAACTACATTTGTAAAAGTTGACATGTATTCTAAAATGTTCAAAATAAATATAAAACCGAAAAACAAAGAGCAAAAATAAAAACCCGAACAAAAACTCATAAATAAAATACACCCAAAAAATATGTAGAAGCTTCTAAACCAGTTCGTATCGATCCATAGAATGCACAATCTTGGGTTGGTCTACTAACAGAACCTCTAAAGGGAGAGAGGATCACAGGTGTCGCAATAAGTCAAGAGAACTATAACTCGCTTATAGAGAGTTGAAAGGAGCACTTGACTTAAGGTGTCTACTGCACGCTCCTGTACTGGGGCAGCCCATATTCATGCATTCGTGTTCGCTCGCCCGCGATCGCTTTCAAGGTTTGCTTCTTTTTTTCCCAGTTTTTATTTATTTCTTCATGGTTTATTTGCTTTTTTATGAATCTTTTGTTTTCTTCCATTTTCACCCATTTTCTATGTTTTATTTTCTTCTGTGTTACAATTCTTTTTGTTTCTTTATCGTTTTTCTTTGTTTCTTTTTTGGGTTTCACTATTTTCCTTTGTTTTCCATTGGTTTTCATCGGTTCCCTTTGTTTTACTTGTTTTTTCGGATTTGGTTGGTTATTTCATTTTTCTTTGTTTCATTGTCGTTTTCAACAATTACCTTTTTGTTCAATGCATGCCTACTTTTTGTAGTAGCACAATGTACATTTAATTTAAACGATGTTCATTTATACTTATATAGAAGTTTTAAAACAGTTTTTGGAATACATAGTCAAAAAAACTTAAATATATGGTGAACATTTTTGAGGCAATAAATATTTTCTCACATACAATGTACCATTTCTGTATACAGCATCAACATTTTGATATACATGTTTATAAATTTTGAAAACATAATTAACTTTATAAGAATATATGGTTTTTGATGTCTTACTTTATTGAATGTAGGTCGTACATATCTCTTATTCTCTATGAATTTTTTTCATACATGTTTAATATATACTTAAAATACACAATCAATATTTCTTTTAATTTTTTGTGTACATTTTTTCGTATACATGAGAAATAAGCGAGACGTAGCTCATTTATGATCTCTTTTCACACGGATTGGTATTGTCTTATGTTGGTGCCTCTCTATCTCCATTAATGGTGGGTTTAAACTCTACGCACATACACTAGAAGTCAAATAGTAGATGTTTGCAATGAAAAATCTTTGATTTATTTTGAGGATTGTAGTAGACCCATAAAATCGAATGGAGCTATTAGCTGGTGCTGATATTTTAGTGTGAGACCGGCGGATGACTCACGTTAATTAGCACCTACCATGGGATGGCGAATAGTTTACTTTTCTCGGTTCACATTTCGAACGAACCAAGGTGCTCTGCTTTGCTTTAGCCCTGGGAAGATGGACCAGGTATCATCGAGAAACAGAGGTTCGTGTCCCTTTCGCATCTCCTTTAGGCCCAAACGCTTGACTTGACTTCTCACCACTGACCACGCTGCTTCCCATATCCATCTGCAAACCCAACTGGGCGAGGCCAATTAGTGTGTCAGCAGCTACAACGCCAATCATCATCAAATTCAAGCAGCTACCCACCACAGGGATGATCACCCGCATTGATAAGAAGGCATGTATATGTCCAAATTCAACTAGTGTGGTCAACACCTTCAAAACCGTTGTTAAAATGAGGTTTTATTCCAAATCAATACAATGATAAAGTCTCTTTATTGATTCATTTCTTTTGTTTAAACACACATTTTGGACGTGAGTAGTCTAATACAACAGTAACACCAACACCGACTAGTGACTACAATCACTAACTGCTAGCCAACCTACTCTAGTTACTACTTTTAAGTATTTTTCATGTTACAATGTGATAATTTAAAAATCCCTGATAACATCATGATTTTCCTGCAAGTACTAAAATATGAATTCATCACACGAATCAGGAATCACTTCCAAATGCCCTCATCTCGATACATGTCACTGCCCACTATTTTAGCTTTGATACAACGAGCTCCGAACATGTGTTGCTTCCATACCCCCATAACATCGCATTTGGTGCACCACCCTTCTTGGTTGCTTCGGAAGGTCACCCCATTCAACGCACATTCTGCTTATGCCCAATACCTCGGCAAATGCTGCAGACACTTGTTCGTTTGCTCATCTCTTCATTTGGTATCCTCTTTCAAGGATGAGAAAATTGAGCAAACACATTAACTGAAACAGACAAGGTGTCTCGGGTTCAGTTCATATTCTTATAGTGCCTGAACATCCAAAGCCCTGTTAGAAAGTGGATAGTCCTCGAGAGCCAGCCCATCCCTAGCCTCATTTTAAGGCATCATAACTCCAAGATGCTAACATTCTCATTGACAGCATGAGTCGACCTGATGGGATCAACATCCCCGACGGCAAGTTCTACCTTGGAGATGCTGGCTATGCATGTCGAGAGCCAGCCCATCCCTAGCCTCATTTTAAGACAAATGTTCACCACGTATTCAGATAAATGTTCAGGATGCATTCAAAAAATGTTCAACTTGTATGTAAAAAATGGACAACATGAGAAAGTAAAAAAAAATGTTCAAACTACATTTGTAAAAGTCGACATGTATTCTAAAATATTCAAAATAGATATAAAACCGAAAAACAAAGAGCAGAAATAAAAACCCGAACAAAAACTCATAAAGAAAATACACCCAAAAATATATGTAGAAGCTTCTAAACCAGTTCGTACCGATCCATAGAATGCACAATCTTGGGTTGGTCTACTAACAGGACCTCTAAAGGGAGAGAGGATCACAGGTCTCGCAATAAGTCAAGAGAACTATAACTTGCTTATAGAGAGTTGAAAGGAGCACTTGACTTAAGGTGTCTATTGCACGCTACTGTACTGGGGCAGCCCATATTCATGCATTCGTGTTTGCTCGCCCGCGATCGCTTTGAAGGTTTGCTTCTTTTTTTTCAGTTTTTCTTTATTTCTTCACGGGTTATTTGTTTTTTATGAATCTTTTGTTTTCTTCCATTTTCACCCTTTTTCTATGTTTTATTTTCTTCTTTGTTATAATTATTTTTGTTTCTTTCTCGTTTTTCTTTGTTTCTTTTTTGGGTTTCACTATTTCCTTTGTTTTCCATTGGTTTTCTTCGGTTCCCTTTGTTTTACTTGTTTTTTAGGATTTGGTTGGTTATTTCATTTTTCTTTGTTTCATTGTCATTTTCAACAATTACCTTTTTGTTCAATGCATGTCTACTTTTTGTAGTAGCACAATGTACATTTTAGTTAAACGATGTTCATTTTTACTTATATAAAAGTTTTGAAACACTTTTTGGAAAACATAGTCAAAAAAATTTAAATATATAGTGAACATTTTTGAGGCAATAAATATTTTCTCACATACAATGTACCATTTCTGTATACAACATCAACATTTTGATATACATGTTTATAAAGTTTGAAAACATAATTAACTTTATAAGAATATATGGTTTTTGATGTCTTTCTTTATTGAATGTACGCCGTACATATCTCTTATTCACTAGGAACTATTTTTCATATATGTTTAATATATACTTAAAATACACAACCAATATTTCTTTTAATTTTTTGTGTACATTATTTTCATATACATGAGAAATAAGCGAGACGTAGCTCATTTATGATCTCTTTTCACACGGATTGGTATTGTCTTATGTTGGTGCCTCTCTATCTCCATTAATGGTGGGATTAAACTCTACGCACATACACTAGAAGTCAAATAGTAGATGTCTGCAATGAAAAATCTTTGATTTATTTTGAGGATTGTAGTAGACCCATAAAATCAAATGGAGCTATTAGCTGGTGCTGATATTTTAGTGTGAGACCGGCGGATGACTCACGTTAATTAGCCCCTACCATGGGATGGCGAATAGTTTACTTTGCTCGGTTCACATTTGGAACGAACCAAGGTGCTCTGCTTTGCTTTAGCCCTGGGAAGATGAACCAGGTATCATCGAGAAACAGAGGTTCGTGTCCCTTTCGCATCTCGTTCAGGCCCAAACGATTGACTTGACTTCTCACCACTGACCACGCTGCTGCCCATATCCATCTGCAAACCCAACTGGGCGAGGCCAATTAGTGTGTCAGCAGCTACAATGCCAAACAGCATCAAATTCAAGCAACTACCCACCACAGGGATGATCACCAGCATTGATAAGAAGGCATGTATATGTCCGAATTCAACTAGTGTGGTCAACACCTTCAAAACCGTTGTTAAAATGAGGTTTTATTCCAAATCAATACAATGATAAAGTCTCTTTATTGATTCATTTCTTTTGTTTAAACACACATTTTGGACATGAGTAGTCTAATACAACAGTAACACCAACACCGACTAGTGACTACAATCACTAACTGCTAGCCAACCTACTCTAGTTACTACTTTTAAGTATTTTTCATGTCACAATGCAATAATTTAAAAATCCCTGATAACATCATGATTTTCTTCCAAGTACTAAAATATGAATTCATCACGCGAATGAGGAATCACTTCCAAATGCCCTCATCTCGATACATGTCGCTGCCCACTATTTTAGCTTTCATACAATGAGCTCCGAACATGTGTTGCTTCCATACCCCCATAACACCACATTTGGTGCACCACCCTTCTTGGTTGCTTCGGAAGGTCACCCCATTCAAGGCACATTTTGCTTATGCCCATTACCTCGGCAAATGTTGCAAACACTTGTTCGTTTGCTCATCTCTTCATTTGGTATCCTCTTTCAAGGATGAGAAAATTGAGCAAACACATTAACTGAAACAGACAAGGTGTCTCGGGTTCAGTTCATATTCCTATAGTGCCTGAACATCCAAAGCCCTGTTAGAAAGTGGATAGTCCTCGAGAGCCAGCCCATCCCTAGCCTCATTTTAAGGCATCATAACTCCAAGATTTTCCCTAAATAGACCCATCAATTTGTGGTATGCCTTCGTGCTCGGGTTTCCAAGTCTCAAGAACTCCCGGGCATCGATATACAAGTTCGAGTGTCCGTAGCTAATTGATCTCCCACTGGATTGTTCCCAGAAATATCATTGTAGAAGTTGATCTCATCCATCTCTTTATGGTGTGTTTTGTCAGTATTTCAAAATAACAACATAATCCATGGCCTAAATATGAATCAACACCAAATTATTAAAATAACTACATTTTTGGAAGAAGTGTTTCCCCTTACAACACATGTTTTACCTTTAGCATATGGCAGCAGAGCAAACTTCCCATATTCGCATCAAACTCCTCTCTCTATACAGTCCTTGTAACCCCATAAACTACCATGCTCCATTTCTCCATGTGTCGTTAGAAAGAAAGGAGACCTCATGGCATACGCACCTCATGTGTCGTTTGTAGGCTATATATGCTTCATCTATGATTATCATATCATTGGCAAACTTATACAGTCTGCACAGAAATCATTAAGTTTCACGTACAGAGGGACAAAGCACACCTCGATTTTTCCTCGGTACATGACACGTAATGGCAACATGTGTAACACTATTTTGGTATGCAACATGGGATCTTTTTTTAGGAACCGAAGTGCTTGGCAAAAAAAATTTTGAACTCCCCCATATATTTATCAAGATTCTTACAAACGTTCCTTACAAGACTAGCCACGTAAGGCAGAACACTATTACATAAAACACTGTCAGACCTACTATCAAAACAAAATTTAGCAATCTCACGCGCCACCCTATTAGCCTGCCTGTCAATCTTCACAATCTTGCAATCCATAATGATCTTTGAGACACTCATCGCCTCCTTTTTCAGGTCGATAAGAGGAGACCTGTCAAAGGATTCTTTTGCCAGACAAAAAACAACAAACACATTGTCAGTCTCCAACATAACTGGTTTGTGAAAAGTAATACCAATATATAAGCCGGCGAGAGCCGCATGAAGTTCTGCTTCATCCACACAAGTGAACGACCGGATAAAATCCCATGAGGAAACCAAGACTTTTCCTAGGTGATTCCTGGCAATAATCCCAACACTAGTACATCTCATGCTCTGCACAAAACTAGCATCAATGTTAATCTTAATATACCCTTGATCCGGTGGCTCCCAATCATGACGACCCTACGCGTTTGGTGTATGTACCTCCCATTATCAATCACCCCCTTACATTTGATGCTTAAATCAACTTGCGCCAGGTTTTTGCATTTTTGAAGGATTTCCAGTAATTTCGCACAAAAGTGACGGAAGCACGTAAAGATTCTTTCCCCTTCCCGAAGATCATATCATTTCTCATATGCCAAGCTCTCCAAAGCATGAATAAAACTTGACAGCGTTCCTGCGACCCCAGTTGATCAAGCATAATAAACATCCAGTCCGGCCCCGTAAAATTGAAAAGCTCCTCACCAGGAATATTCCACACTTCTCCCATAGTGAACCGGAACATGCATGCCTTTGGACAAGACACAAGGGCATGGAAAGTACTTTCATCCTCCATCCCGCATATAGTGTACATGCCTGACACCGTTTGGTTGTGGATAACTCTGTTTATCTGGGTTGCCAAACTATTAGACGTAGATCGCTAGACAAAAATTCATATTTTTTGTGGGACTTTGTCTTTCCAAATAACATCCTACACACTTCTTTCCTTGTCAACAACAGAACTAGACATTTCCATCTCACCCATGCCATCCTAAAGGTTTAAGGCCAGTCTATACACTCTTTTAAATGAGAACATGCCATTTTTCTCATAGTGTCAAGCAATTAGATCTCCCTCACCTATAGTCTGAATACGTAAATTTTGGATCTCCTCAACATCATGGGTATAGAACAAGTGTCTGATTAAATTTTCATCCCATCTTCCTGTTTTGCTCATGAATAATTCAGAGACCCATTTCAGTCTAGTTCGTTTCCTTTTGACTAAAACTCTGAGGCCGGAATTTCCAGGTAGCCAGTTATCTCTCCAAACATTAATATTTTTTTCCATCGACCACTCTCCAGATGACCCCTTTTTTAGCAGATCTAGTCCATGCAAAATGCCTTGCCAATTCACAGAGGTAGCTTGCGGGAAAGCAGTATCCGAGATGTGACCATTAGGATAATATTTTGCCTTCAAAACCTTAGCACATAATGAATCAGGATTCACCAGTAACCTCCAAGCTTGTTTATCCAAGAGTGCTTGATTAAACAATCTAAGATCTTGGAAACCCATGCCTCCCTCTCTTTTAGGTTTTGTGAGTTTATCCCAAGCTAGCCAATGGGTTTTCCTTCTGTCATCTTCGTCTCTCCACCAGAAATTTCTTATAATATGAGATAACTCATCACATAAAGAAGTTGGGAATTTAAAAATACCCATGGCGTACACTGGGAGTGCTTGCAATATAACCTTTATTTGATTTTTCTTTTATACCACTTGAGACATATTTTTCAATCCAGTTTGATGATCTTTTTAATGCCTTGTCTTTGGTTAATTGGAACTCACCAACCTTAATTCTACCCTCAAGTACCGGTAAGCCAAGGTATTTATATTCAAACCCTTCTGCGGTGATACTAAGAATAACCATAGTGGCCACCTGATCCTCCATACTACACCCAAACTTGATCGAACTCTTATGGGGGCTCAGAAGCTGACCAGTTCCCACCGCATAGCCCGGCAGAATATTTTTAATGACTAAGGCTTGATCTATGGACCCCTTGAAAAACATGACACACTATCATCCGCAAATAATAGATGTGAAATACCTGGGCATGTATATTCAAGTGGAAATCCTTTAGAACACCTTTGTCACATGCATCCTTTAACAACAAGGAGAGGGCCTCAACCACAAACAGGAACAAGTACGGTGATAGAGGATCCCCTTGCCTGAGCCCACATGAAGGATAAAAAGGTTCCAAGAATTGACCATTAAACTAGAGTGAAAATTTCACTGAAGTAAAACGTGTCATGATCCAGTTAATCCAAGTTGGCGCAAAGCCAAAAGCCCCCTGCATACTCTTTAAAAATTGCTAGCCTACACGATCATATGCTTTTGCTAGATCCAACTTGTAAGTACAAAACTCTCCATGCTGATCTTTTAAAGTACTCAACGAATGAATACATTCGAAAATGACAAGCGCGTTATCAGAAATTAACCTTTCGAGGATAAAGGCACTTTGAGTGGGAGATATCATACCATCCAGAATAGGTCTCAGTCTATTCACCAGGCACTTCGAGATAATTTTATAAATGACAATGCACAGGCTGATCGGTCTGAATTCCTTGATGGACCGAGGATTTTTCACTTTGGGAATAAGAAAAATGGTAGTATCATTTACACCTTCGGGCATAATGCCTGATATAAAGAACTATGGAACCGCCTTAACAATGTCCTCCTTAATTAAACCCCAATTCCTCTGAAAGAATCTTACAGGAAACCCATCCAGACCTGGTGCTTTTAACAAACCTATCTGGAAAAGAGCATCACTAATCTCTTCCTCAGAGAACGGTTTACAAAGTTTCGCATTCATATCGTCATTAACAATGGGAATAATATGAGAGGGGTCAACATTAGTATCACAAGTATAAAGATGCCGAAAGAATGAATATGTAATACCTATGATTTCATCGAAATTCTCTGTGATAGACTCATCACACCTCTTAATAGCGGATCTTTTTGCCCTCCAAGAAGCCTTTCTCTGAAAAACATTCATATTATGGCCCCCCAAAATCATTTTCTCAATGCAATACCATTCATTCCACATGATTTCTTCCTTTAAAAGAAGTTCATCCATCTCCAGGAGAATTTTTCTTCTCTCCATCACGGTTGCCATGTGATACGTCTCGAACGTATCTATAATTTTTGATTGTTCCATGCTATTATATTATCTGTTTTGGATGTTTAATTGGCTTTATTATACACTTTCATATTATTTTTGGGACTAACCTATTAACCAGAGGCCCAGTCCAAATTGTTGTTTTTTGCCTATTTCAGTGTTTCGCAGAAAAGGAATATCAAACGGAGTCCAGACGGAATGAAACCTTCGGGAGAGTTGTTTTTGGAACAAAAGCAACCCAGGAGACTTGGAGTGGACGTCAAGAAAGAAACGAGGAGGCCACGAGGCACGGAGGCGCGCCCCCACCCTCATGGGCCCCTCGTGGCTCCCCTAACCGACTTCTTTCGCCTATATATACTCAAATACCCTGAAAACATCCAAGAGCACCACGAAACCCTATTTCCATTGCCGCAACCTTCTGTACCCGTGAGATCGCATCTTGGGGCCTTTTCCGATGCTCCACCGGAGGGGGAATCGATCACGGAGGGCTTCTACATCAACACCATAGCCTCTCCAATGAAGTGTGAGTAGTTTACCACAAACCTTTGGGTCCATAGTTATTAGCTAGATGGCTTCTTCTCTCTCTTTGGGTCTCAATACAAAGTTCTCCTTGATCTTCTTTGAGACCTATTCGATGTAATTCTTTTTGCGGTGTGTTTGTTGAGATCCAATGAATTGTGGGTTTATGATCAAGATTATCTATGAACAATATTTGAATTTCCTCTAAATTCTTTTATGTATGATTGGTTATCTTTGCAAGTCTTTTTGAATTATCAGTTTGGTTTGGCCTACTTGATTGATCTTTCTTGCAATGGGAGAAGTGCTTAGGTTTGGGTTCAATCTTATGGTGTCCTTTCCCAGTGATAGTAGGGGCAGCAAGGCACGTATTGTATTGTTACCATCGAGGATAAAAAGATGGGGTTTATATCATATTGCTTGAGTTTATCCCTCTACATCATGTCATCTTTCCTAATGCGTTACTCTGTTCTTATGAACTTAATACTCTAGATGCATGTTGGATAGCGGTCGATGTGTGGAGTAATAGTAGTAGATGCAGAATCGTTTAGATCTACTTGTCGCGGACATGCTGCCTATATACATGATCATGCCTAGATATTCTCATAACTATGCACTTTTCTATCAATTGCTCGACAGTAATTTGTTCACCCACCATAATACTTATGCTATCTTGAGAGAAGCCACTAGTGAAACCTATGGCCCCCGGGTCTATTTTCCATCATATAAGTTTCTGATCTATTTTATTTTGCAATCTTTACTTTACAATCTATATCATAAAAATACCAAAAATATTTATCTTATTATCTCTATCAGATCTCACTTTTGCAAGTGGCCGTGAAGGGATTGACAACCCCTTTATCGCGTTGGTTGCAAGGTTCTTATTTGTTTGTGCAGGTACGAGGGATTTGAGTGTAGCCTCCTACTGGATTGATACCTTGGTTCTCAAAAACTGAGGGAAATACTTATGCTACTTTGCTGCATCACCCTTTCCTCTTCAAGGGAAAACCAACGCATGCTCAAGAGGTAGCAGGAAGGATTTCTAGCGACGTTGCCGGGGAGTCTACGCACAAGTCAAGACATACCAAGTACCCATCATAAACTCTTATCTCTCGCATTACATTATTCGCCATTTGGCTCTCGTTTTCCTCTTCCCCACTTCACCCTTGCCGTTTTATTCGCCCTCTTTTTCCCGTTCGCCTCTTTTTCGCTTGCCTCTTGTGTGCTTGTGGGTTGGATTGTTTGTCACGATGGCTCAAGACAATACTAAATTGTGTGATTTTTCCAATACCAACAACAATGATTTTCTTAGCACACCGATTGCTCCTCTTACCGATGCTGAATCTTGCGAAATTAATGTTGCTTTGTTGAATCTTGTCATGAATGATCAATTCTCTGGCCTTCCTAGTGAAGATGCCGCTACTCATCTGAACAACTTTGTTGATTTGTGTGATATGCAAAAGAAGAAAGATGTGGATAATGGTATTATTAAATTGAAGCTATTTCCGTTTTTGCTTAGAGATCGTGCTAAAACTTGGTTTTCGTCTTTGCCTAAAAATAGTATTGATTCATGGAATAAGTGCAAAGATGCTTTTATCTCTAAGTATTTTCCTCCCGCTAAGATCATCCTTCTTAGAAATGATATTATGAATTTTAAGCAACTTGATCATGAGCATGTTGCACAATCTTGAGAGATGATGAAATTAATGATTCGCAATTGTCCTACACATGGATTAAATTTATGGATGGATGATCATACAAAACTTTTATGCCGGATTGAATTTTGCTTCTAGAAATCTTTTAGATTCGGCCGCGGGAGGCACTTTTATGGAAATCACTTTAGGAGAAGCCACTAAACTCCTATATAATATTATGGTTAATTATTCTCAATGGCACACCGAAAGATGTACAAGTAAGAAGGTTCATGCGAGAGAAGAGATTAATTTTTTGAGTGGAAAGATGGATGAACTTATGAAATTGTTAGCTAATAAGAGTGCTCCTATTGATCCTAATGATATTACTTTGTCTACTTTGATTGAGAATAATAACGAATATATGGATGTGAATTTTGTTAATAGGAATAATTTTGGTAACAACGCTTATAGAGGAAACTTTAATCCTAGGCCGTACCCTAGTAATTCCTCTATTAATTATGGTAATTCCTACAACAACTCTTATGGAAATTTTAATAAGATGCCCTCTGATTTTGAGATTAGTGTTAAAGAGTTTATGATTTCTCAAAAGAATTTCAATGCCTTGTTTGAAGAAAAATTGCCTAAGATTGATGAGTTGGCTAGGAACGTAGATAAAATTTCTCTTGATGTTGATTCTTTGAAACTTAGATCTATTCCACCTAAGAATTATATCAATGAGTCTCTCAAAGCCATGAGAATTTCCATTGATGAGTGCAAAGAAAGAACCGCTAGGATGCGTGCTAAAAAGGATTGCTTTGTGAAAGTGTGTTCTTCTAGTTTTCATGATAATTGGGATGAAGATCTAAAAGTGATTGATGTGTCTCCTACTAAATCTTTGTTTTACAATATGAATCTTGATAATGATGGGACTGGAGAAGAGTCAAATTTAGTTAAAATGTGTCCCAATGATTCGGAGTTTTTAGATCTTGATGCAAAAATTGGTAAAAGTGGGATTGAAGAGGTTAAAACTTTACATAGCAATGAACCCACTATTTTGGATTTCAAGGAATTTAATTATGATAATTGTTCTTTAATAGATTGTATTTCCTTGTTGCAATCCGTGTTAAATTCTCCTCATGCTTATAGTCAAAATAAAGCTTTTACTAAACATATCGTTGATGCTTTAATGCAATCTTATGAAGAAAAACTTGAATTAGAAGTTTCTCTCCCTAGAAAATTGTATGATGAGTGGGAACCTACTATTAAAATTAAAATTAAAGATCATGAATGCTATGCTTTGTGTGATTTGGGTGCTAGTGTTTCCACGATTCCAAAAACTTTGTGTGATGTGTAAACCTGGGAATGGTTTGGATTGGAACCGCAGTTTCAATTTTGTTTCTCTACTGAATCCTCTTTGGATGGGTTTGAATGGGCTGAGCCCCTAATATAATCTGGTGTGGTTTGGGCTTTAGGTATTATGGATTAGTCTGGTTCAATTTGGACACCTACAAATCGGTCTCAAACAGTTTCAACTCGTGGATAGAAACCGGTCTCTCGACCAAAACTGTACGAGACCAACGCGCCTAGCCTCGACAGTCATTGTCGTGCGGTTAACACCCGCTGGGCCATCGGTCGTTGCCACCACCAGCTGGAGCTCGCTCATCTCTCCTCTAGCTTTTCGACCCTTGCAGCTGCCTGATGTTAGTTGCCTCCAACGTCCCAAGGCTCGAGTCGTCGCCGCCACCATGGAGCTCGAGTCTGTCTCTGCCGCTGCCATTGGTTTCGAGTGTCGAGTCGTCTCCGTCGCTGCGGGTTTCAGTCTCCTCGTTGGCGTCCAGAGCTCGGCCTACAGGTTCTACCTCCTGCCCACACCGCTTCCCATAGAAAGATTCCTAGATGCAATTCAGAAACTCCACACCTGCATATATGAACTAGTCCACGACACCTGCATATATGGACTTGTCCATGGTTTCAATCTGTGGATTCAGTCCAAAAATGGAACCGGTTTTGGTTTGGGTTGGGTGAAAAACAAGTACAGATTGGTTTTGTTTGGATTCTAGCAGAATTTTGTTGGATCGAGTTGGTTTGGATGCTGCCCGTGGAGTCACCTGGTTTGGGCTGGCTTTAGTCTGGATGATAAACTATTCACAGGCTTAGTGATGTGTTAGGTTTCCGTGAATTCGATGATTGCTCTTTGAACTTACACCTTGCGGATTCCACCATTAAGAAATCTATGGGAAGGATTAATGATGTTCTTATTGTTGCAAATAGGAATTATGTTCCCGTAGATTTTATTGTTCTTGATATAGATTGCAATCCTTCATGTCCTATTATTCTTGGTAGACCTTTCCTTACAACTATTGGTGCAATTATTGATATGAAAGAAGGAAATATTAGATTCCAATTTCCATTAAGGAAAGGCATGGAACACTTTCCTAGGAAGAAAATCAAATTATCTTATGAATCTATTATGAGAGCCACCTATGAATTGAATACCAAAGATGGTAATACTTAGATATATTCTCGCTTTTATGCCTAGCTAGGGGCGTTAAATGATAGCGCTTGTTGGGAGGCAACCCTATTTGATTTTTGTTCTTTGCTTTTTGTTCATGTTTAGTAATAAATAATTCATCTAGCCTATTTTAGATGTGTTTTTATGTTTTAATTAGTGCTTGTGCCAAGTAAAACCTATAGGATAACCTACGATGATAGTTAATTTGATCTTGCTGAAAGACAGAAATTTTTGCACGCACGAGAATAATTTTAATAAATCACAGAAATGTGCTTTTCAGTTGATTATTTTTTCATAAGCTTAATAGACAAATTACCTAGGACTTCCTATTTTTGTAGAATTGTTGGGGTTCCAGAAGTATTCGAAAGTTACAGATTACTACAGACTGTTCTGTTTTTGATAGATTCTATTTTTCGTGTGTTGTTTGCTTATTTTGATGAATCTATGGCTAGTATCGGGGGGTATGAACCATAGAGAAGTTGGAATACAGTAGGTTTAACACCAATATAAATAAATAATGAGTTCATTATAGTACCTTAAAGTGGTGGTTTGTTTTATTTCGCTAACGGAGCTCATGAGATTTTCTGTTGAGTTTTGTGTTGTGAAGTTTTCAAGTTTTTGGGTAAAGATTTGATGGATTATGGAATAAGGATTGGCAAGAGCCTAAGCTTGGGGATGACCAAGGCACCCCAAGGTAAAATTCAAGGACAACCAAAAGCCTAAGCTTGGGGATGCCTTGGAAGGCATCCCCTCTTTCGTCTTCGTCCATCGGTAACTTTACTTGATGTTATATTTTTATTCACCACATGATATGTGTTTTGCTTGGAGCGTCTTGTATGATTTGAGTCTTTGATTTTTAGTTTACCAAATCATCCTTGCTGTACACACCTTTTGGGAGAGACACACATGAATCGGAATTTATTAGAATACTCTATGTGCGTCACTTATATTTTTTGAGCTAGATAATTTTGCTCTAGTACTTCACTTATATCTTTTTAGAGCACGGAAGTGGTTTTATTTTATAGAAATTATTGATCTCTCATGCTTCAATCATATTATTTTGAGAGTCTTTTAGGACAGCATGGTATTTTCTTTGGTTATAAAATTAGTCCTAATATGATGAGCATCCAAGATAGGTATAATAAAAACTATCATATAGAGTGCATTAAACAGTGTGATAAATTTGATACTTGATAATTGTTTTGAGATATAAAGGTGGTAATGTTAGAGTCATGCTAGTTGGGTAAATATGAAACTGAGAAATACTTGTGTTAAAGTTGGCAAGTCCCATAGCATGCACGTATGGTGAATGTTGTGTGACAAATTTGAAGCATGGGGTGTTCTTTGATTGCCTTCCTTATGAGTGGAGGTCGGGATCGCGCGATGGTTAACTCCTACCAACCCTTCCCCTAGGAGCATGCGTATTAGTACTTTGCTTCGAGGACTAATAAACTTTTGCAATAAGTACATGAGTTCTTTATTACTAATGTGAGTCCATGGATTATACGCACTATTACCTTTCCGCAATTTGCTAGCCTCTACGGTACCGTGCATTGCCCTTTCTCACCTTGAGAGTTGGTGCAAACTTCACCGGTGCATCCAAATTCCGTGATACGATACGCTCTATCACACGCAAACCTCCCTATATCTTCCTCAAAACATCCACCATACCTACCCATTATGGCATTTCCATAGCCATTCCGAGATATATTGCCATGCAACTTTCCACCCTTCCATTTATTATGACACGCTTCATCATTGTCATATTGCTTTGCATGATCATGTAGTTGACATCGTATTTATGGCAAAGCCACCTTTATAATTCTTTCATACATGTCGCTCTTGATTCATTGCATATCCCGGTACACCGCCGGAGGCATTCACATAGAGTCATATTTTGTCCTAAGTTTTCAGTTGTAATTCTTGAGTTGTAAATAAATAGAAGTGTGATGATCTTCATTATTAGAGCATTGTCCTATGTGAGGAAAGGATGATGGAAGCAATGATTCCCCCACAAGTCAGGATGAGTCTCCAGACTTTATGAAAAATAAAAGAGTCCAAAGAAGCCCAAATAAAAAAAGAGGCCAAAGAAGCCCACCAAAACAAAAGAAAAAAATGAGAGAAAAAGAGAGAAGGGGCAATGTTACTATCCTTTTTCCACACTTGTTCTTCAAAGTAGCACCATGATCTTCATGATAGAGAGTCTCCTATTTTGTCACTTTCATATACTAGTGGGAATTTTTCATTATAGAACTTGGCTTGTATATTCCAATGATGGGCTTCCTCAAATTGCCCTAGGTCTTCGTGAGCAAGCAAGTTGGATGCACACCCACTTAGTTTCTTTTGATGAGCTTTCATACATTTATAGTTCTAGTGCATCCGTTGCATGGCAATCCTACTCCTCGTATTGACATCAATTGATGGGCATCTTCATAGCCTGTTGATTAGCCGCATCAATATGAGACTTTCTCCTTTTTTGTTTTCTCACATAATCCATATCATCATACTCTACTCCACCCATAGTGCTATCTCCATGGCTTACGCTCATGTATTGCGTGAGGGTTGAAAAGGCTGAAGCGCGTTAAAAAGTATGAACCAATTGCTTGGCTGAAACCGGGGTTGTGCATGATGGGAGCATTTTGTGTGACAAAAATGAAGCATGGCCTAACTACATGATTTTGTAGGGATAAGCTTTCTTTCGCTATGTTATTTTGATAAGACATAAACTGCTTGGTTAGCATGCTTGAAGTATTACTATTTTTATGTCAATATTAAACTTTTATCTTGAATCTTTTGGATCTGAACATTCATTCCACAATAAAGAAAATTACATTGAGAATTATGTTAGGTAGCATTCCACATCAAAAATTCTATTTTTAGCATTTACATACTCGAGTACGAGCAGGAATTAAGCTTGGTGATGCTTGATACGTCTCCAACGTATCCATAATTTTTGATTGCTCCATGCTATTATATTATCTGTTTTGGATGTTTAATGGGCTTTATTATACACTTTTATATTATTTTTGGGACTAACCTATCAACCGGAGGTCTGGTCCAAATTTTTGTTTTTGGCCTATTTCAGTGTTTCGCAGAAAAGGAATGAAACCTTCGGAAGAGTTATTTTTGGAACAAATGCAATCCAGGAGACTTGGAGTGGACGTCAAGAAAGAAACGAGGAGGCCACGAGGCAGGGAGGCGCGCCCAAGGGGGGTAGGCGCGCCCCCACCCTCGTGGGCCCCTTGTGGCTCCCTTGACCGACTTCTTTCGCCTATATATACTCATATACCCTGAAAACGTCCAAGAGCACCACGAAACCCTATTTCCGCCGCCACAACCTTCTGTACCCGTGAGATCCCATCTTGCGTCCTTTTCCAGTGCTCCGTCGGAGGGGGAATCGATCACGGAGGGCTTCTACATCAACACCATAGCCTCTCCGATGAAGTGTGAGTAGTTTACCACAAACCTTCGGGTCCATAGTTATTAGCTAGATGGCTTCTTCTCTCTCTTTGGATCTCAATACAAAGTTCTCCTCGATATTCTTGGATATCTATTCGATGTAATTCTTTTTGTGGTGTGTTTGTCGAGATCCGATGAATTGTGGGTTTATGATCAAGATTATCTATGAACAATATTTGAATCTCCTCTGGATTCTTTTATGTATGATTGGTTATCTTTGCATGTCTCTTTGAATTATCAGTTTGGTTTGGCCTACTAGATTGATCTTTCGTGCAATGGGAGAAGTGCTTAGGTTTGGGTTCAATCTTGCGGTGTCCTTACCCAGTGACAGCAGGGGCAGCAAGGCACGTATTGTATTATTGCCATCAAGGATAAAAAGATGGGGTTTATATCATATTGCTTGAGTTTATCCCTCTACATCATGTCATCTTGCCTAATGCGTTACTCTGTTCTTATGAACTTAATACTCTAGATGCATGCTGGATAGCGGTCGATGTGTGGAGTAATAGTAGTAGATGCAGAATCGTTTCGATCTACTTGTCACGGATGTGATGCCTATATACATGATCAGGCCTAGATATTCTCATAACTATCCACTTTTCTGTCAATTGCTCGATAGTAATTTGTTCACCCACCGTAATACTTATGCTATCTTGAGAGAAGCCACTAGTGAAACCTATGGCCCCTGGGTCTATTTTCCATCATATAAGTTTCCGATCTATTTTATTTTGCAATCTTTACTTTCCAATCTATATCATAAAAATACAAAAAATATTTATCTTATTATCTCTATCAGATCTCACTTTTGCAAGTGGCCGTGAAGGGATTGACAACCCCTTTATCACGTTGGTTGCAATGTTCTTATTTCTTTGTACAGGTACGGGGGATTTGAGTGTAGCCTCCTACTGGATTGATACCTTGGTTCTCAAAAACTCGGGGAAATACTTACGCTACTTTGCTGCATCACCTTTTCCTCTTCAAGGGAAAACCAACGCATGATCAAGAGGTAGCACCATGTCACTTCTTTTGAAAAGAAGATTTAATCTTTTATGAGTAACCTCCATCTTTTTGGGGAGATACCCAATATGATCCTGGCTCCAAGAGTGCAAGGATTTCACAAATTTATCGAGATTAGTCACCACATCCTTTAAATACTAACTTGCGAACTATTGCTCCAACACGCCCTAACCTGATCATCCAAAGCCATACTTTCCATCTCCCAAAAAGCTTCATATCTCAAATGCTTGTTAGTAATGACATTAGGCCGACTACCCATCAGCTGAATAAATAAAGGATAATGGTATGACCTAGAGGAAATAACATGTAGGACCTTGCACTGGTGTCGTGGAATTGTCACGTCAAACGTTCTAGTGTGAGGACTTAGTCGTGAGGCCAACACATCTATGTGGTAGCTTAAGAGGGGTTGAGCGGAATTGAGAGATGCAACATAGACAAGGGTTTAGATAGCTTCAGGCCCCGGGAAACATCATCCGGTAATAACCCTACATGATGTTTGTGGCTAGGTCTCATTATGATCATGAGGGAGTCGCCGGTAAGCCGGCTCTTTGTGTCTAGACCTAGAGATTATTTTTTTGCCTATCCCTCTTGGGGTGCCCTGCCCCTCCTTATATAAGTTGAAGGGGTGGGTTACATGACTAGTCCTAGTAGGGTTAGGATTACTCTATTACAAGTGGACTCCTAGTCTTGCTTACTTTGTAAAGGAATATTCCTTATGCTTTCCTCTTAAGCCGGCCCACCATAACATGAACCGGCCTTCTGGGCCTTGGGCCTAGTCCTCTAACTGACCCGCAGTCGGGGCCATTGGGTGAGTCGCCAGGCTCGTGAGTTCGTCAAACCAGTAAGTCACCAAGTCCGGCCGGGTCATATTTCCGGCCGGGTCATACCGCGGGGGTATATCCCCGACATTAGCCCCTAGTTTAATTTGGATTTATCCATGTTAAACTGATCCTGCAACATAAACACAATAACAAATTTGACAGGTTGTGCTCCGGGTTAAATATTCTTGTGAGCCGGCACCTGATCATCCTTAAGTCCTTGACATTTCCTCCTAGATGCGTGTTCATGATCTCATAGCAAATCTCCTTTAGCAGATGTGTTCAAACATTACCAATGCAAAAAATTCGGGCACTTCTTCTGAAAAATCCGGGTCAATAGGCCAGATTCATAACCAATTTGCTGGCATTGGCTCTTGTAGAGAAATATTAAAAGAAATAATCCATTTGAATCGGTTTCCAAAGAACCGGCTTAATAAATATTGGTCTTGAGATACTCATCTGATTTTCAGCCTGCTTGAAGATGTAGATACTTGCCAATTTATGATTACCAAAATTGTCGAGTTATAAATAGATGATGCCGAGTCATAATTGTTACCGACACCGGGTCATGATTGTTGCAGACACCGGGTCAATCTGGTCTCCTCAAAACTGAGAATTTGAAGATTTTCCCCCCTTATATGCATATCACCTGTAGCCCCCAAGTGCCGGGTTGTCATGCTTGCAGCAACCTGGGACTTGTAATTGCCTTATGCTCATAAAAACTTCAACCAGTGTAGCCCCCAAGGGCCGGGTCATTATGCAATAATGAGCATGGACTTTTGTATACAATTCATTGATAATAACTCATATGATGTAATCTCCACCATGGGGCTTGAACCCACGTCCACAAGGTTAAGAACTTTGTACTCTACCAACTGAGTAGTAAACCTTTCAATATAATGGATTAATGCTTGTGTACCTTGAATTTTTGACAGGAGCAATTGGTAGCCCCCAAGGGCCGGCTCATTACAATGGGATGAGTCGGGTCTTCAACAAGTTGATCAAAAAATGACTTTACATTAGCCCCCAAGTGCCATGGTGCATGCTGGCAGTGACATGGGACTTGCATATTTGATATAATCCCAATCTGAATAATGTAGCCCCTAAGTGTCGGGTCGTAAGCCTGCAGCGACTCGGGACTATTCCATCCATTATAGAATAAAGCATATCCATTGATAAAATAATAGCGATTGCGCCAAAGCGACTTTGAATACCTTATCTGTTGACAAGTACATCCGGAGTTTAAATACCCGGCGGCTCTTGGCCGATGGCGATTTAATAGGCCTCCATTGTAAGCCGGATTTTTTATAACCCGGTGGCTTATAGCTTTTGAGAAAATCCAGAACGGATAATCATTTTGAAGCATCAATTTTAATGCTGAGCTTGGACTTAAGAATTTATATAAGTCATAGTTCTGCAAATCTTGCACAGAGTTTCAACAACATATGCTCTGGCGACTTAACGTCAAAGTCAGGGCGGGTAACAACCCAAACATAATATAGTCTTTATGCAATTATGGAAAATACTAGGATTAAGGCCATTCAAGCTGAACATACTGGCTACTTAACGTCAAAAGCCAGGGTGGGTTATCCAACCTCCCATATTTATATAATCAGGAAAACACACCTGTAGAAATTGTTGGGGAACGTTGCATAAAATAAAAAATTTCCTATGTTCACCAAGATCAATCTATGAGTTCATCTAGCAATGAGATAGGGGAGTGCATCTACATACCCTTGTAGATCGCGAGCGGAAGCATTCAAGAGAACGGGGTTGAGGGAGTCGTGCTCGTCGTGATCCAAATCACCGGAGATCCTAACGCCGAACGGCCGGTACCTCCGCATTCAACACACGTACGGTCAGCATGACATCTCCAACTTCTTGATCCAGCAAGGGGGAAGGATAGGTTGATGAAGATCCAGCAGCACGACGGCGTGGTGGTGGATGCAGCAGGGCTCCGGCAGGGCTTCGCCAAGCGTTTGCGGGAGGAGGAGGTGTAGCAAGGGGGGAGGGAGGCGCCAAGACTTCAGGTGCAGCTGCCCTCCCACCCTCCCTCTTTATATAAGGACCCTAGGGGGGCACCAGCCCTAGGAGATGGGATCTCCTAGGGGGGCGGCGGCCAAGGGGGGAGACTTGCCCCCCAAGGCAAGTGGAGGCGCCCCCTCCCCTAGGGTTCCCAACCCTAGGCGCAGAGGGGGGCCCAGGGGGGCGCACCAGCCCACCAGGGGCTGGTTCCCCTACCACTTCAGCCCATGGGGCCCTTCGGGATGAGTGGCCCCACCCGGTGGACCCCAGGGACCCTTCCGGTGGTCCCGGTACAATACCGGTAACCCCCGAAACTTTCCCGATGGCCGAAACTCGACTTGCCATATATAATTCTTTACCTCTGGACCATTTCGGAACTCCTCGTGACGTCCGGGATATCATATGGGACTCCGAACAACTTTCGGTTTGCTGAAACTCATATATCTACAACCCTAGCGTCACCGAACCTTAAGTGTGTAGACCCTACGGGTTCGGGAGACACGTAGACATGACCGAGACGGCTCTCAGGTCAATAACCAATAGCAGGATCTGGATACCCATGTTGGCTCCCACATGCTCCTCAATGATCTCATCGGATGAACCACGATGTCGAGGATTCAAGCAACCCCGTATGCAATTCCCTTTGTCAATCGGTATTTTACTTGCCCGAGATTCGATCGTCGGTATCCCAATACCTCGTTCAATCTCGTTACCGGCAAGTCACTTTATTTGTACCGTAATGCATGATCCCATGACCAGACACTTGGTCACTTTGAGCTCATTATGATGATGCATTACCGAGTGGGCCCAGAGATACCTCTCCGTCATACGGAGTGACAAATCCCAGTCTCGATCCGTGTCAATCCAACAGACACTTTCGGAGATGCCCGCGGTGTACCTTTATAGTCACCCAGTTACGTTGTGACGTTTGATACACCCAAAGCACTCCTACGGTATTCGGGAGTTACACAATCTCATGGTCTAAGGAAAAGATACTTGATATTAGAAAAGCTCTAGCAAACGAACTACACAATCTTGTGCTATGCTTAGGATTGGGTCGTGTCCATCACATCACTCTCCTAATGATGTGATCCCGTTATCAATGACATCTAATGTCCATAGTCAGGAAACCATGACTATCTGTTGATCAACGAGCTAGTCAACTAGAGGCTCACTAGGGACATATTGTGGTCTATGTATTCACACGTGTATTACGATTTCCGGATAATACAATTATAGCATGAATAAAAGACAATTATCATGAACAAGGAAATATAATAATAATCCTTTTATTATTGCCTCTAGGGCATATTTCCAACAGTCTCCCACTTGCACTAGAGTTAATAATCTAGTTACATTGTGATGAATCAAACACCCATAGAGTTCTGGTGTTGATCATGTTTTGCTCGCGGAAGAGGTTTAGTCAACGAATCTGCGACATTCAGATCCGTATGTACTTTGCAAATATCTATGTCCCCATCTTGAACATTTTCACGAATGGAGTTGAAACGACTGATGTGCCTGGTCTTCTTGTGAAACCTGAGCTCCTTGGCAAGGGCAATAGCTCCAGTGTTGTCACAGAAGAGAGTGATCGGCCCCGACGCATTGGGTATGACTCCTAGGTCGGTGATGAACTCCTTCATCCATATTGCTTCATGCGCTACCTCCGAGGCTGCCATGTACTCCGCTTCACATGTAGATCCCGCCACGACGCTCTGCTTGCAACTGCACCGGCTTACTGCTCCACGTTTCAACATATACACATATCCGATTTGTGACTTAGAGTCATCCAGATCTGTGTCGAAGCTAGCATCGACGTAACCCTTTACGATGAGCTCTTCGTCACCTCCATAAACGAGAAACATGTCCTTTGTCCTTTTCAGGTACTTCAGGATATTCTTGACCGCTGTCCAGTGTTCCTTGCCGGGATTACTTTGGTACCTTCCTACCAAACTTACGGCAAGGTTTACATCAGGTCTGGTACACAGCATGGCATACATAATAGATCCTATGGCTGAGGCATAGGGGATGACACTCATCTCTTCTTTATCTTCTGTCATGGTCGGGCATTGAGCCGAGCTCAATCTCACACCTTGCAACACAGGCAAGAACCCTTTCTTGGACTGATCCATATTGAACTTCTTCAATATCTTATCAAGGTATGTGCTTTGTGAAAGACCTATGAGGCGTCTCGATCTATCTATAGATCTTGATGCCTAATATATAAGCAGCTTCTCCAAGGTCCTTCATTGAAAAACACTTATTCAAGTAGGCCTTAATGCTGTCCAAAAGTTCTATATTATTTCCCATCAAAAGTATGTCATCTACATATAATATGAGAAATGCTACAGAGCTCCCACTCACTTTCTTGTAAACGCAGGCTTCTCCATAAGTCTGAATAAACCCAAACGCTTTGATCATTTCATCAAAGCGAATGTTCCAACTCCGAGATGCTTGCACCAGCCCATAAATGGATCGCTGGAGCTTGCACACCTTGTTAGCATTCTTAGGGTCGACAAAACCTTCCGGCTGCATCATAGTTCTTCCTTAAGATGTCCGTTAAGGAATGCCGTTTTGATGTCCATCTGCCATATCTCATAATCATAGTATGCGGCAATTGCTAACATGATTCGGACAGACTTCGGCTTTGCTACGGGAGAGAAAGTCTCATTGTAGTCAGCCCCTTGAACTTGCCGATAACCCTTAGCGACAAGCCGAGCTTTATAGATGGTAATATTACCATCCGCATCCATCTTCTTCTTAAAGATCCATTTGTTTTCTATTGCTCGCCGATCATCGGGCAAGTCTGTCAAAGTCCATACTTTGTTTTCATACATGGATTCTATCTCGGATTGCATGGCTTTAAGCCATTTGTTGGAATCTGGGCCCGCCATTGCTTCTTCATACTTCGAAGGTTCACCGTTGTCTAACAACATGATTTCCAGGACAGGGTTGCCATACCACTCTGGTGTGGAACGTGTCCTTGTGGACCTACGAGGTTCAGTAGCAACTTGATCCGAAGTACCTTGATCATCATCATTAATTTCCTCTCCAGTCGGTGTAGGCACCACAGGAACATTTTCCTGAGCTGCACTACTTTCCGGTTCAAGAGGTAGTACTTCATCGAGTTCTACTTTCCTCCCACTTACTCCTTTCGAGAGAAACTCTTTTTCCAGAAAGGATCCGTTCTTGGCAACAAAGATCTTGGCCTCGGATCTGAAGTAGAAGGTATACCCAATGGTTTCCTTAGGGTATCCTATGAATACGCATTTTTCTGACTTGGGTTCAAGCTTTTCAGGTTGAAGTTTCTTGACATAAGCATCGCATCCCCAAACTTTTAGAAACGACAACTTAGGTTTCTTCCCAAACCATAATTCATACGGTGTCGTCTCAACGGATTTAGACGGAGCCCTATTTAAAGTGAATGTAGCTGTCTCTAGAGCGTATCCCCAAAGTGATAGCGGTAAATCGGTAAGAGACATCATAGATCGCACCATATCCAATTGAGTGCGATTATGACGTTCGGACACACCGTTACGCTGAGGTGTTCCAGGCGGCGTGAGTTGTGAAACGATTCCACATTTCCTTAAGTGCATACCAAATTCGTGACTTAAATATTCTCCTCCACGATCTGATCATAAGAACTTTATCATTCGGTCACGTTGATTCTCTACCTCATTCTGAAATTCCTTGAACTTTTCAAAGGTTTCAGACTTGTGTTTCATCAAGTAGACATACCCATATCTACTCAAGTCATCAGTGAGAGTGAGAACATAACGATATCCTCCGCGAGCCTCAACGCTCATTGGACCGCACACATCGGTATGTATGATTTCCAATAAGTTGGTTGCTCGCTCCATTGTTCCGGAGAACGGAGTCTTGGTCATTTTGCCCATGAGGCATGGTTCGCATGTGTCAAATGATTCATAATCGAGAGACTCTAAAAGTCCATCAGCATGGAGCTTCTTCATGCGCTTGACACCAATGTGACCAAGGCGGCAGTGCCACAAGTATGTGGGACTATCGTTATCAACTTTACATCTTTTGATATTCACACTATGAATATGTGTAACATTACGTTTGAGATTCATTAAGAATAAACCATTGACCATCGGGGCATGACCATAAAACATATCTCTCATATAAATAGAACAACCATTATTCTCGGATTTAAATGAGTAGCCATCTCGTATTAAACGAGATCCAGATACAATGTTCATGCTCAAACTTGGCACTAAATAACAATTATTGAGGTTTACAACTAATCCCGTGGGTAAATGTAGAGGCAGCGTGCCGACGGCGATCACATCGACCTTGGAACCATTTTCGACGTGCATCATCACCTCGTCCTTCGCCAGTCTCCGCTTATTCCGCAGCTCCTACTGTGAGTTACAAATATGAGCAACGGCACCGGTATCAAATACCCAGAAGTTACTATGAGTACTGGTAAGATACACATCAATTACATGTATATCACATATACCTTTAGTGTTGCCGGCCTTCTTGTCCGCTAAGTATTTGGGGCAGTTCCGCTTCCAGTGACCCTTCCCTTTGCAATAGAAGCACTCAGTCTCAGGCTTGGGTCCATTCTTTGACTTCTTCCCGGCAACTGGCTTACCGGGTGCGGCAACATCCATGCCGTCCTTCTTGAAGTTCTTCTTACCCTTGCCCTTCTTGAACTTAGTGGTTTTATTGACCATCAACACTTGATGTTCCTTCTTGATTTCTACCTCTGCTGACTTCAGCATTGAAAATACTTCAGGAATAGTTTTCACCATCCCCTGCATATTGTAGTTCATCACAAAGCTCTTATAGCTCGGTGGGAGCGACTGAAGGATTCTGCCAATGACCGCCTCATCCGGGAGGTTAATGTCCAGTTGGGACATGCGGTTGCGCAACCCATACATTTTGAGTATGTGCTCACTGACAGAACTATTTTCCTCCATCTTACAACTATAGAACTTGTCGGAGACTTCATATCTCTCGACCCGGGCATGAGCTTGGAAAACCATTTTCAATTCCTCAAACATCTCATATGCTCCGTGTTGCTCAAAACGCTTTTGGAGCCCCGGTTCTAAGCTGTAAAGCATGCCGCACTGAACGAGGGAGTAATCATCAACACATGACTGCCACGCGTTCATAACGTTTTGGTTCTCTGGGATGGGTGCATCACCTAGCGGTCCTTCTAGGACATATGCTTTCTTGGCAGCTATGAGGATGATCCTCAGGTTCCGGACCCAGTCCATATAGTTGCTGCCATCATCTTTCAGCTTGTTTTCTCTAGGACCGCGTTGAAGTTCATGTTGACATGAGTGTTGGCCATTTGATCTACAAGACATTTTGTAAAGATTTTAGACTAAGTTCATGATAATTAAGTTCATCTAATCAAATTATTTAATGAACTCCCACTCAGATTTGACATCCCTCTAGTCATCTAAGTATTACATGATCCGAGTCGACTAGGCCGTGTCCGATCATCACGTGAGACGGACTAGTCATCATCGGTGAACATCTCCATGTTGATCATATCTTCCATACGACTCATGTTCGACCTTTCGGTCTCTGTGTTCCGAGGCCATGTCTGTACATGCTAGGCTCGTCAAGTTAACCTAAGTGTTTTGCATGTGTAAAACTGTCTTACACCCGTTGTATGTGAACGTAGGAATCTATCACACCCGATCATCACGTGGTGCTTCGAAACGACGAACTTTAGCAACGGCGCACAGTTAGGGGGAACACTTTCTTGAAATTATTATGAGGGATCATCTTATTTACTACCGTCGTTCTAAGTAAACAAGATGCATAAACATAATAAACATCACATGCAATTAAATAGTAGTGACATGATATGGCCAATATCATATAGCTCCTTTGATCTCCATCTTTGGGGCTCCATGATCATCTTCGTCACCGGCATGACACCATGATCTCCATCACCATGATCTCCATCATCGTGTCTCCATGAAGTTGCTCGCCAACTATTACTTCTACTACTATGGCTAATGGTTTAGCAATAAAGTAAAGTAATTACATGGCGTTAAATCATTGACACGCAGGTCATACAATAATTAAGACAACTCCTATGGCTCCTGCCGGTTGTCATACTCATCGACATGCAAGTCGTGATTCCTATTACAAGAACATGATCTCATACATCACAATATATTATTCATCATTCATCACAACTTTTGGCCATATCACATCACAAAGCAATTGCTGCAAAAACAAGTTAGACGTCCTCTAATTGTTGTTGCATCTTTTACGTGGCTGCAATAGGGTTCTAGCAAGAACATTTTCTTACCTACGAATAACCACAATGTGATTTGTCAACTTATATTTACCCTTCATAAGGACCCTTTTCATCGAATTCGCTCCAACTAAAGTGGGAGAGACAGACACCCGCTAGCCACCTTATGCAACTAGTGCATGTCAGTCGGTGGAACCTGTCTCACGTAAGCGTACGTGTAAGGTCGGTCCGGGCCGCTTCATCCCATAATAGCGCTGAAGCAAAATAAGACTAGTAGTGGCAAGAAAGCTGACAACATCTACGCCCACAAAAGATTTGTGTTCTACTCATGTAATAGAGAACTACGCATAAACCTGGCCCTGATACCACTATTGGGGAATGTTGCATAAAATAAAACTTTTTCCTACGTTCACCAAGATCAATCTATGAGTTCATCTAGCAACGAGAGAGGGGAGTGCATCTACATACCCTTGTAGATCGCGAGCGGAAGCGTTCAAGAGAACGGGGTTGAGGGAGTCGTACTCGTCGTGATCCAAATCACCGGAGATCCTAGCGCCAAACGGACGGCACCTCCGTGTTCAACGCAAGTACGGTCCGCGTGACGTCTCCTCCTTCTTGATACAGCAAGGGGGAAGGAGAGGTTGATGAAGATCTAGCAGCACGACGGTGTGGTGGTGGATGCAGCAGGGCTCCGGCAGGGCTTCGCCAAGCGTTTGCGAGAGGAGGAGGTGTAGCAAGGGGGGAGGGAGGCGCCAAGACTTCAAGTGCGGCTGCCCTCCCACCCCCCCTCTTTATATAGGGACCCTAGGGGGGCGCCGGCCCTAGGAGATGGGATCTCCTAGAGGTGGTGGCGGCCAAGGGGGGAGACTTGCCCCCCAAGGCAAGTGGAGGCGCCCCCTCCCCTAGGGTTCCCAATCCTAGGCGCAGAGGGGGGCCCAGGGGGGAACGCACCAGCCCACCAGGGCTGGTTCCCCTCCCACTTCAGCCCATGGGGCCCTCCGGGATGGGTGGCCCCACCCGGTGGACCCCCAGGACCCTTCCGGTGGTCCTGGTACAATACCGGTAACCCCCGAAACTTTTTCGATGGCCGAAACTCGACTTCCCATATATAATTCTTTACCTCCGGACCATTCCAGAACTCCTCATGACGCCCGGGATCTCATCCGGGACTCCTAACAACTTTCGGTTTGCTGCATACTCATATCTCTACAACCCTAGCGTCACCGAACCTTAAGTGTGTAGACCCTGCGGGTTCGGGAGACACGTAGACATGACCGATACGGCTCTCCGGTCAATAACCAACGGCGGGATCTGGATACCCATGTTGGCTCCCACATGCTCCTCGATGATCTCACCAGATGAACCACAATGTCGAGGATTCAAGCAACCCCGTATGCAATTCCCTTTGTCAATCGGTATTTTACTTGCCCGAGATTCGATCGTCGGTATCCCAATACCTCGTTCAATCTCGTTACCGGCAAGTCACTTTACTCGTACCGTAATGCATGATCCCATGACCAGACACTTTGTCACTTTGAGCTCATTATGATGATGCATTACCGAGTGGGCCCAGAGATACCTCTCCGTCATACGGAGTGACAAATCCCAGTCTCGATCCGTGTCAACCTAACAGACACTTTCGGAGATGCCCGCAGTGTACCTTTATAGTCACCCAGTTATGTTGTGACGTTTGATACACCCAAAGCACTCCTACGGTATCCGGGAGTTACACGATCTCATGGTCTAAGGAAAAGATACTTGACATTAGAAAAGCTCTAGCAAACGAACTACACGATCTTGTGCTATGCTTAGAATTGGGTCTTGTCCATCACATCATTCTCCTAATGATGTGATCCCGTTATCAATGACATCTAATGTCCATAGTCGGGAAACCATGACTATCTGTTGATCAACAAGCTAGTCAACTAGAGGCTCACTAGGGACATATTGTGGTCTATGTATTCACACGTGTATTACGATTTCCGGATAATATAATTATAGCATGAATAAAAGACAATTATCATGAACAAGGAAATATAATAATAATCCTTTTATTATTGCCTCTAGGGCATATTTCCAACAGAAATCGGCTCATACTGCCGGCTTACATTGCCGTATCCAATAAGGGCAATAATCCAATGATTGATAAGCGCATGATTCAAATGGCGCAATCCAAAGTAGACCGGTGACTTAAAGTCCATAGCCAGGGCCGGTTTAAACATAATCATGTATAAATAATATCATACATGTGATATTGAATCGTACTGCCGGTTTATGATACCTGTGCAGTAAGGGTGATAGCCCAATCTTTAGAAGCCAAGACTTCCAAATGTTTGATGATTGTCATATGCTGGCGACTTATCGTCCAAAGTCGAGCCGGGTTAAATAGAAGCCACACACATATGCTTCAGATATGAGCAAAAAAGTCTCAAGACAAAACCAAAGATTGTTCAAAAAACTTAAGCCAAATAGAAAGAAAATTTTGAGGCTTCTGATTTGAATATGACCAGTAAACCGTTTCAAAGGGGTTAAGCTAAGATTCGAATACGATCATGTAGCCCCCAGTGGCTTTGACGTTGCGCCGATCAAGAGGGTACCGGCAGCTATGTTCTCTTTGATTCGAATACGACCTATGTTTGAACAGGAAGCCCCCAAATGACCTTGAGAGTTTTTTAACGACTCTGATTCGAATACGATCAAAGTTGGGCCCAAAATAGGTTAAGCTATGATTCGAATCCGATCAAGAAGCCCCCTAGTGGGTTTGGCATTGCGCCGATCAAGAGGGTACCGACAGCTATGTTCTCTTTGGTTCGAATACGACCTATGTTTGAACAGGAAGCCCCAAATGACCTTGAGATTTTTTAACGACTCTGATTCGAATACGATCAAAGTCGGACCAAAAGGGGTTAAGCTAGATTCGAATACGATCAACCCCCAATTGGTCTTTGGAGCAGGGTACCTATGTTTGAACCGCGCATCATGGCAGCAAGCTCTCTTTGGCAACCTTTAATTTTTTCTGAGAACTCAACTTTGCAAGAGATAATTCTTCTTGAACCGGAATTTTTAAACCAGATTTGAGAGCTTCATATCTTTGTGGGAGACAGTTTCCTCTTCAACCGGATTGTAAACCGGAGCATCATTGTGAGCCGGAATTTTTCTGACGGCCTTATAAATTTTCATCGATAGAGCAGTAATCTCCGGGGTCGGGTTATTCTTCCCTCCAATGACCCGGAGTTCTTGAATGCATTGAAACCGGCCAATTCTGCCCAGTCATGCCATTGTAGCCCCCGAGTCTCAAGATGACTCGAGGAGTTGGCTTGAGATTCTCCATATTTGACCATAGCAGAAGGTGTATATCATTGGCGTTGATAGCGTGATGTGAATCCATAGAATGTTGAAATGATTGCGGCGGTTTATAAATGATCCCGTATGAGCCATGTCAGCAACTCGGCCAATGGTTCCTTCCAACTGGCTGTTTGAAGTTAACCAAACTGTAGTGACGGCGACTTGTGCGCATGCCCATTGAGCCATCCAACGCAGATGGCGGCTGATAATACATGATAATTTTGCCTCCAATTCATCACGATAAAGGCGGCTCAGGCAGACGGCGACTGGATATCACCTGATTTGTCCGGACAATGGATGATCAGTTCACCGCGATAGAGGCGGCTCAGGCAGATGGCAACTCAATATAGTCCCAGCGGTTTAGGCAGACCGGCGACTCCTGGCTGTTCAACCGGCAGAGGCGGCTCAACGTGGCCCTGACGGCTCTTGCACTTCCGAGTCTGTAACTCCAGACACTTCATGATTTTATTTATTTATTTTTTGACATACAATGCTTCCTTCTTTTCATGTGCCGCTGTCTTTTCCTTCAGATGGCAGAGGAACTTGCGGGAGTAGCCCGGGCTAAAGCATGGAGTAGAACAGAACCAAGCCCAGGCGGAGGCGGGGCCATAGGGCGGATCAGAGCCAGCGGAAGGCGTGGCCAAAGTAGAACAAGGGCGAGCGTGGATGGCTGCATGTGGAGCAGTGGCTCGTAGGAGAAACAGTCCGCACCTTGCGGTAAGTCGGGAGTTCATGTATGTGCAGTGATGGTACTCCCTCCATGTATATATAGTAGTTATACTTCCTTGAAATTTTCTTGGTAAGGAGTAGTAGGGGGCGTTTGGTTCACAGGCGAGGTTGGCTTGGCTGAGGATATACCTAACCACGTGGTTGAGGATATCCTTGCACTTGTCTTTGGTTGTAAACTGGGAGGTGGTTACGGATAGCCAATTTTATGTTTGGTAAGAAGGATGTGCGATGGATATCATGTTGTCAACTGATTATACAAAATATGTATCATGTGCAATAGGTCAACAACACCATCAAAAAAATGTATTTGTAATCCCATGATCCAAAACATCCATGCGTAATCTGTCAAAAAAGTGTCTAAAACACGTCACATACATTAGCAGATTAGATGATTCTTCAGATGGTGAGTCGAAGCCAATCTTGCTATCTGATGCAAATATGCTACTCTGAAGAGTGTATAATCAGGCAGTTGGAGAATACGCTACATGCGTACGAGTTTACTACGTGCCTACGTGCGTGTTGACCGAGCGTGGGACGGAGGACCCGGACGTTCTGGTAAACCTGGAGTCGCGGTATACGACGTCTTCCAACACAGGCCAGCCTCGACGTGCTCATGAACTTGGGATCGCCGGAGGTGTGGAGGCAGTTGCCCCGGCGTCCGCACTACGTAGGACATCAGCAGCCGCGGCCGGCGAGCGTGCGTGTTTGGCATAGACGCAACTTGACGCGCACCACCAGACACTGGACCTTTCTTGCCCGAAGCCATACACCCGCCGCCGTCATGCACACTTCGACCGCGCCGCCGCCCTTTCTCAAAAGGACACCGCCGATCCAAATCGTAGCTGCCGCCACTGACTTGTCCGTGTGGATAGGGCATTCTGTTCTTTCGGGAGGGGTGAGAGAAGAAAATAAAACGTTTCGCCGCGTCGGGAGGTCACCGAGCGTGGGTGGCTGCCATCGTCCGCGAGAATTTCGCGGCTCCCCATAGCCAGCTTTTGGAGGAATATTCCTGGGTATCTGGTTATCCCCAGCCTTCTTCACCATCAAACCAAACGAGTGTTATCCCTTCCAAAACTGGCTATCCCTATCCACTGGTTGGTTATCCCTCCAACCAAACGCCACCGTAGTTGAGGGCTCTTCACGTGAAGAAGCATGAAATTCCATCAGGTTTTGACTTTTCCGTCTATGAGGCACTGTGGACATTTGATTCAAGCCCATGTGCTAAGTTAGTCTGTAGACCTCACGTGTGCTAGATAAAGCAGTTTTTTTTCTACTGTCCAAGCAGAAGATGCGCCTGACGCGGGCTGAGCCGCAGCAGATTGAGGCGGTACAGCGGCGTAATGCGACTTGGAGGCAGGCCGGCCGTGGCCATAGCGGCGGCGCAGAATGGACGGCAGCCTGGCGGGAGTGGTGAGGGCAGGAACCAGCGGCGGCCCTCGGACGGCGGCGGTTCACATAGGTAGAAACGACGGCGGCAGCCGACTCAGAGGCAAGGCCGTGGCCGCGGGGCAGCGGCTCACGATAAGGTAGCAGGCGACTCGCAGCGGACGCGAAGCGGGTAGGCAACTTGTGACGAGGTAGGCCGCCACGAAGGTGGCGGCTTGCGAGCTACTGAGTCGCAGCAGAGAGCGTAGCAGACGAGCCGGCGGATTTGGAATTGATAACGGACACTGGCCGTTTCGACACGCGGCAGCTAGCAAGTCCGTGGAGGTAAGGACGAGGTGGAGACAAGTCCGTGGCTTCCACCTCCCCTCTCGGCCTGAACGCTGTATCCGATGCACCATTGGCCAAGGCTGGACCAGACGTACTATGTGCATGTACGTTGTTGCGTAGTTTTGTCCCAATCTGCTCGTAGGTAGTTTAATTAGAACTTAAGTTTCTTCCTTGCTTGAATAAGGTCAACTCCACCACGCAACCCTATCCTGTTCGTCCCCGTCCGTTTGGGGTAAAAGGAACAAACAAGATGGCCAGCGCGCGGGCGCAAACGGACTTTTATCCGCTTTGTGTCCGCTTTCGACCCATCCGCGGCCCAAGTTTGCGCCGCTTTTGGGGTGAAATGGACACCACCCGGACGCGCGGGTCGTCTGCGCGTGTCCTCCCCTGACCCGCCCGTCGGTGGCACAGGACGAGCCTTTTTCTATCCGCCCCCTTCCCTCCCTCCGGCCGCATCCACTCCACTCTTCCCCTCGCCGCCGCTGGCCGCCCGCTGCCATTGCAGCCGTGCAACTCGGACGCACGCTTGCCCAGCCCCTTTCTCTCGTCGCCGCCGAGCTACCCAAGCACGGCCACCTTGTTTGCGCACCCGCCGGCCGGATTTGGGGCGGATCAGGTCGGTCTTGAGCTCGCCCGGCTGTGGGAGGCCGGCCCGCGCCATGGACTGGCCGGGCACCTTGCCGGAAGGCCCTAGCAGGGACACAAGGCCACATGCAGGCAGTGGCTCGTCCTCTAGCCGCTCGGATCTGCACCGTCGGTGGTCCACTGGCAGATACGCGAATGGCGGCCGGCCGGGCTCGGTGCTTGCCCAAAAGCTCGTCGGCGCACCGTTGCCCCTCATCAAGTGCGACCACTGCCCAAGGGTGGTCGTGCGCCACGTGTCTACAACGCCGGAGCATCCCGGATGGGTGTTCATCAAGTGCTTAAACGATGGGGTATGTGCTTTTTTAGCTTCGGTTTGTGCTCTTGGATTAGACTAGTGGTGCTAACTTTAAGTTTTATTGTGTAGAACGGATGCAAATTTTGGTATTGGGAAGAAGAGTACATTGATATGTTGATAGAGCGAAATGTAGTGCATGTTCGTGCACTTTTAGCTAGCCTAGAGGCTTTAGATGAGAGAACTGCACTTGTTGCTAGATTAGAGGCTAGGCACGATACTACGTGCGAAGAAGCAACAAGGCATGATACTACGTGTGAGGAAGCAACATCGACTTCTGGCTTGAAGAAGAAAGGAGGTGCAACGTCGTGCCTCCTCCATAGATCAACAATGAATGCATCGAGAAGGCGTTAACCCAACTCAAGGGAGCAGTTATGGAAGTTGGGTATCTTCTCAAATGTATTTTTGTGATTCTTGTTTTCTTTGGCCTTGCTTTACTAGTCAAAATATGATGATGTATTGTCATGTACCAAAAATGAATGATAAAAAAAGTTTAAGGACTTGCAAAAAAATATACGCGGACAGGATGGGGCAAATGGATGCGGCCGCGTGCTGGACGCACGGCCACCGCATCCCAGGACAGGCCCGGACACGACTCCTACCCAAACGGATAGAATCCGGACAAAACGGACGTCCGTTTGGGGTCGCGTGGAGGAGTTGGCCTAAATACTCCTTGGAACTATCACTTGATTCCTTTGCGTAGGGGCAAATCCATGAGGGATTTCATAAATTCCGTGCATGGACCCAGCTGCCGCTAGAAAACATGGAGGCTGCTCGCGATTTGACACGCAGATGCTCCGCGGCAGCGCGTACAGCGTCCCTTTCTTTTCTTTTTGCTTTGATTGACGAACAGATGGCTTCATGCGACACAATAGCTAGCACTGTAATGTTACTTGTAACAACATAGCAGATCGTCTTCGCCCAAGTAGTAGCAACAGTGATCTATCAAATCTCCTCGTGAATTGCTGTGTTGCTATCGTTTTAAAAAAAAAATGCATAGTAATACGTGTCTCATTCATATCATAAAGAACAAAGTACAAGTCACGTAAGAACCGACGTGACAAAACTAAAAAGATAGCAGAACATCTCTGAACTTGATACTAACGCCCGTCACCTGCCTCCGACACCACCACAGCAGCCACCGAAAAAAAGAATGACGGATCACCTCCTCACCCGAGCTCGACGCGGCTCCATCGTTGATATGCAGCTTTGCGGACCTCCAAGGTGGCTCACCAAAAGTGAAGCCATTGCCGTTAAACGAATCAGACCGGGGCAACACCCCGGACACGCCATCAAACTACAGATCTGCACCCCACCATGACTAAGACGCCGAAGGAGGAAACCATACCTGCCATCCACGAACCACGAACCCAGCACATGTTCCATCTTCCAGATGTGCAGACCACAATCTGCATCCGCTCCTGGACTACCTCCCAAACTCCACACCGATGCTGGAGCAAACGTCGTCGCAACGACGGAGCCCGATGACACAGGTCCACCACGAGGATGCCGCCGCCGCCGCCCCATCCTTGCTTGAATAGACTGATTTCCAGATCCATCCCCAACCATAGGACCGATGGCCTCGTCAGAAAAGGATCCGAAGAATATTTATTCAGCGTTGTCATCGTCGCCGCCGAAGCAAAGACGATGAACAACCTAAAAACCTAGACTACGAATGAGTAAAAAGATCCACACGCGTGGATCCGGCGACCCCCCTCACCACCGACAATCGAAGTCGCCGGCGGAGAGAAGCTGCCGGAGAACGGCGTTGGAAGATCGGCCCCTGGCGACGGCTAGGGTTGCAGCCGCCAGGTACGAGAGGAAAACTGCCTGGCGTTTCCCAATTAGCTTCTATCGCTTTGAAACTTTAACCAACGAAAGTTGTATGGCAGTGTAACCGGATCGGTCTCGTACTTCCGTGCTGTGGAAAAAACTGCCTGGTCGAACGCGGAAACACAATAATAGAGAGTCAGACTCTACGGATCGAGTAACGACGCGTGCGGCGGCGCACGCAATCCCAATCTTCTCGACCTAAATTTTTGTCAATAAAAATTTTCTTCTCGCCCATGAGTTGTAGCAGATGAACGATAAACTTGCCGGCTCTGCCTAAGATTGCCCCACACCGGGTTCTCCTGGGAGCTTGTGCCTGCATGTGGTGATGTATTGGCTCTGGTGGACTACTTGTTTCCTTTCAGATGGATTTGACGCGAAGGCCGTGCACACCAGCTGCAACTTCCATGAATCAGACAATAGCACGACGGCAACTCGATTAGCTGTTTGGACAGGTTATTCCTCGTTTGTGTGCAGCGGTAACGAATCAGCGCAACTCCAAATTCATGCCGGTCTCCACGATAGAAAATGATCGGTCAAATCGCCAAAGGACTTTCGCCGGCTGCGCCTGCAACCCTAATTTCTTTCGATTTTTATCCTTTCCCACTGCTTTGTTGATGGCGTAGACCCTCTTCACGCCGGCTCTTGCTTCATCCGGCGGGTTGTGGGCTTCTCGATCCCTGAGAGAGATCCCTTCAAAAATTTAAATCCATCGTGCGCGAGCCCCACGGTAAACATCATCCGGTAATAACCCTACATGATGTTTGTGGCTAGGTCTCATTATGATCATGAGGAAGTCGCCGGTAAGCCGGCTCTTTGTGTCTAGCCCTAGAGATTATTTTTTTGCATGTCCCTTTTGGGGTGCCCTGCCCCTCCTTATATAAATTGGGGGCGGGTTACATGACTAGTCCTAGTAGGATTAGGATTACTCTATTACAAGTGGACTCCTAGTCTTGCTTCCTTCGTAAGGGAATATTCCTTACGCTTTCCTCTTAAGCCAGCCCACCATAACATGAGCCGGCCTTCTGGTCCTTGGGCCTAGTCCTCTAACTGACCCACAGTCGGGGCCATTGGGTGAGTCGCCAGGCTCGTGAGTTCGTCAAACCAGTAAGTCGCCAAGTGTCAATCGGGTCTCTGGTGAGCCGTCAAGTTCGGTCGGGTCATATTTCCGGCCGGGTCATACCGCGGGCGTATATCCCCGACAACTGGGGAAACATAGCAGACCATTGAGGGCATGCCACCGCCCGATCAAGACGCACTTTCACATTTCAATGGCGAACCTGCTTGTTATCATACGTCCAAGGCACTCCATGAAAACCCAGATCAAATAACTTGCAATCAAAGAGAACCTCCCGGAAATTGGCCATGAGCTTAGGCGATCTTTTAGTACGAGAAAGATGCTCATACTGCGACATAGCTTCATTAAAATCGCCGACCATAAACCAGGTGCTAGAACCAAGAAGTTTAACTCGTCTCAAAAGCTCCCACATGACGTACCTTTGGGTCGCCTTTGGTTTTCCATAAACACAAGTTCATTTCCATCTTGATCCATCACTCTTACATATATACAGATCAATAAAAATGGTCACCAAATTTGTTTAACTCCACAGAGAAGCACTAATCCCAGATAATCGTTAAACCATCGCCTTTGCCTTTACCCGGACAAAAAAATACATTTTTCGTACACAAACGGTACTGCAAACTCTCAACATAATCTTTATTTTGCCTAGTCTCTCAAAGAAAAATGATATTGTGTCGGTAAGCTTTATTGATGCAAACTAATTCTTGAACTGTACGAAGCCGATCCAGCCCTCTACAGATCCAACTGATCATTTTCATGGCTCCTGACGGGCGTTATCACACGCGCCGTTAGTTGACCGACAACCCCCGAGTCGGTAGCATCCTTAATAGAGCCCTCGTCATCTCCCTCCTCCATAGACTCTCTCCTTCTATCCTGAGCCACCTCCTCTCCACCATCTACCTCTTTTGTTACATGCACAGTATTCCCATCTACGCGTACCATGGTCTCCACCCTCTCACCACACACTTTCTTACATGCATGTGGCTCTACATTGCCCCCTTGGATTCTGTACTCTCAGAGCTAGTACTTTTAAAGATAACCCCAAGGTCCTAGCCATCAGACATGCGTCTCTTGTTGCCCGCCAAGCTTATAAGAATCACAACAAAAGCAACCTTGCCACTCGAAAGGTCGCTGCCACTGTTCGGGGGTGTAGGAACCCCAAACCGGACATTTTTTAGAAGAGGATGTATCCCCGGCCTCTGTATCTGGACGATGCATGCAACCATATTATTAATTATTCACAAAGGCCATACAAGATGATACATCAATAAGCCTGAAGCTACCATCTTGGCAACACTGTTGCTACTCCTATCCCCTTGATGAAGGCGTGCCAAATGTCCGGGCCTAATATCAAACAGACATCGCACCAAAGCCTAACATCTAAAGCCGGGTGTCCCATCCAAGCCACTACCTGGATTGGGTCCCACACCATTCTGGCACACTCCCGGTGAGCACTGCAAGCGCCGTCACCTCCATCTTCCCTCGGTCAATCCTCATAGCAGAACTGATGCACCGACCTTGCTAGGCCTCTCTTCCATCAACGCCACCATGACGCCAGACAGCTTCCTCCTCCTGTGCGAGTCCATCTCCAATACGCGCCCATCGCCGACCTCTGTTGCGCCATGTCACCGGGATCCGCCGTCGGCCTTGCGGTAGATGTAACACCGCTCCTCCTCTTGTCCCCTCCAGTCAGCACGTGCACCAAAATGATGCCCCCAGGAGGGACAACGACATCGAAGGTGCCATCTTCGTCCGATCTGGTAGACCCAGATCTAGGCTTTCCCCTGGAGCTTCACGAGTGGGGCGCCATGACCTACAACAACGATGCCTCAAGAAGGGAACGACGTCATAGACGCCGCCGTCGTCCGCCATGCATGACCGTACTCGCCGCGATTTTCATCGGAAATCACGCCCCCCCCCTCCCCCGATCTCGCAGCTAACTAAAACTGAACGGAGCTTCGCCGTGAAGACCAAAGCCGCTGTCTGCATGCTGGCAGGGAGCCTCCAGCCGCCCCTCACCGGTCCTCCACGCGCCACTGGTTGCCACACCGAGGCGGATCTGGATGGGACGCCAGATCCACGGCTTCCACTGCCCATCTCCAGGCATAGACTCCACCGAGGGGAAGAGCATGAGGTCGCGGATCCGTCCTCGGGCATCACACCGGCTTCATTCACCCTAGCAAGGTGCAAGGCAGCAGCAGGCCGAACATGGTCGCCCTTAGTAGCTCCCTTATATGCAACATCAATAGGGAGGGCATCCGCCGGTCCGTCCGCAGCACCAGCAGAAGGTTGCGCCCCCTCACCGACCTCTAGGAGAGCAAGCTGGCTGTCGTGGACAGCCCCCTCAGTAGCAGCAACACAGGGAGGACAAACTATTATTTAGTCTCACATTACATGTCGTCCTCCAAAAAGATTAATTACTGTAAATTGTTGTAAAAAGACCTCTTGCATGACTACTGTCTATATTGAATTTATGCTTCCAATTACCATTATAATTTAACAACACAATCCTATTTGAAGAATTCCAATCCCAAGTAAATTTTGTAGCCGCAATGATTTCAATTTTTTAACTGTCGTCCATCCTGGAGCTCTAGGGTTTAGATATTTACAACGAGAAATAGAAAATTCGGGCCCTCAAACATCTGTGTACGAGCCCGGGCATGTCCACGGGCACTGACCGTGGACCCCTCAAAATGTGTTCTCTGCCTGCGCATATCTTATAGTCCAAATCTTAAAACCATACAAACCATGCAAATGAATGATCTATGTACTACGTAGATCAACTAACGTACACTATCCTACTTGTTGTCCTTGTTGGACATGTCCACGGTCTTTGTGTCGGGCTCCGGGTGCATGCGTGGAAGATGCAACTCACCCTCCTGATTCGGCTCCACCTCCTCCACGCGGCTTGGCAACAAGCGCGTCAGTCGCCTCCTGTTCGTGCCGGATGAACCTGGTACCATCTGAACGAGTTCGTGGTTCTGGGTCTGACAGTAGAGTGGGGGGTAGGTAAGGAGAGCCAGAGATGTACGAGTTCAGGCCCTTCTCGGAGGAAGTAAAAGCCCTACGTCTCGGAGCCCGGAGGCGGTCGAGTGGATTTCGTGTGTATGTGTTACAGGGGTGCGAACCCTTCTACCTGTGGAGGGGGGTGGCTTATATAGAGTGCGCCAGGACCCAGCCCACCCACGTAATGAAGGGTTTAAGGTACATGAAGTCTGGGGCGTTACTGATAACGCCCCACATAAAGGGTCTTAATTACCATAAAGTCTACTTAATTACAGACCGTTGCAGTTCAGAGTGCTTCTTGACCTTCTGGTGGTCGAGTGAGTCTTCGTGGTCGAGTCCTTCCAGTCAGTCGAGTGAGTTCCGTCACGGTCGACTGGAAGGTGATCTTTTCTAAAGGTGTCCTTGGGCGGGGTACTTGGATCAGATCTGTGACCCTACCCTAGGTACATGACTCCATCATTAGCCCCCGAATGGATTGAGGCTTGAGTGATGAAGGAGTTGATGTTGTTTCTGATTGGCTTTCGTACACTGGCCGTGCGTTGTAAAAAATCTCCTTGTTGATGGTGAGCAACTTTTCTTCAGTCGACTCGATCCATTCCTTTCTTTCGTCGAGTGACCTTTTGGGCTTCGCCAATTTCTGAGTGACGGATCACAGGAAATCCCGCGTTCGGCGGACTGATCTACCATTCGCGGATTCCGCGGGATACGAAATTTGGGGAAGCGCGCGAAGCGGGGCGGACCGCGGCGTTCGGATGGGATAGGGCGTAGACGCCTCGATCTCCGCGCCGCGTTCTTCGCCACGTATCAAGCCCGCGCAACTGTTTCGGGATATGATTTGACCGACCGGGCCCACCTGTCATCCACTCGGAAAGGTTCTTATAAATGCGCCCGGCGAGGGTTCTTTGAACAGTGCCTCAGCATTCCCTCTCTGCTTCCTTCGTCTCCGCCCAACGCGCTCGCTCTCGCCTCCGCACAACCTCTCCTCGCGCATCTCGCCGGCCGCCATGGTCAAAGATAAGACGGCGGCGCTGGAACGCGCGAAGAAGGCGTCGGCGACGGAGAAGGCGAAGGGGAGATCCACCAGCCGCGGTGGGTCCTCGTCTAGATCTCGCCTGCCGAGAGGCTGGGTCCAGGGAGATTGGATCCAGTCGACCATCACGGAAGGAGATCTTCTCGACATGGCCAACGATGGGCTGATCCCCCACGGAGCCGCGAGGCATCCGGGGAGGGAGTGGCAGCCCCAGCCGGTAGAGAGTGAGTGCGTGCTTCTGGCCACCCATGTCGACCGCGGGTTTTCTTTGCCACCGAGTGTTTTCTTTCGTGGTTTCTTGAACTTCTTTGGAGCGCAACTCCACCACTGCACCCCGAACTCCATCGCCTATCTCGCCGCGTTCGTGTCCATGTGCGAGAATTTTCTGGGTTGTCGACCGCATTGGGGATTATTCAAGCATATATTCACGTGCCGCTCTCAGGCCGTGAAGAAGGCAAGCCCAGGCGACGAGAGACCTCAAGTTGTCCAAATGTGTGGAGGTCTGGGGATCCAGGTGAGGAACAAGAGCACTTTCCCAGCCATGACATTTCCCGAGTCAGTCAGAGGCTGGCAGTCGACCTGGTTCTACTACCAGGATCAGCCGACGCTGGGAAAGTCGAGTGGACTTCCTCGGTTCACCATGGACTGAGTGAACAAGCCCTCCTCTCTGAAGGTGATTCCGAAGGAGAAAGCTGACGTGAAGATGTTGATGGAGCGCGTAGTTCAGTTGGTTCGGGAGGGAGTGACGGGCATGGATCTCCTGGAGGTGTTCCTTAGGCGCCGGATCTAGCCTCTTCAGTTCCGGAGCCATTGCATGTGGTTGTACCACGGGACTGAAGACGAGACTCGGATCAACCCAGAAGCAGTCGACGACGCCACTCTGGAACGGTGGATGGCCGCTGTTACTGGGAACAAGGACAACCCCCGTGGAGCCAGGAGGATTCCTCCACTTGACCACCTCAGTGTTCCAAACAAGGTACGTCTGCTCCACTTCCCATTGTACTCTTGCCATATTTATTTCTGTTTTCTCTGCCAATTGGTCGACTGACTTTTGTCTTGATGTCTATCAGGCCCTCACCGAGCTGTACTCGATGCCCAACGGGGCACAGGCTCCGACTGAGGAGGGAGAGGCGAGCGGGGGCGAAAGCCAGGAGGAGTGGGACTCAGATGCCGCTGAGGATGATGATGACGATGGCGACGATGATGAGGAGGATGAAGAAGAAGAGGAGGAGGAGGTCGCACCACCGCGCTCGGAAAGGCGGTCGAAGCTTGTCCATGACCCCGCGACTGAGCGTGGCAAGGAAGTTGCGACTGTGGCGCAGTCGACCAAGCGCCCTCGGACCACTTCTCCGGTGCCGACTGAGAGGGCGTCGAAGCAGCCCAGGGCGGCCCCGTCAAAGCCGACCAAACCCCTGCCGAAGATGAAGGTATCCATCCCCACCATATCAGGGTAATCATTGCCGCCTAAATCCTCCTGTTTTGTGCAAGCTTTATCTCTGGTTGACGTTTGAGCCGGTCGACTAAATCTTCGCGATTGCAGTGCTGCCACTTCTGAGACCTCAGCGGGGCTGATGACCATGAGATGGAGGATGCAGCAACCTCAAACCTTGGTACTACACTCTTAATTCCGTTTTTAGTCGACTGACTCGTGATCTCTAACTCTGATTCTTTTCTGTAGCTCCATCCAACATTGTTATCACTCTTCCTGATGATGATGAAGATGAGGAACCGCTGAAGCACAGACGGAGCAGGAAAGCGTCTGCCGGCAGGGTGCTCCAGGATGTGACGGCGCCCGAGACTCTGGTCTCGGAGGAGGAGAACACCACTCGACACACTGTGTCCTTCGCAGAACCACTGACGAGTGCCCTCCCTCCTTCGTCGAGTGCCGCGCAGCCCTCCCTCTTCGCGACGTACCACGTCCCAGAGGACCAAGCTGGGGCCGCGAAGGAGGCGATACGCCAGGCAGGGATCATGATGGAGCAGGTGAAGACCATCCGGGATGCGAGCCATGCAGCTTACGATGCCAGTTCTGCCCTTCAAAGCAATGTTCAGGTCAGTCGACCACCGCTTGTTCTGCTAGGATATGCTATCAAAAATTTTTCTTTCTGAAATTCATAGCAGTCACCCGCTGGGTGCATTGATTCAAACTCCGTGTTAGCGGGGGCACGCTGAGTGCACCCGCTGGGTGTAGTCCCCAAGGCTAAGGTCGACTGCTGGCAGTCGGCCTTAGGCTTTATAAGTCCAGTTTTTCTGTCATTCGACTGAGGCGAATGGATCGACTCTGTTCTTCAATATGATTAGTGGGGGCACGCTGAGTGCACCCACTGGGTGTAGTCCCCGAGACTGTGGTCGACTGCTTGCAGTCGATTGCAGTCTGAAAGAACACATCTCCCACTTCTTTTTTTTTTTGAGGTCGACTGATCGACTCTGTCTTCAATAAGATTAGTGGGGGCACACTGAGTGCACCCACTGGGTGTAGTCCCCGAGACTATGGTCGAATGCTTGCATTCGGCTGTAGTCTTAGAAACGCATGATTTTTCCTTTTCCACTCGGAAGTGAATTTTCTTTGACATTTAGTCGATTGGTTCTTCGCAGAAATCCTGTGACCTTGCGGCTCGCTACACCGAGCTGGAAAACAAGCACATTCAGCTCGAGCTGGATTTGAAGCGGGTTCAGGAGAATCTGACGAAGGCAAAGGAGGAGACCGAAGGTATGTTTGGTGAGGCCTCGACGATTGCTTTTTCCCTTTGTTTGTTTCAGAACCTGATCTTGTTGTGACTTGCAGGTAAGGTGAGGGAGGCCCAACAGAAGAGAGACCTTGAACTAGCTGATAAGATCAAGCTTGCTGACGAAAAATTAGCTTCGATCGCCAAGCTTGAACGAGAAAATACCAATCTGAAGACTGCTCTTGGGATCGCCAACGAGGAAGTCAGTCGACTGAAAACCGACAAAGCTGCACTGACCGACCAAGTCAGCCAGTTGACTGGGAAGAAAAATGATCTGGAGGCCTTCCTGAGTGGTCTTGCCAAGAAGCTGTTCCTTATGCTTGAAGGTAACTCTTTGCTCTCAACAATCATTTTCAACTGTCATTTTTCCATTCGACCGTTGCCTTGACTCGGTGATTGCCCTTGCAGAATTTTGTCAAAACTTTGAAGAAGAGACTAGCCGGCTGGAACCAAACCTTGACCCCATCAATTCTCCGGTGAACGATGAAGTTGCTATGAATGTTTTCCGACTGGAGTCCCGTGTTGCAGCTGTCGTGGACTATCTTGCAAGGCTGAAGGTCGCCACATCTCGCATTGACTCATCACTCTGGCCTAGGGAGACGTTCCAAAACGACCTTGAGTCACTGATGGCTCGCCTGAACACGGTCCCTGGTCGAGTGCAAGAGTGGAAGAAGTCGTCGGCTCGGTGCGGTGTAGACGTTGCTTTGTGTCTGGCCCGAGTCCACTGCAAAGATGCGCGAGAAGACAAGCTGGCAGCTCTCCAAGTGGCCAACACCAAGAAACACGACTTCAAGTCCTTCATGGAAACCTTCATTGCTTCTGCCACTCGGATCGCAGATGGAATTGATCTTGATGAGTTCGTCGCTCCTTCCAGCCCTCCACAGGAGGGGTAAAAAACTTCTTTTAAGCTTGACACTTTAAATTTTCCTCGGTATGCCGAGTGGAGTTGTAACCGATAAACCTTAACAGGCTTAGCGCCTGAGCACTTTTGGTTCTTTTAGGTACCGATCCGAACTTGGATTTGATGTCCGAATATGATTGTTTTTGGCTCGAAATGTCTTTTTGCAGGTTCGAAGCGAGACGCTCACTGCAGTCGACTTATTCCTTAACCCACTTAGGCGAGCGCTGGGCTGCAGCTAAGTTCTCCGAGTGTGAGGCTTGCTCTTCCCTCGGTAGGATTTGATGTCTTAGGCGAGCGCTGGGCTGCAACTAAGCCTCCGAGTGAAGGTTTTGTCCTTCACTCGGTAGGATTTTCATATCTTAGGCGAGCACTGGGCTGCAGCTAAGCCCCCGAGTGAGGGTTTTGCCCTTCACTCGGTAGGATTTTCATATCTTAGGTGAGCACTGGGCTGCAGCTAAGCCCCCGAGTGAGGGTTTCGCCCTTCACTCGGTAGGATTTTCATATCTTAGGCGAGCATTGGGCTGCAGCTAAGCCCCCGAGTGAGGGTTTTGCCCTTCACTCGGTAGGATTTTCATATCTTAGGCGAGCACTGGGCTGCAGCTAAGCCCCCGAGTGAGGGTTTTGCCCTTCACTCGGTAGGATTTTCATATCTTAGGCGAGCACTGGGCTGCAGCTAAGCCCTCCGAGTGAGAGTCTAGCTCGCCACTCGGTAGGATTTTAAATAACTTAGGCGAGTACTTTGGACTGCAGCTAAGCCTTCCGAGTGGGAGTCTGGCTCGCCACTCGGTAGGATTTTAAATAACTTAGGCGAGTACTTTGGACTGCAGCTAAGCCTTCCGAGTGGGAGTCTGGCTCGCCACTCGGTAGGATTTTAAATAACTTAGGTGAGTACTTTGGACTGCAGCTAAGCCTTCCGAGTGGGAGTCTGGCTCGCCACTCGGTAGGATTTTAAATAACTTAGGCGAGTACTTTGGACTGCAGCTAAGCCTTCCGAGTGGGAGTCTGGCTCGCCACTCGGTAGGATTTTAAATAACTTAGGCGAGTACTTTGGACTGCAGCTAAGCCTTCCGAGTGGGAATCTGGCTCGCCACTCGGTAGGATTTTAAATAATCTTAGGCGAAACAGATTCGCAGCTAAGCCCCCGAGTAGAAGTCTGGCTCACCACTCGGTAAGGGTTTTTTACGAACTTAGGCGAAATGGATTCGCGGCTAAGTTCCCGAGTGGGAGTCTGGCTCACCACTCGGTAGGGGTTTTTACGAACTTAGGCGAAACGGATTCGTGGCTAAGTCCCCGAGTGGGAGCCTGGCTCACCACTCGGTAGGGATCTTTACAAACTTAGGCGAAACGGATTCGCGGCTAAGTCACCCACTGGGGGAAAATAAAAAGTGACAAAAATTATGGAGGAATTATGACACTATTATTTTGAAACCCATGAACTGCGGAAGTATTTTATTACAACTCATCCGAGTGATAGACTTAAGTGTAAAATGGGCGGAGCAGCTCCGCGTTCCAAGCTCGGGGCTCGTCGATATTATGTTCGACGTTGTAAAGACGGTACGCCCCGTTGTGGAGAACTTTGGTGACGATGAAGGGTCCTTCCCAAGAAGGAGCAAGCTTGTGTTGTTTCTTCTGATCCACTCGGAGAACTAAGTCCCCTTCCTGGAAGGCTCGACCCCTCACATTTCTGGCGTGGAAACGACGCAAGTCCTGTTGGTAGATGGTCGATCGGATCAGGGCCATCTCCCTTTCTTCCTCTAAAAGGTCGACTGCGTCTTGCCGTGCTTGTTCAGCTTCTGCTTCGTTGTAGAGTTCAATTCGAGGAGCATTGTGGAGGAGATCACTCGGCAAGACTACTTCAGCTCCGTAGACCAAGAAGAATGGAGTTCTTCCGGGCGACCGATTAGGTGTGGTCCGCAGCCCCCAAAGCACCGAGGGAAGTTCGTCGACCGACGCTCCAGCCGCATGCTTGAGATCACGCATCAGCCGGGGCTTCAATCCCTTGAGAATCAGGCCATTGGCTCGCTCTGCTTGCCCATTCGACTGCGGGTGGGCGACTGAAGCGTAGTCGACTCGCGTTCCTTGAGAGTTGCAGAAATCCCTGAATTCCTCCGAGTCAAAGTTCGACCCGTTATCCGTGATGATGCTGTGCGGCACTCCATATCTGAATATCAGTTCCCTGATGAAGCTAACAACAGTCCCGACGTCAAGGTTCTTGATTGGTTTAGCCTCAATCCACTTGGTGAACTTGTCGACTGCTACCAGTACATGCGTGAAGCCACTTTGACCCGTTCTCAAAGGACCAACCATGTCCAACCCCCATACTGCGAAGGACCAGACGAGTGGAATGGTCTTCAGAGCTGATGCGGGCTTGTGCGACATATTCGAGTAGAACTGACATCCTTCGCACCTGTCCACTATTTCCTTCGCCATCTCATTCGCCTTTGGCCAATAAAACCCGGCTCGGTATGCTTTGGCCACGATGGTCCGAGAGGACGCATGATGGCCACAGGTCCCCGAGTGGATATCATTAAGGATGATTCGACCTTCTTCTGGCGTTATGCACTTCTGACCAACTCCAGTTGTGCTTTCTCTGTATAACTGTCCTTTGATTACGGTAAAGGCCTTGGATCGACGAACAAGCTGTCGAGCCTCTTCCTCATCTTCTGGGAGCTCTTTTCTTAGGATATACGCGATGTATGGGACTGTCCAGTCGGGAATGACCACTAAGACCTCCATGATCAAATCGACCACCGCTGGGACCTCAACCTCAGTCGGATCAGTGGCACTCTTGGGCTGTGGGGCTTCTTCGGTAAAAGGATCTTCTTTAACTGACGGAGTGTGTATATGTTCCAAGAATACACCACTCGGGATGGCTTCTCTCTTGGAACCTATCTTTGCCAGATCATCTGCTGCCTGATTTTTCAGTCGGGGTATGTGATGGAGCTCTAACCCCTCAAACTTCTTTTCCAGCTTCCTCACTGCATTGCAGTATCCAGTCATGGCTGGGCTTCTCACGTCCCACTCCTTCATCACTTGGTTGACCACTAAATCTGAATCGCCGTAGACCATCAGGCAATGGACGCCGAGTGAAATGGCCATGCGTAATCCATATAAGAGGGCCTCATATTCTGCCTCGTTGTTGGAGGAATCAAAGTGAATCTGGAGCACATATCTAAGCTTATCTCCTCTGGGGGAAACCAAGACCACCCCAGCACCGGAACCATTCAGCATTTTAGAGCCATCAAAGAACATGGTCCAATGCTCCGAGTGAACCTCAGTCGCTGCTGTTGTTCAATCCACTCGGCAAGGAAATCCGCTATTGCCTGGGACTTAATGGCTTTCTTTGCCTCAAACTTGATATCAAGGGGAAGAAGTTCAATCGCCCATTTCGCCACTCGACCAGTTGCATCTCTGTTGTGCAAAATCTCTGATAGTGGAGCGTCGCTGACGACTGTGATGGAATGATCAAAGAAATAATGAGCAACCTTCTTCGCGGTCATGTATATTCCATACACAAGCTTCTGATAATGAGGGTATCTCTGCTTGGATGGGGTCAAGACTTCAGACAAATAATACACTGGGCGTTGAACTTTGAAGGTCTTTCCTTCTTCTTCCCGCTCGACCGTAAGCACTGTACTGACGACTTGTCCTGTGGCTGCGATATAAAGCAACAGAGGCTCTTTGCTGATTGGAGCAGCAAGCACCGACTGGGTGGAAAGCAGAGCTTTTAGCTCGGCAAACGTTGCATCAGCTTCTGGAGTCCACTCGAACTTGTCTGCCTTCTTCATCAGTCGGTAAAGAGGTAATGCCTTTTCACCGAGTCGTGAGATGAATCGACTTAATGCGGCCAAGCATCCAGTAAGCTTCTGGACATCGTGCACTCGCACGGGGCGTTTCATTCGGAGTATAGTTCCGATCTTTTCTGGATTAGCGTCGATTCCTCGTTCGGAAACGAGGAAACCGAGTAACTTGCCACCAGGAACTCCGAATGTGCACTTTGATGGATTGAGCTTAATATCATACCTTCTGAGGTTGGCAAACGTTTCGGCGAGGTCAGCGAGCAGGTCGAAACCTTTTCGTGACTTGACGACGATATCATCCATATACGCTTCCACATTCCGACTGATTTGAGTGAGCAGACACTTCTGAATCATTCGCATAAATGTGGCTCCGGCATTCTTGAGGCCGAATGGCATGGTGATATAGCAGAAGCACCCGAATGGAGTGATGAAAGCTGTTTTTATCTCATCGGGCCCGTATAGACGGATCTGGTGGTACCCGGAATAAGCGTCCAGAAAAGACAATCTCTCGCATCTCGCGGTCGAGTCGACAATTTGATCTATGCGAGGGAGAGGAAAATGATCTTTCGGGCAGGCCCGGTTGATGTGCTTGAAATCAATGCACATTCGGAGCGATTTGTCCTTCTTAGGAACCATGACGACATTGGCGAGCCACTCGGAGTGGTATATCTCTCGGATAAATTCTTCCGCCAACAGTCGAGCCACTTCCTCACCAATGGCTTTTCTCTTCTGGACGGCGGACCGCCGAAGATGCTCTTTGACTGGTTTTGCTGATGAGTCGACTCTTAAGCGATGCTCAGCCAGTCCCCTGGGAACACCTGGCATGTCAGCGGGCTTCCATGCAAAAATGTCCCAGTTCTCACGGAGGAACTGGATGAATGCTTCTTCCTATTTCGGGTCGAGTGTTGTGGAGATGTAGGTCGGGGTTGCATTGGGGTCGGTCGGGTGAATGTGAACAGGCTTCGTTTCACCGGACGACTGAAATGCAGATTCTGAGGCGGGCTTCTTGGATCGCAGCAAATCACTCGAATCTGCGTTTTGCTTGTATTCTTCAAACTCGACCGCTGTCACCTGGGAATCGGCAATCCTTGAGCCCTTCTGAAAGCACTCTTCTGCCTTTTTCCGATCACCGGTGACAGTAATCACCCCTTTGGGACCGGGCATCTCCAGTTTGAGGTACACGTAACATGGTCGAGCCATGAACCGTGCATAAGCTGGTCTCCCCAAAATTGCATGATACGCACTCTGAAAATCCACGACCTCAAATGTCAACTTCTCTTTGCGGAAATGTTTCGAATCACCAAACACCACGTCCAGAGCTATTTGGACGAGTGACTCAGCTTTCTTCCCTAGTATGACTCCATGAAAGCTCATGTTGCTGGTGCTCAGTCGGGACATCGGAATGCCCATTCCTTTTAGTGTGTCTGCATACAACAGATTCAGCCCACTACCACCGTCCATCAGCACTTTTGTCATACGAGTGCCTTCGACAACTGGATCGACCACCAAAGCTTGCCTCCCAGGGGTGGCAATATGAGTCGGGTGATCAGATTGGTCGAATGTGATGGGTGTTTGGGACCATCTCAGATAACTTGCTTTTGCTGGGGCAACCATGTTCACCTCACGGTTAATGACTTTCAGTCGACTCTTGCTTTCCACATCCGCAAAGATCATCAGAGTGGAGTTAATATGCGGATGTCCTTCCTCACTGTCCTCCTTGTCCTCGGCCTTGTCTGACTCCTTTTCCTTGTCTTTAGACTGTTTTCCCTGAAACTGCTGGATCAGGAGTCGACATTGGCGTGTGGTATGCTTTGGGTAAATGATATTGCCCTCTTCGTCTTTCTTCGTGTGGATGTGACACGGCATATCCATCACGTCGTTCCCTTCTTTATCCTACCTTCTTAGGGTTCCAGGATCCTTTTGGTTTCCCTTTAAATTTTCCTTGAGTCATGGCCAGAGCCTCTCCAGGAGCTGCTGGTTCAGCCTTCCGCTTTTGTTTCCGACTGGTGTTTCCCTTCTCCGACTGACTCGGTTTGTACTTGCCGCTTCGGAGTCGGTCTTCTTCTTCACCGTTGGCGTACTTAGTAGCAATCTCCATCATCCGACTCAGGGTCATGTCTCCGGTTCGACCAAATTTCAGACTCAGTTCTCTGTGCTTGACGCCGTCCTTGAAGGCGCAGACTGCTTGATGATCAGACACATTCTCCACAGTATGGTGCAAAGTGATCCATCTCTGAATATAATCCCTGAGAGTCTCATTGGTCTTCTGCACACAGACTTGCAGCTCCGTTAATCCAGCCGGTCGCTTGCAAGTTCCTTCAAACATTCTGACGAACACTCGGGACAGATCTTTCCAAGTGTGAATGCTACCAGGAGGTAACTGATTCAACCACGCTCTGGCAGAACCTTCCAACATGAGGGGTAAATGTTTCATGGCCACCTCGTCGTTCCCACCACCGATCTGAACCGCCACTCGGTAATCCTCAAGCCAAGTTTCAGGCTTAGACTCACCGGTGAACTTGCTGACTCCTGCTGCCAACCTGAAATTGGGGGGGATCATCGCGGCTCTGACAGCTCCGCTGAAACACTCCAGACCAGTAACATGCACTCGACTGCTTGTGGGCGCATCTCTGTCGGGTCCATCCCGATGGGCTCTGTTCGGTCGACCAAGCCTTGCACGAGAATGGATCGCGCGTCGAAGCCTGGTTCTCTGAGGTCGACTAGAGATCTTCGCCCCACACTGAGCTGACGCCTGTCGTCTTGCCGCCGGGGAACGTGAGACCCTACCCTCGGAGGGGAAGCGGGCACTCGACGCCTGTCACCTCGGTTGTGTCGGTCTCCGTACTGGTCCCGCCGGTTCTCGCGCCCTTCTCGCTGCGGAGGCGATCTGGGACTGTGAGCCGACTGAACCGTATTCGCAGCGACGGATCGACTGTGAATTCTGTTGCGCGACTGCGACACGGCTGAATTCTGGTCTCCTGCTGCCCGGAGCAAATCCCTGATCTGCATCAAGCCTCTGCCAGCTTCCGACTGAGAGGGCTGGATGGACTCTGCTATGCGGGTCGCAGCTGCTAAATTCTGGATTAGGGTTCGATATACCTGAGTCGGCGTGAAGAGTTGACGTCGATTGGTGTCGGGAACTCGTTGTCGCGCACGCTCGTCGAGTGCTCGCTGAAGATTCTCCAAGCGAGCACGTTCGGCCAAATTGGCCAATCGTGCCTCCTCCAAGGCACAAGCCTCGGGGGTTTCTCCTCCGACGGGAGTATGCAGGGCATCCATATTCCTGCGGCGAAGTTCCTCTCTTTGCAGAGAGTCGAGTGGCTCAGGTTGGTACTCTTCGTGGCCTCATGCGGGGTCGTCTCCGTTGCCTGCCCCACCATCGTGGGCGAAGCCAGGTGGACTGCAAGGCCCGTCGACCATCAGGATTTCCGCCGCTGGATCACTGCTATCGCATTCGGATGTAGTCCCTACGGAGCCAGTCGACAGATCGAACAGGCCGTAGAGAGATTCGTTGGGCTCGATCGCCGCAACTTGAGTGGTGGCCGTCTGGCGAGCCACCGCGTGCCTCACCCACCGCTGAAGCCTCGACCGCCCGGAGCGCTTGCGCTGGCGGGAGACCGGGAGGGTGGTCGATAAGGGAGTCGACCGATACGGGGTCGACGGTTGACGCAACAGGACACCGCGGACATAGGCGCGAAAGTGCGTCGCCCCGCGGACGGGTAGCGCATCGACGTCGAGTGGAGCCTCCTGGAGCCAGGCGGAGCCGTCGGCGACGAAGGTGAGAGCACCGAGGCGGACCTCGTGTCCCTCAACCAAAACTCCAGCAGCCACCATGATGAAAGTACTCGGAAGAATTGCAACTTCTCCACAAAATCGCTAAAACACCGGGCCCCACGGTGGGCGCCAACTGTCGTGGTTCTGGGTCTGACAGTAGAGTGGGGGGTAGGTAAGGAGAGGCAAGGTCCTAGCTATGGAGAAGTTGTAGACGCCAGAGATGTACGAGTTCAGGCCCTTCTCGGAGGAAGTAAAAGCCCTACGTCTCGGAGCCCGGAGGCGGTCGAGTGGATTTCATGTGTATGTGTTACAGGGGTGCGAACCCTTCTACCTGTGGAGGGGGGTGGCTTATATAGAGTGCGCCAGGACCCAGCCCACCCACGTAATGAAGGGTTTAAGGTACATGAAGTCTGGGGCGTTACTGATAACGCCCCACATAAAGGGTCTTAATTACCATAAAGTCTACTTAATTACAGACCGTTGCAGTTCAGAGTGCTTCTTGACCTTCTGGTGGTCGAGTGAGTCTTCGTGGTCGAGTCCTTCCAGTCAGTCGAGTGAGTTCCGTCACGGTCGACTGGAAGGTGATCTTTTCTAAAGGTGTCCTTGGGCGGGGTACTTGGATCAGATCTGTGACCCTACCCTAGGTACATGACTCCATCACCCAGATCTAGGCTTTCCCCTGGAGCTTCACGAGTGGGGCGCCATGACCTACAACAACGATGCCTCAAGAAGGGAACGACGTCATAGACGCCGCCGTCGTCCGCCATGCATGACCGTACTCGCCGCGATTTTCATCGGAAATCACGCCCCCCCCCTCCCCCGATCTCGCAGCTGAGTAAAACTGAATGGAGCTTCGCCGTGAAGACCAAAGCCGCTGTCTGCATGCTGGCAGGGAGCCTCCAGCCGCCCCTCACCGGTCCTCCACGCGCCACTGGTTGCCACACCGGGGCGGATCTGGATGGGACGCCAGATCCACGGCTTCCACTGCCCATCTCCAGGCATAGACTCCACCGAGGGGAAGAGCATGAGGTCGCGGATCCGTCCTCGGGCATCACACCGGCTTCATTCACCCCAGCAAGGTGCAAGGCAGCAGTAGGCCGAACATGGTCGCCCTTAGTAGCTCCCTTATATGCAACATCAACAGGGAGGGCATCCGCCGGTCCGTCCGCAGCACCAGCAGAAGGTTGCGCCCCCTCACCGACCTCTAGGAGAGCAAGCTGGCTGTCGTGGACAGCCCCCTCAGTAGCAGCAACACAGGGAGGACAAACTATTATTTAGTCTCACATTACATGTCGTCCTCCAAAAAGATTAATTACTGTAAATTGTTGTAAAAAGACCTCTTGCATGACTACTGTCTATATTGAATTTATGCTTCCAATTACCATTATAATTTAACAACACAATCCTATTTGAAGAATTCCAATCCCAAGTAAATTTTGTAGCCGCAATGATTTCAATTTTTTAACTGTCGTCCATCCTGGAGCTCTAGGGTTTAGATATTTACAACGAGAAATAGAAAATCCGGGCCCTCAAACATCTGTGTACGAGCCCGGGCACGTCCACGGGCACTGACCGTGGACCCCTCAAAATGTGTTCTCTGCCTGCGCATATCTTATAGTCCAAATCTTAAAACCATACAAACCATGCAAATGAATGATCTATGTACTACGTAGATCAACTAACGTACACTATCCTACTTGTTGTCCTTGTTGGACATGTCCACGGTCTTTGTGTCGGGCTCCGGGTGCATGCGCGGAAGATGCAACTCACCCTCCTGATTCGGCTCCACCTCCTCCACGCGGCTTGGCAACAAGCGCGTCAGTCGCCTCCTGTTTGTGCCGGATGAACCTGGTACCATCTGAACGAGTTCTCTGGTAGGAACTATCCTAGGATTGCACAAGAATTGTATAACCTCGGACACTCTAGCCTTAGAGTTACTATTGGGATGACATTTGAAACTCTGAAGAATATATTCAAGAACCTGAAGCGGAAGTCATTCCACACTTTCCCCACCCTGGTTAAACTTGTTCTTGCATGTTGCATCCTTCATAATGGATTCTACAATGGCATTGTTTGTGAGCTTGTGCCGGAGGAGGAAGATGTCATGCTGATGATATTCATAGCGTCGTTTGTCGTGTGGATGCATTTGACAATGTGGCCATATAACTTTTAATTTGTACTGCTATTTGTTAGTAGCTAGGAAGAACTGCCATTTGTTTCCTAGCTAGAACTGAAATGATGTTTCGGTCGTGTGTGGTAAGGTCACCACTAGTGAGAATGGGTGATCACACCTTATGCCATGCACAACCAAACATCGTGTAGTGCATCAACCCAGTGCAATGCAAGCAACCAAACGCTAGGTAAAAATTGGTTCCCTAATGCAGCCAGCCTACATGCAAGCGACCAAACAACATGCACAATATGGTCTTTCACCTGTATTAGCTCAGTCAGGCCCAACTGAGCCACGCATCCAAAGAGGCAAAACACGATGCAGGTAACCAAACACGCTCCATATAATTCTTTTACTTTGTTAGGGAAGTAATTTTTGTCCTCTGAGAAGAGAAATCTTGGAAAACTTTTTCTCTCAGGAGCCCTTGGCTCCCTCTTGTTTTAGCAATGAGAAAAAGATTATGTTCCAAGGCCCATCAATTCACATCATATTGCGCCGCCGGTCGGCCGATGGTACCGCTAAGGCTTCCATGCAGCAGATGACCCTATTCACATGCTCCATCAGTAGTCGTCCCTCGAGTATCGAGGGTGCCACCAATGGGTTTTGCTAAAGTGCATGTGGATGCGGCAATCATGATGGGAATAGGTGGCTCGGCCGGCAATGCTACACGTACAAACGATTTACAGGCTTTTACAGGATGGTTAACCTTGATTGGTCAATAGGTGAGCGGGGCGGCCCACCCCCCTGAAAATCAGGGGGGAGAGGTTTGTGATTGGTTGTTAGCTGGAAGGAGCGTGTAAAAGCGTGTAACTCTTTGTATGTCTAGCATTTTTGGTGGCTCGGCCGTGGCGTTTTGCAGAGATGGGGCTGGCAACTATATGGGCAGCTCAGCTCTATTTATTGCAGGGGTGGATGATCCGGCCACCTTAAAGGCCATTGCTTGTCGTGAAGCCTTAGCTCTTGCTCTGGATCTTAATGTTCAAAGTTTTGTGGTGGCATCCAACTCAAAGCAGGTGATCTCCGACATCAACAAACGAGACCAGGGGAGATATGGTGCAATTATCAACGAAATCAAACTTCAGTTTGGTAATTTTTATTGTAGTTTTTCTTTCGACTTGTGCAGTCAATGTAGAAATACATAGTATATGCTCTTACTCTTGATCAACGTCATCATGTTTGGTTTGGCCATCCACATGACCCCGTTTGTATCCCACAATCTGTGACTTTTGATGAATAAAGTTGCCCTTTCCCCTAAAAAAAAGCAGACGACCCTATTCAAATTATGTCATAGCATGAGCGTGCTCATCGTACACCGCCATGCAATACAACCGAATGAATACACGAGTTTATGCATGCACATATGTTGTCAGTAGTTGATTTTGGCACAAATCTCAACTACAACTTGGATGGTCCAGATATCGGGAGTAGATGGACACGGGAGCCAAAATGCTAGTCACTTAGCGTAAGGACACATGCCAGTATACGCAATATGCTACAGTGGAAATTGTCCCTATGTTCTTCTACAATAGCAGTTTTTCTAGAATGCTGATGTGTTTCAGGAAATATGATAGGTATGCTTTTATACACTCAAGAACTCCTTATCTATGTACATATAACATATATATTCATGTTGTCTGGAAAACTCTGCCAAATTATCAGTTAGGCATTTAAGGATATTTAAAAGGTGAAAACACACACACACACACACACGCACACACACACACACACACATAATAGGGAAATTTGATTTATGCATAGGTTTTTAAGGTGACATGCATATCAAAGGAAATTAACAATAAAATCATTTTATTTCCAAAATATGATTTAAAATTGAAGAAATATATGTCCAATTGTAGAAATTGTGACTCTTTAACAGATGTATTGTATATTCCTATTTAGTGCGTTGCCATGTGTTTAATTTTGCTAAGTGTAATAGAAAACTTATTAGATGGATATTAATGAACTTTTTTTACTTTCAAACTAAATGATAACCAATGCAAATCAACCTTGATTTTTTTTGGAATATCTAAACATTTAGACTAGTTCAGACAATTTTAATAACCATTGCTAGATGGCCAAAAATGTTCAGATCATCCGATACATACATTTGGGGGCAATTTGGTGATGCGAGATAAAGTTTCCCTAAAGTAACACATCCACTATATACCACAAAAACACTTATTGGCTTGGTCGCCGCTACCTCCCATTCCGTCGTCCCACCGGTGTCGTGGCGCGGCCCGCCCTTGCCTCCTTTCCCACCCGTAACACCATCTTGTCCACGGCCCCCATCTATGCAACGACCGCCTTCGCCTCCTAGTCATTCATGGTGGATCCAAAAGGGGTGACGTTGGAAGATGAAATGAGAAGTGAATGAGGAGATGGATCTAATTTTCTGAGAGGGTGAAGGAAGAGAATGCAATACTTATAGAAGGATTTCTCACCGGTGAGCTTCACCTCCTACTCGTCCCTCCCTTTTGTCCTTTGAGTAATCTAGGGTTCCTGGTTTGTTGATTTTTCTTGTCTTGAAAATTGGTAAGAGTTAAAAGCTCATAATGGAAAAAATGATTATTTCAAGAACAACAACTTTGTTGTTGATTGAGTGTACTGCACCATGTTTTATGCAGCAGCAAACTAATAGGCATGCGAAAGAAAACCTTTTAAAAAAGCCATGTGGTCAAGTAAAAAAATAAAGAAAGAAGTTCTAGCAAAAAACCCGAAAGAAAGACATGTATCTGGCCTGGCCTTGAGTGTTCAAGGAAGATCTTCCGATGATTGTTTGGAATTCCCAAGTTTTGATGTTTTTGACGCACAAAAGAGGATAGAGACAATTATATTGTCAATGTTGAATATATAAGTATTTTTTGATTACTTAATCCAGGAAATAATCATAACCATGGCATTGACAGAATTAACAACATACTGATTACGATCCAGATAAGCACGTACTACGCATATGGTAGAAACATCTACGCACATAGCTAGTACCGCTATAATAGAATAAATAGGAGTGGGATAAGCGAGTTATACCCTCCAGTAGGACAGGTGGACGTAGCAGCAATAGTGCCGACGGCCTCCTCGGCCGCCTTCTTGTCAGCAGCAGCCTTCTCGGCGACGATTCTCTTGGCGTCGGTGAACATAATGATGACGAAGGCGACATCGACGCAGTGGATGCAAATGAACGGTGGCGAGCAGTCGCATAGAAGATGCTCCCCCAAAAACCTAATCGCCCCTCTCCCATACATGATCTGGAGAGACGGGGTTTCGGAGGCCCGCTCACCCGTCGATCGTGTACGCGTGGGAGGGATGGGAGCACTGGCGGCAGCAGCAGCAAACGGAACGACAGTGGGCGTGGAGGCAACATATGTGATATGATTCTCATGGCGGCTAGGGTTGGCTAGCGCCTCTAATATATAAGCACGGTCGTGTGGAGAGACATGGGCTGGACCCACGTCCGAGTGGGCGACAGCCCATGATTCGACGTCTCAGATCATGGCCCATCTGTCAAAGACCCTCCGTTCCTGACCGACAAAAGTGATGTGGTGCAGCGCGTCGTGGTGGGCGGCAGCGGAGGAGCGCGCGGGAACCACTTCTCCTTTCAAGTTCCAATCGCATGTGGAAGAGAATGCCTTATAAGGAGATCAAACTCCTCTCCAACTAGCAATTTGAGACTAAACTTTCCACCAAACCCACCTCCATAAAACTCACATGGGTCCTTAGAGATTTTTGCCCACCCCATATTTCAATAGTCAACAATCCTAACTTATTGTGACAACAAGAAATATGCAGTTCAACAGAACCGACGGTAATCCTAATTATTGGATCCATGATAATTTAGAAACAGGCTTGAATGACTAAAACATGGTTCATTTGAGCTAGAGCTTGTTTGCGGATTTTCTTCACTAGACCCTTCCTTGGTACAAACAGCTAACGATGCGCCAGTCTTTTGTACATTTATTCATCATTGGAAGAAGTAGAAGAAAAGGAAGATGTAGTTTTCCTCCTTTGTAGTCTAAGTATTCTTTTATACATAGATTCATCATCGGAATAACTTTGCCTTGTTGTTGTCTTGGGCCAGATTGAGTGGGCTATATATATGGAGACTAAATCCCTCCCTGGCAGGGTTACACTTTAGATAAGCAGGCTGGTATTTGAGATCATGTATAAATCGTATAAATGCAGGCTGGTATTTGTGATTACTTATAAACCTACATAGGTAGCCTCAAAGCCTAGATTATTTCCAAAATATGATTTAAAATTGAAGAAATATATGTCCAATTGTAGAAATTGTGACTCTTTAACAGATGTATTGTATATTCCTATTTAGTGCGTTGCTATGTGTTTAATTTTGCTAAGTGTAATAGAAAACTTATTAGATGGATATTAATGAAATTTTTTTACTTTCAAACTAAATCTCTACCTTAATAATAAAGCAAATTGGGTTTCGGCGGTTCGTCACACACTTTTGCAGAAACCTCCCTGTATTACTTTGAAATAAACCCGCAGTCCTGTTTAAGTGGATCTGATAAAACCGTTTTGACAAAAAACACCCTGCCGCATTTGCCCGTGTCCGCCGCCGCCGACCGCAACCAGCGCCTCCACGCGCGGGCGGCTCGCGCCCGTGCCTCCCTGCCGCCCCGCGCCGCCGCCCACCGGAGCTCCGCTACCGGACCAACGCGCCGCCATGCCCTCCTCTCCTTCTTCCTTCCCCTCCCTTTTGTTCTATTTCTCACATCCCCCCTCTCTCTCCTTCGCAGGAAGCGGAAGCCATGGCCCTGGACCTCCATGCCAGATCGCCGCCCCGCGCCGGCCGGCCATCGGAGCGCCGCCGCCGGACCAACGCGCCGCCCTGCCCTCCTCTCCTTCTTCCCTCCCTTCCTCTGGTTCTATTTCTCACATCCCTCTCTCTCCCCCCTTCACAGGAAGCGGAAGCCATGGTCGTTGGATCTCCATGCCGGACCGCCAACCCACGCCGGCCGGCCACCGGAGCGCCGCCTCCGGACCAACGCGGTTTGCCGCGCTGGACCGCAAGCGGATGCACTGGTTGTGCTCGACGGAGATGGGCCCTGTGTGCGTGCCCCCGCAGCCTGGACGAAACTCCAGCGAGGCCATGAGCTCCCGATTCCCAACCCGGGCGTAGGAGCGTACGGGAGCGCCGTCGTGGATCCTGCGCGTCCTAGGTCCGCCGAGGCCACGGGCTCCCAAGCCGGGCATAGGTGCGTACTGGAGCAACGCCCGCCTGGGCGAGGTCCTCCTGCTTCTGGAGGAGGCGAACAAGCCGAGCCAAGCCATGAGGCGCCCGTGGCCAACACAGTGTATCTTTCAATTGAACTATCTGATGTTTTTTCTACGTATCTGTGTCATTGACCATTATCTAGAGTGTGATTTCACACGTTTGTTTTCAGCCAATCATCTATGAAGTGCGACCTTTCATGCTTGAATTCTACAATATCCACTGATGAATTTCATGCTTTTAGTGAACCTCAACAAATTCATGGAAAACGTATTTAATTTTGCTCATCTGATTCGCTTTGCTGCATTATTAGTATGCCTGCTAGACTCCAAATTCAAACCTATAGCCTATAATAAACCCCAGTTTTTTTAATCAAGTTTAAACATTTCAGTTCCGTTTTTGGGTTGGAATTTATCAGTGGCCATGTAAGACTGGAAATTGCTCACCACGTGTTCCTTAATGTATATTGTGCCAATAGCTATTAAACCTTCGATATGCTGGAGGGTGATGAGGTGACATGGAGCTAAACATAGATTGAAGATTTTGTCATGAGTTCCTCAGAGAAGATAGAACAAATGAGTATGGAGATCCAGCTGTTGAAGACGCCGAGGGACAAGAACATTCAGGAGTTGTTCGCCTAATGGGTTGGTGAGAACAAGAATACAGTTAACATCATCACAGAGCCCTGCACATCTCGCATGCGAGGCAGTATGTCCCTTTTTCTTTAGCACAACTCATATGTCTCTTCCTACCGGGGAGCGTTCGTAATACTTTGCCTGATTCTATTATGGATTACCCATTTTGTTTACAAGTTGACGTACTTATTAATTTGGTGTCGTATTAACTACACCGGAGTCTGTTCTTGTGCAAAGGAAATTAGATTGGGATTGGCCGCACATCTTAAATGCATCTAGAAAATTAACCACAGATAGATTTCACTCTTATCGCCCTTCTATTCAATACATTTTGATTGCTGAAATTTGAAACAATGACCAGGTTCTGTAGGAAGCACAAGAAAGTGGGTACGAAAGCTATGAGACGATGGCCAATACAGATATTGACAGGGCTGGAATATCATTAGAGTCCGGCGCCAACGAATATACATAGCGACTTAAAGTGTGACAATATATTCATAAATAGTCCTGATGGAACAGTGAAGATCGGCGACTATATGGTCTGGCGACATTATTGCATCAATGGAAAAAAGCAAAGTGTCAAAGGTGTGTGACATTGTGTTTTTCTGACAGCTACGGATCTGTGAAAATATACCTATTCTATTTACTGTGGATACACTCTCAGGTTACTTTGTTTAAAAATTTATTTTAGTCGTGTACTAACAGCCATTGTGTTAAAATGCAGGCGCATTAGACTTTACGGCACTAGAACGCTTCACTGGCAATACAATGAGTTGCTTGGGTATTCCAATCCCCTTGCTGAACCCTGTGCTATTCGCAGCCTCTTCTGTCAATCCAGCAGCACACCGCTGCCCTTCGCATCCTCCCTGCATCACTGCAACTGGGCCGTGCTCACATCGTCTGCGGTCACATGCGCAATCTCTGCGCTCGACGCTGCCTCCACCGAGATTCATTGCAAGGTCTGTTCATAGCCACGGTTCCTGCTCCGTACCATTGTTGATGCTCCTGTTAATGGATAAGTGTCCAACAAAATTACCTGCAGGGTGCCTGAAACGCCCACTGCTGGGTACATGCATACAACAATTATGCCATGTCTTCCCTATTCGATCGGTCGCACATGTATGTTTCTTTTCCTTCTTTGTTTAGTTTTAAAGAAAAGATTAATTTCTGAACTCACCATATTTTTATACTATATATAAGCATGGATGACTAGAATAGTTGATTGTCAGTTCACTTATATTTCTCCTATGGAAAGGAGCATCAGTTTTACGCATGCTTCCCGGGTCCTTGGTGAGAGGCCTCTGTGATGTTATTCTTTTAGGTAAGCTTTACTCAGGTTGCTACTCATGTCACAGTGTCTGTAATTTAGCTAGAGTCAGGTTCAGAGTTATTGACTGAATTTTTGGGGCACAACCATCAAGCAACCTGAGTAAAGCTTACCTAAGCCAATGATTTTGTTCTTTTAGCTAGAGCCAGGTTCAGAGTTGTTCACTCTGGATTTTTTGGGCACAACCATCAAGCAAGCTAGCACGTATTGTTTAACTGAAGCAAAGGGCAGCTAAGCTATGAATGCTTCATTCTTTGTTCTACACAAATGCAGCTATTATTTGTATTTGATCTGAGAAAAGGTGCAACCAATTGAAGTTATTTTGAAGAATCTGCACCTGAGTATATATATGTTCTGATTTTATAGCCTGCAGAGTCTGTAGAGTAAAGTTTGTACATTTTGTGAATCGCTTTGTTCCGCTTTCCCTTGGTGTATAGTCTATACTGTATCAGATTATTTACTATGTGCAGATTTGTTTGTGCCATTGCCGATCATGTACTTCTTTCTGTGCTTGGAAGCATAGTCTCATCGTATCCCCTAGATCTGTATAAGTATATTTAGCTCACATACACTTGGCATTTGTTCTTCAAAAGGCGATGTCCTCGATGCTGGACTCCTGGTAACAGTTTATTACATGTTATTTCTTTTTTTGGTGAGTCTTTTCTTGAGATTTAGGATTATGGAGTTAACGGGTGTTACTTTTGACCTGCTAATACAGCTGCGTTAAACTTTTTGCTCTTCGAAAGCAACTATGTAAGTCTGACGCTAACATAATGTTTACTGCTAAAATACTTCAGTAGGTATAACTTAGAGTCAGGAACACAAGTAGAATTTCATAGAAATCTGTCTAGCTCCTGTAGATGAAAGACTTCCTGCAAGTGAGCTCTTGAATAACTCTTACCTCCAGGAAGATGAGGTCTATTCCAGCGCCTTCAATTTCAGTCTCTCTGGTCTCAAGTGTGACTGAAGATGGGTGGCAATATGCAAGTTTCGTGCTTTGGAAGGGTGAATTCTTACTGAAAAATCATATGTATCTTACCGACCATATTAATTTATTGCTAAGGTTTACTCGTACCAGTGGTAAATATAGCACTGAAGAAACTTTTAAATCAAACTTTACTTCAGTCTTTAATGACACTACGAATTATTTCAGGCTGTTTAAAGAATGCCGAGTTGTCAAGCGAGGAAATGCAGTGGCTGGCGTTGCCGGGCATGGGACGACGTCTCTAGGCTCCTGCCTGAGGCAAGCCTCTCCGGCCTCCTCGGATGCCCTCTAGGAACTGGCACTGCGTATGATGGTCTCCTCACCTAGCACCTAGGTTGACCTAGCCACCGCCATCGAAGCGGAGAGTTGACAAGATATGTATGATTGTTGGACGTGTCAGTCCTGCCATTGACATGTTCAAAACTATGAATTGAGTGATTACAAATATGCTTTGATCAATGAAATGAAAGGATGTTCTGTTACATCTTGTTGTGCAGATATAGGGCTTGAATTATTTTCGATCGTATCATCTTGGCCCTATAATAAAAAAGCGAGTGTGGGAGTGCGCGACCAGTTGCTACCAGCTACCAGTATCAAGGTGCACTTGATGTGTAGTTATCAGTCAATGAGAACCATAGAAAAATGGAGGCATAGACTCTAGGAGTATATATCCGCTCCCCAAAAAAGGGTGTGCTATATATTGAATGGTTCAATATAGGTCAGTGAGTTTGAGGCAACAAAAAGCTTTAGAGCTAAAATCAATAGGAAAGGGTATTTGTTTCTTAAGATTTTTTTTTGATAAATGTAAAAAAAATTGAATTAGTTAGTTAGTAATAAGAGAGAAAAGGAGACCATGACTTGATTGTCTATTTATCCTTGCTCCATATTCGAAGTTTCTGCCAGCTGCTGTCGTCAACCTACCCTTGCATGCCATCTACTTCCAATTCACTCCTACCCTTGCATGCCATCTACTTCCAATTCACTTTTGCGAGAGGTGCATGCCCGACCGTCGACATTGATGCATCCTCTCACTCAACATCGTGTCTCCGCAGGATGGAGCTTAGATCGGTGAACCGCATAATGGTCAACAAAGAGGCAAAAAGTAGATGATTTTGACGCTTTCGATGGTGCATGCGGAGATATTTTTCACCATTTGCCTATAGCAACACGCGGGTCTTTTGCTAGATGAGACAAGGGCGAAGCCCACCGTCATTATAAATTTTCATAATTACAAGTCGGTGTAGGAAGGGGCTCATGAAAGTCGCGTGCTAGAGTGTGATGACCAATCCCCGGTTCGGCCGTTGGCACCCATCAACAATGCACAACAGATCAGACTTTGAGTGACCCTCCACAACCCAGGTCCTTGATCCCGCTCATGGTAGTGAAGCACTGCGACCCTACTCAGGGTGCTACTTTCCATGACGGCCTCCATGTTGTCACTATAGCGGGATGCGTGAGACCAAGTGTAGGGAATAGCTTGCGGAGAGCGATCCTCATGTCCAGCTCGACAAGATTAGTTTTTAATGTTTTAAACATTCCATTGTGATTGCACGTTAATGACATGTGTGTCGCAATGGCTGGGATTGACGAAGTCCAGACATGTTGTGATTAGAGGACACTGCGGTAATCGCCGGTGGTGAGGGACTAAGAAAAGTGGTGACACGGTGTCGGTGAGGGACTAAGACAAGTGGTGACACGGGTGGGACACCGTGTTGAAATAGAAGACGTTGAATTGTGGGGGTCTTGAGCCGTATTTATCGGGCCCGTTGCAACGCACGAGCATGTTTACTAGTGATAACCAATGCAAATCAACCTTGATTTTTTTTTTGGAATATCTAAACATTTAGACTAGTTCGGACAATTTTAATAACCGTTGCTAGATGGACAAAAATGTTCAGATCATCTGATACATACATTTGGGGGCAATTTGGTGATGCGAGATAAAGTTTCCCTAAAGTAACACATCCACTATATACCACAAAAACACTTATTGGCTTGGTCGCCGCTACCTCCCATTCCGTCGTCCCACCGGTGTCGTGGCGCGGCCCGCCCTTGCCTCCTTTCCCACCCGTAACACCATCTTGTCCACGGCCCCCATCTATGCAACGACCGCCTTCGCCTCCTAGTCATTCATGGTGGATCCAAAAGGGGTGACGTTGGAAGATGAAATGAGAAGTGAATGAGGAGATGGATCTAATTTTCTGAGAGGGTGAAGGAAGAGAATGCAATACTTATAGAAGGATTTCTCACCGGTGAGCTTCACCTCCTACTCGTCCCTCCCTTTTGTCCTTTGAGTAATCTAGGGTTCCTGGTTTCTTGATTTTTCTTGTCTTGAAAATTGGTAAGAGTTAAAAGCTCATAATGGAAAAAATGATTATTTCAAGAACAACAACTTTGTTGTTGATTGAGTGTACTGCACCATGTTTTATGCAGCAGCAAACTAATAGGCATGCGAAAGAAAACCTTTTAAACAAGCCATGTGGTCAAGTAAAAAAATAAAGAAAGAAGTTTTAGCAAAAAAACCCGAAAGAAAGACATGTATCTGGCCTGGCCTTGAGTGTTCAAGGAAGATCTTCCGATGATTGTTTGGAATTCCCAAGTTTTGATGTTTTTGACGCACAAAAGAGGATAGAGACAATTATATTGTCAATGTTGAATATATAAGTATTTTTTGATTACTTAATCCAGGAAATAATCATAACCATGGCATTGACAGAATTAACAACATACTGATTACGATCCAGATAAGCACGTACTACGCATATGGTAGAAACATCTACGCACATAGCTAGTACCGCTATAATAGAATAAACAGGAGTGGGATAAGCGAGTTATACCCTCCAGTAGGACAGGTGGCCGTAGCAGCAATAGTGCCGACGGCCTCCTCGGCCGCCTTCTTATCAGCAGCAGCCTTCTCGGCGACGATTCTCTTGGCGTCGGTGAACATAATGATGACGAAGGCGACATCGACGCAGTGGATGCAAATGAACGGTGGCGAGCAGTCGCATAGAAGATGCTCCCCCAAAAACCTAATCGCCCCTCTCCCATACATGATCGGGAGAGACGGGGTTTCGGAGGCCCGCTCACCCGTCGATCGTGTACGCGTGGGAGGGATGGGAGCACTGGCGGCAGCAGCAGCAAACGGAACGACAGTGGGCGTGGAGGCAACATATGTGATATGATTCTCATGGCGGCTAGGGTTGGCTAGCGCCTCTAATATATAAGCACGGTCGTGTGGAGAGACATGGGCTGGACCCACGTCCGAGTGGGCGACAGCCCATGATTCGACGTCTCAGATCATGGCCCATCTGTCAAAGACCCTCCGTTCCTGACCGACAAAAGTGATGTGGTGCAGCGCGTCGTGGTGGGCGGCAGCGGAGGAGCGCGCGGGAACCACTTCTCCTTTCAAGTTCCAATCGCATGTGGAAGAGAATGCCTTATAAGGAGATCAAACTCCTCTCCAACTAGCAATTTGAGACTAAACTTTCCACCAAACCCACCTCCATAAAACTCACATGGGTCCTTAGAGATTTTTGCCCACCCCATATTTCAATAGTCAACAATCCTAACTTATTGTGACAACAAGAAATATGCAGTTGAACAGAACCGACGGTAATCCTAATTATTGGATCCATGATAATTTAGAAACAGGCTTGAATGACTAAAACATGGTTCATTTGAGCTAGAGCTTGTTTGCGGATTTTCTTCACTAGACCCTTCCTTGGTACAAACAGCTAACGATGCGCCAGTCTTTTGTACATTTATTCATCATTGGAAGAAGTAGAAGAAAAGGAAGATGTAGTTTTCCTCCTTTGTAGTCTAAGTATTCTTTTATACATAGATTCATCATCGGAATAACTTTGCCTTGTTGTTGTCTTGGGCCAGATTGAGTAGGCTATATATATGGAGACTAAATCCCTCCCTGGCAGGGTTACACTTTAGATAAGCAGGCTGGTATTTGAGATCATGTATAAATCGTATAAATGCAGGCTGGTATTTGTGATTACTTACAAACCTTACAAGGACGATCTAGACTAGATTATATTATGCATTTGGATGTCATTAGCTCCTTGGTGCCTCTGGTAAATTCATTTCTTTCCAAAAGGTGCACCTCGTTGAACATAAGTCAGAAACTTGCGTGCAGGTCAGAGGAGATTGGCTTCTTTGCCATGTAAATAGAGAGTTAAAGAAACATTGGTATTGCCGCATTGACTCTCTAGTCTATTAGTACCATTTACAAAGAAATTGTCTAGTCTATAGTGCAACAAGTTACAATGATGCTGATATCAAGTTCAAGTAGACAGCCAATAGTTATTACTGAGAAAAAAATTCATAAGATCCTTTCATGGATTGCTCTCTGCAAAATAAAAGTAAAGAACACTTTTCTACACATGAATTCTTAGCGGGAAGCTGGACCTCAGTCCATCCATATTCCTGCTAAACTTCTCCTTTTTAGCATCCAAACGGGCTATAGATGATGGTGATGTCTTAGTGTGAAACCATCAGATGACTCACCTTCGTTAGCACCCTCCATGGGGTAGTGAATAGTTTTCTTTGATGGGTTCACAACTGGAATGAATCAAGGATGCTCTGCTTTGCTTCCCTGCTCTATTTTAGCATAGGGAAGATGGAATCAGCATCATCGGGAAAATATTGTCCCTTTCACATCTCCTTCACGCGCAAACGCTTGACTTGACTTCTCAGCATGCTGCTGGCCTTTTGTTTTCTGTAGGGTCGCTTTTCAAACTTAAATTTACATCTCCTCTGTAGCACATTTTGAAATTTGAAAACATGCATATCATTTTAGATGCATAATTCTACTCCGGCTGTTTTCTCCCACACCCACATCTGCACTCGTAGGCAGCGTGCATTTGATGACAGAAAAGCGGTTGCTCCCTAAGCTAGAAATAGCTCAAGATTTCAAGCTAGTCAATGTATACAAGATCCACCAGAGCGTGAAAATGTTGGAAAACCAAAGACTAGTACAATTGTTCTGTACAAAAAGGCAATTGTTTGCTCCCTTTATTGAGACATAGAATTTACAAGACCCAGAACTTGTGGAAATGCTAGAAAAAGGTGAAGTTGACACCCCTAACATTACAAGCGACACCATCACCACGGACGCCCAATACACACCTACAACTTTGCAAAAAGCATTTCTAAATATATTTTCTTCGCTTTTCATAGCTAGAAGTCATACCATCAATCATGTTCGCATATGAGAGATGGAGAGAGAGAGAGAGGTGTTGAGATTGGATTGGAAAGGCAGAGGGGCGGAGATGGTCTGTGAGAGAATAAGAAGAGTGATTTAACACTAACGACAATACCGCATGATATGCATGAGGGTCGTAAAGATATATTCTAAATACGATTGGTGTTGACCACTAAAAATTGTATGCCTTGTTGCAACGCACGGGCATTTTCCTAGTCCTATAAAACAAAAAATTCCTCCCTAAGTAGTACTCCTACTATACCAACCATGCAAAAAGAAAATAAAAGAACAATTATTACTTTGACTTTGATGGCTCATGACCCCGTAGACCGGGTACATCGGAACAGAACCTCGATCTACCGGTTCTCTCCTTCCATCACGTCCCTGCACTGATTTTTTCCATCCAGACCAGGTTTTTACCCACCTTGTTGAAGGAAATATGCCCTAGAGGCAATAATAAAGTTAATATTTAGTTCCTTAATTCATGATAAATGTTTATTATTCATGCTAGAATTGTATTAACCAGAAACTTAGTACATGTGTGAATACATAGACAAAACATATAGTCCCTAGTATGCCTCTACTTGACTAGCTCGTGAATCAAAATGATTATGTTTCCTAACCATAGACATGTGTTTTCATTTGATGAACGGGATCACATCATTAGGAGAATGATGTGATAGATATGACCCATCCGTTAGCTTAGCATTATGATCGTGTTAGTTTCATTGCTATTGCTTTCTTCATGACTTGTACAAGTTCCTCAGACTATGAAATTATGCAACTCCCGAATACTGGAGGAACACTTTGTGTGCTACCAAATGTCACAATGTAAATGGGTGATTATAAAGGTGCTCTACAGGTGTCTCCGAAGGTGTTTGTTGGGTTGGCATAGATCGAAATTAGGATTTCTCACTTCGTGTTTCGGAGAGGTATCTTTGGACCCTCTCGGTAATACTCGTCACTATAAGCCTTGCAAGCATTGTGACTAATGAGTTAGTTGCGGGATGAAGTATTACGGAACGAGTAAAGAGACTTGCCGGTAACGAGATTGAACTAGGTATTGAGATATCGACGATCGAATCTCGGGCAAGTAACATATCGATGACAAAGGGAACAACGTATGTTGTTATGCGGTTTGACCGATAAAGATCTTCTTAGAATATGTAGAAACCAATATGAGCATCCAGGTTCCGCTATTGGTTATTGACCGGAGACGTGTCTCGGTCATGTCTACATAGTTCTTGAACCCGTAGGGTCCGCACGTCTTAACGTTCGATGACGATTGATATTATGAGTTTATGTGTTTTGATGTACCGAAGGTAGTTCGGAGTCCCGGATGTGATCACGGACATGAAGAGGAGTCTCGAAATGGTCGAGACATGAAGATTGGTATATTGAAAGGTTATGTTTGGACACCGGAATGGTTTCGGATGAGTTTGGGCATTTACAGGAGTACCGGGAGGTTACCGGAACCCCCCGGGGGCTTAATGGGCCTACATGGGCTTTAGTGGAAGAGAGAGGAGGCAGACAAGAGGAGGGGCGCACCCCCCCCCCCCAAGCCCAATCCGAATTGGGAAAGGGGCCGGCCCCCCTTTCCTTCTTCTCCTCTTCCCCTTCCTTCCCCCTCCTAGTTAGACTAGGAAAGGGGGGAAATCTACTCCTCGTAGCAGTAAGAATCCCCCCTTGGGGCGTGCCACAGGAGGCCGGTCGACCCCCTCCTCCGCTCATTTATATACGGAGGAGGGGGGCACCCCATAGACACACAAGTTGACAATTGTTTTAGCCGTGTGTGGTGCCCCCCTCCACAGTTACACACCTCAGTCATATCGTCGTAGTGCTTAGGCGAAGCCCTGCGCCGGTAACTTCATAATCACCGTCACCACACCGTCGTGCTGACGAAACTCTCCCTCGGCCTCAACTGGATCAAGAGTAAGGGGGACGTCACCGAGATGAACGTGTGCAGATCGCGGAGGTGCTGTACATTCGGTGCTAGGATCGGTCGGATCATGAAGACGTACGACTACATCAACCGTGTTGTCATAACGCTTCCGCTTTCGGTCTACAAGGGTACGTAGACAACACTCTCCCCTCTCGTTGCTATGCATCTCCTAGATAGATCTTGCGTGATCATAGGAATTTTTTTGAAATTACCGCGTTCCCCAACACTTTCCATATTTGAACGCACCTTCTCTATATGCTAATCAATCATGTTAATTTACTAACCTTCTGAACCAATTCATCTTAATTTACTTAGCAAACTTCTCATGAAACTATAAGATAAATCACGGGCAAAATTTGATAAACATTTATTTACACAATCGCACTAATATGGACAGGTAAATCACCAGCAAATTTAGTAAAATAGTTAAACCCCGTTGCAATGCATGGGCGTTGTCCTAGTGAGTATAAAAAGTAGACATCAAAATATATATTTAAAAGGGTTATTAATCATGTATGTTGAAAAGTATTAATCGTGTATACAAAAATGTTTCTATCGTATACCAAAAATGTACATGTGTATAGAAAAGTGGACAAGCTTTGAAAAAAACAGGTAAAGAAACACTAAAAACTGAGACCCAAAAGAAAATGATGAAAACCGTAAAGCAATCACATAGATGGAAAAAAATTATGAAAACCCGAGAAAACCAATGAAGACCGATGAAGGAAAAATGAAAGAAAAAACATATGAAGACAAAAAACCAATGAGAAACGCAAAGAAAACACATGAAAATAAAGAAGATAAAAAATCCAATGAAAATCAAAGAAAGTTGATGAAAACTGCAAAGAAAAAAGACAATAAGAGAGAAGGAAAATCAATCAAAACTGAACCATCTAACCTGTGGCTGTGTACATCAAAATAAGAGAAAAAACACGAGCGAGCAAAACACGCCAATGGGCTGCCCATTCATGAGGGTGCCAGAGGTGAGCCGGAGCTACATCTTAGAAAAGGCGAGATGTAACTCTTGCGGGCAATAGGAGACAATGCAGGTGTTTTTCTCATGCAAGGGGCAAGGGGAATTCGAGTTGACGCATGAAAGCCTGGATGTGGACACTTAACTCCAGAATGAATGAAGAGCAGTAAAGTAGCCTCTAAGTCTACCGATACGCAAAGAAAGACATGAAGGCTATATCTCGCCTTCAACAATTTTTCTTTTTCGTTATTTCTATTTTGAGTCTTTCATGTCGTTCTTTTTATTTTTATTTTTATAAATACATGTTATATATTTGTTTATACATGTTGAACATTTTTTTGATACACGTTGAAATTATCTTGGATGCATCATGTACAATGTTGTAAATACATGTTTGAACATTATTATGAAAACATGTTCAAGATTTTTTAAATACACGTTCAATATTTTCTAACACACATTGAATATATTTTTAGATATACATTGAACTTTATAAAAATACATGAAGAACTTTCATTTTTTTAAATACATATTGAACATTTCTTTGTATACCCGTTGTACATTGTTTGAATATGCACATGCATCCTTTTTGGTACACGTTGAACACTTTTCAATACATGATGCATTGTTTTCACTAATGTCATGAACATTACTTTTTAAACATGTGAACATTTTTAAAGTCCCAAATCTTTTTTTAATGAAGCAAACATTTTTGTTAACTTGTGCGAATGAAGTTTTTACACTGATTTTTTTAAAACGCATGAACATTTATATGAAACGGCACCAAACATTGATTATGAAATGTACGAACATTTTCTCAAAATCACAAGAACAAATATAAATTTCCCCAACATTAGGGTAATTCGTGTGAACATTTGAAAAACCAAACAAAGTATAGAAATTCATAGCTGGACTCGAGCTCAGATGATCCTAGATGAACAGTAAATTCCAAAAAAATTGAAAAAAAAAACTCGCAACATCTGAAATTTCTTGTACATCACAATGAACAAGTTTTCCATGTACGTGCAAACTTTCAAGAGAATATGACATTGGGGGGAGTTCGGGGCCAAAAAAATACAAAATTTGTGCTCCAAAATCAAATATTTTTTTAACCTTTCTCAACATTTAGATTTTTTTTTGCCTAGAGCTCGTCTGATGCCATAACACCATGAATATTTCCAAGATCTTACAGAATTTGTTAAACATCACTGTCAAAACATTATATTTTTTGAATTTATGTTCATGTGTAGGAGCATCTAAGCTCGGATACCGAAACATCATCGTCACCAAAGTAACTTGTCCATATACATGTGTGTATTTTTCAACTATAAACATATCTAAGAAAAAAAGCCTCATGTTGGAAAAAGATAACTAAAATAGAAAAAAATGCAGTTGGCCGGCCCACTAATAGTTACCCTAGAGTAGTCATTGTGTCTCGCAGCAGGCGAGACAAAGCCCGAAATCACTAGTTAGAGGGTACCCCTTATAGAGGCCCCTCTCATCTCCTTTGAAGCAACAAGTGGCGCACTACATGTGTGATACTTGTCGCAGCATTGGGGTTTTATGTTTTTTTATTTCATTTGTTTTTTCAAAATGTTTTATCTCTTGAACAACGTATCCAAATCATGAACCATTTGCACCATTGTGTTTATCGAGTCAAGATTTTCGAAAGTAGGTCTAATGTTAATAGGTTTTGGACAAACTTGAAACAATAAATAAAAAATCATAAAACATGAAAAACCGAAGCCGGAAAAAATGAAAAATAAAATAAGAACAAAAACAAAAAGAAGCTGCAAGCACTAATGGGATTTTCACTCTTTTGGAAAGGACCCATATGCTTTTTTTTTCTTTTTGAAAAGCACAACTGCATTTTTCACTGTTCGGAAAGTACAACTATGAAAGCACATATGTGCTTCACACCAAAGCACAACTGTGCTTTTCGATGAAGCCCAACTATATTTTTTTCACACGGTGTGCTCATACGAGGAAAACTAAAAAAGCAAGAAAACCTAGAAAAAACAAACAACCCAAAAACAAAAAAAAAACAAAATATGGTAGAAAAAAACATGCTCTCGCGGGTGCGTCCAGCACTCGGCACATGACTGCGTTACGAAACACGTGTCGCGCTGGGGCCTCCTCGCCCTGCTCAACGGGTCTCCCGCACATGGTGCAGCCGTCACTTCCTGAAAAGTTGCATCCAAAGAAGCCAGACTTCACCTTGCACTCGGCGCCCTAGATGAAGCCTAGCCCTGTTGACGCCAGTTGGCTAGAACCCGAGAGCAACTAATCAAAGGTTACCCCTTGGAGGGCTCCCACAACGGTCACTTTCTTCGGTCTAGGAGTGTGTCAAGTGGTGCGCCTACCGCCACCACATGTCACGCGCTGGGCGCACCCTTGAAGTCTTTTTGCACGAGTTTTCTTGTTTTATTTGTTGATTTTTAGCTTTTTAACTTTTGTTTGGTTTTGGTTTTGGTTTTGACACACATTTGTTGTTCTTTTTCGGAAAGCAGTGCTTTTCTCTGTGTGCTTTTCAAAAAGAAAAAATATATGCTTCTAAAAAAATAATAGAAAGCACAACTCTGCTTCCGGATTTCTTTTTTTGGGTGTTTGGTTATTGGTTTCGATTTTTCCTGGTTTCTTTTCTCCCTTTTTGAATTTTTTTTCAAAACCTACTGACATGAGATTGAGTTTCGAAGATCTGGATGCGAAAAATCCAACAGCGAAAACTAATTGTGATTGAATGCACGGTTCAAGAGATAAAATGTTTTGAAAAGACGAATCTAGAAAAAAAATGACAAATTTTCCAGGTAGCAACAAGTGGCACACATGCAGTGCACCACTTGTCACCACCAGAGAAGAGAAGATGAAAAATGACCTTTGCAAGGGGTGCCCCTTAGTGATTTCATCAAAAAAAGCTTTGGCCCACTTTATATATAATGCCACACAGCCAAACCATTACAAGTTTATGGGGAGATCCTCTTACAAAGCATATCACAGAAAAAGAAACAAGAGAGCAGGAGGATCCACACCCTACCACAGTAACTTAGACTACCGAAAAGAGACAAAACAACGCCTCCAAGGGAAAGCACCGGGCCTAGTTGCAACACTCACAGCCAAGTTGTCGCCGGAGAGGACCCTTGACCTCCCGCTTCAGATCATGGAGCCCGAGCCTACGTGCGGACGTCGAGGAACGAGAGTGTGCCAACAAGGAACCATGTAGAAGATAAGGAGGTAAGTGCAATTGTCCTACGTTAGGGCCGAAGAAGCATCAAGATAAGATCCGTAAATGTCCACCGATGGCGGTGCAGCACGTCGGAGGCAACCTGGGCTCCATGGCGACGCTCCCAAGAGAGAGACGACACAACGTGTGATGGCCGCCGCGACTGAAGAAATGGTCAAGGGTTTTCACCCAGTGTCCTAGCATAAAGAGATGGGCCACATAGACGCCCCCAAGAGGGATATGACACCAACGGGTATCGTTGCCGTTGGCGCTGTAGCATAGAGTTTTCGCCCAGAACCACTCAACCACGCCACATTGAGGGATCCCGAGCACCTTCCCACCACGAGGTTGGACATGTCGACACCCAAGTAGACCTCCAAAGCACAATCTGGGAATCGCCATTGCTGAGGCAGCACTGATCCGATGATCCTGCAAAGCTACGTCCTTTTCCACCCACATGACCAAAAAATGCATCCATCATCACCGCCAAGAGCTTGTTGAAGCCAAAATGACAGTCTGCCACCCAGGTTTGTCGTCCTGGTGTCCAAGAGACCCACATCCAATCATCGTTGGTGGTCAACACAGATATCACCATCGTAGAAACCCACCATGGCCATCGACGACATCCCCCACTAGCCGCGAACGGGAAGAGGCATGGGACGCCAACTGACGATAGCACCATCCCACGGGCAGAAGACAGCGGCCGTGACCCCCTAGTTAGGCAACCCATTTGGCCCCTCGGATACCACCCTACCCTAGATCAGACAAGGAGCGGACACCTTGGGCAGCAAGTCCCCGGCCCGAGGCCGGGCGAGGCGGCTACCGATACCCAGTCGTGACGACCTCATGAGACTAGCCACAATGGTGAGTAACATACACTAGTAACATACACATATCCCTAGACTATGTTACTATCTTCATAGTGGGTAGTAACATAAGTGTGGTAACATGCAAAGCTTCATTTATTAGGTTATAGACTCATATTGCATTGGGACATGTGATGTTACAGTAACTAGCTAAGTTACTATAACTATCTCTCTCCTCATTAACTCACTGCCACATAAGCAAATCTGCTGAGTTGGATTCGATGTTACTGCTGAAGTTACTCCCATTATGGCTAGTCTGAGGGAGGCGGTGTCCCCTAGGTCATGGGGAGAGACAGCGCTGGCACAGTTGTCCTGACCTCCATCGTCCAGGACAACTGCGCTCCGCGGCACGACTGCAGGCCCACACCAGCGGCGTCAACAGGTTCTAGGGCGCAGGGCTAGGAGATGTAGGGGGAGCAAGGGAGCAGGACAGTGGCGAAGAACCTTTTTTAAGGTGGGGCAAACTCTAAGCATATTAATATGCAAAACAGAAATAATAAATGCACACTAACTATACTCATTAATGTATTTGTGTGATCACAAACAAAATAAACAAATACAGTGAAACTGCAAACATATTTAAACAGAAAAACAACGTAAAATATATTGATAACGAAGCTTTAGTGGCGCCTAGAAGACTCACACAATGTCAGCGCTCTATCATTATTTTGAAAATATTTCTTAATTCTATCAAGATCAGTGTTTTTTTGAATATATCCCTCGTTCATTATAACACACCATCAAGTCATTAACCCAACCACCAGATACCTTGTTGCATGCGCAATTTGGTCTTGATGATTTTCATTGCTAAGAAGGCAACACAATCAGGGGATTAGCATAGGAAAGATGATGTGCCTTTCAATATCAAAAAACTTATAGCTAGATTCTTCTGACAATTTTTTAACTAGACTAGCAAAAAAGCCCGTGCGTTGCAACGGGAGAAAAAACATAACACACACTCTTAACTCAACAACCATCACTCAAGACCACAATAGGTTCATCTTCTTTATTTTTGCGAGGCATCATATTTGTGTTGCCGCTTATCCTCTTTCTCACCCTCGCCGGCGATGGCCTCGGTGTTCACACAAAACAACAAAAAACGTGTGTTGAATATG
>NC_041385.1:28861786-28901011 GCF_002162155.2 Triticum dicoccoides
AGTGGGGTATTTATTTTTAAAAACGGATCTTGCACTAAAAATTATATGTTTGCTTCCATAATATTTAACAAGTAAAATTAACATCATATTTAGATTCCACACATTTTTCTAATAAAATTTCATATATAATATGTTAAAATCGAAGTTACGGTTTAAAAGATACAGGTAATTTAGAAAATCATTTGGTTTGACTCAAATATATTTCAAAATAATATTTAAAAATACTTAACAGGTAAAAATAATCTCATATTCATATTCTACATATTTTTCTAATCAAATTTCATATATAACATGTTCAAATCGGAGTTACGGTTCAAAAGATATGGATGATGTTAAAAACCATTTGTTTGACTTAAATATGATCCGCGGATGAATTACCTAAAACATCAGGGGGGTTTTCGAAAAATGTAAAATAATGGTTTGGGTGTGACTTAAATCCGGACGGCGGGTTGATTTCAAAAAAAGGCAGGGACTTTTGTGTAAAATATAAAAATAACGCTTTGTTTTAACTTAAAACAGGACTGCGGGTTGAATTCTCTGAAATAGAGGGACTTTTCTAAAAAAATTGCCACGATGGACGAAAGAAACCCAATTTGCTTTATTATTAGGTAAAGATTTGCAACATCATGACAAGCTCTAAAGTCTTGAATTATTTTCATATGAACGGTGAATAACTTAAGGTTATCTTCATGTCCATAATTAGAAAAATTAAGGTTCTACTTGATCGTCTGATCAACGTTGAATCGGATGACACAAAAAAGGATTCCCGGACATCGCCAATTTAGAAGGCTGGGTCGACCACCACAACTCACTTTCAGAGGTGTTGACCAGCCACATGCCCCTTCTGTTTGGGATGAATCATCCCCAACAATTATCGAGCATCTGTATGGCTTGCATTCCATGGAAGACTAAACACAATAGCCCATCGCCTTCTTGCAGTTCTTACGAGATCCGATTGGTTTTAGGTTTTCAATGGATCCGACTGATTTTCATGGTCTTCGGAGTTTCTACATGCCATTATCGTCATTTTCTTCTCTTTGGCATTGTTTTGTTTTGCAAAGGTGGCCGTCGGTGTCTCCTAATCTGTATTGATGATTCCTGACCGTTACTTCCACAAGCTCTTGGGTTTATCAAAGTTTGCTCCGCGCGCCTAGGCGGCTGCCCAAAGGCGACAATGAGCTATGCTCACGTCGCGCCGTCGATGGATGTAGGAGGAAGAAGACGTCAGCACTTCCAAGGGTTTGATTGTAATTTTATTTTTTATTGGTGTGTTCATAGTGGCCAGATATACTTAACATCAATGTTGTGGATATCGCTTATTGGAAACTTATTGGTCGACCCAAGATAAGAGGTAAATCGGCCAGTTTATCGGCTTATCGGCTAATTTATCGACCGATTTATCTTATCAGTCAGACACCGGTAAGCAATAAATCGGCCAATTTATTGGAATATTGGAAGATGTTTTGAAGAGTGCTTAACATAGCCTTTGATATTTTTGGTAAAAGATAGAAAATAATTTAGTACCTTTTCTTTCAGAAAAATCCTCTTGGTAATTCTCCACGAGTCGCTAGCTATCCAGGGTTTGTGTGTCCCTCTCGCTGGAACCTGGGTTGGATTCGTGTGTGCGTGACTGTGTTTTCCGGTACTCTCGGTTGCCTCCACCGCGCTTGGTCGATCGACTCGTTGCGGCCTACTATTCCGTGACTTTAGCGCCACAGAAGCCAACCGGCGCTCACTCCAGCGCCCTGTTGGGCCGGCCACGAATGCGCAACGCAGCAAACTTATAGCGTGGAAAAACCTGAAAAAAGAGCTCTTCCAGGATTAGAACTCGCGCCGTTCCATTCTTGTACATGTTTGGCTAACTACTAGAGCTACTGAACACTAGTGACTGATAATAGCGCCAATAGGATAAGAACCACTGTGGCTGCGCTATTTATTGCATTATTTACAAAAAATGTGAATTTGAAAAAGTTCCTCGGTTTTGAAGAAAGTTCATTATTTTTGGAAAAAAAAGATTACAAACTTGAAAAAAGTTCATCGATTTAAAAAAAAGGTTCATCAATTTTGAGAAAAGTCACAAATTTGGAAGAGACATCGAATTTTAAAAAAATGTCATCAACTTTGAAAGAAAATTCAACAAATTTGAAAAAAAATCATCAAAATATTTTGTGAGAAAAGGTTCACCATTTTTGAAAAATGTTCATTGAATTTGGAAAAATGTTCACGGATTTGAAAAAACTCACGAGTTTGAAGAAAAGTTTCGAGTTTGCAAAAAGTGTATGGATTCTAAAAAAAGAAAAAGAAACAAAAAAAGAACAAAAAGGCCGAATACAAAAGGCCAATAAAATCAACCAGCAAAGCCGCAAACAGTAGTAAAGAAGAACAATAAAAAAGAAAATGGACACTCATTGAGGTGTCCTAGTTGATTACTGCTATTCCAATTGAAGGAAGAGGATCTTCGACTCACGGTGCCGACTACTTTTTTGAGATCTAACAAAAAAGGTAAATGCGCCGGCTCAGGGTGGAGGGGGTGAGCCCGTTTGCAAATATCGAATTAACAGGCGCTTGAGACGCCGAATAGGAAATGCTCGACTGGTCGTTGGTCACGTACGTGTGCCGCACGGCTGGCTGGCAGAGGCCCAATTTACCGTGGCTGTGTGCACATGAGGCCCACTGAGCAACTGGTACTTCGGTTTTTCCCCGTAATTTTTTCAGTGTGTCAAGCCTTTTCTGTTGGCCAGAGTTGTGGAGGTGAAATCTTTCACCGACACCATGGTGAAGAAACAGTGATTCAACGGCTTGCACTTCTAAGGAATCATCTCCGACCCAAGTACGTTCATCGATCAAGACTTTTCTTCTTTTTGAATGGGCGATTCAAGGCGCGTTCAAAAATCATTATTGCTAATGTTCTTGCAAGTCAAAGAGTGACAACATCGTCGCTCCAGCCCAATTGCACCCTCTTTACCAAAGTCTTTGAAGTATTTCTTTGAGTAGAGATTAACGTTGTGAAGAAGGTGTTTTCAAGAGGTTTCATTGTAATTCTTAAGCATAAGAGTTACTTTGTGTTTTTTTGGATCATAGGTTCAAATCAGTATACCTGTAATTGTTACGAGTATGAATAAAATTAATGTTTCTCAGGAAAAAGAAAGTTAACTAGCCGGCGTATAAGTGTATATGTATATGTATATAAACAATTTTGTACGCAAATAAGATAGAGTGGCCGCACTACCTTGCCCGAAAGAGAGCTACGCCAGTGTAGCAGGAACCGCCCGTCGTCGTCGACCCATCACGAGGATTTGCCCAGCGGGGACGACCGGTGATGGCAAGGGCAGGAGCATGGAGAGGAGATGTTGGCGGCGGCAAGATTGACTGCCCACCCATGTCGCCCCTAGGGACGACGCGGGAGCGAGAGAGGTGGTGTATTCCTAATCGACGCCAGCGTATTCCGCCACTGGCCTACTGCAATTCTGAACCAGACTCCATTGTTAGTGATTTCGTAGAACTTTGTTTCCACCCAAAAAAATGTGAACTTTGTTGTCTCCAAACAAAGGCTAATTAATTAAAACTTTCACGCGAATCAATCAGTATTGCTGGCATGTATTTTAGGCGTTCCGACGATGTGCGTTCAGTGTGAGGAGACGCACCGTGGACTACGAAGACGTTTTTGGTGACTTCGTCAATCTAAAGACGATGTACCAGTTTAGTCTCTTAAAGATGCTTATAAAAATGAGTGTATGTGCTTATATATGAGCATAAGTGTAAAAAAACTAAAACTTTCACCGTCGTCTCCCTTCATCCTGTCTCACGCGGTCTGCTGGCGACCGAAACGCGTGGGGCCTTTTTCCCCTTCGACCAGCAAACATGCAGCAGAGCCATACGGCTCTTCTTGGTCTTGTATTCAATGTTAAATGAAATCAAGGCACGCTTGGTGCAACAGAGCATGTGGAATTCATTGCACATGGTCCAGGTTAACTAACTAAATTTTTTTGACAGCAGGTTAACTAACTCGTTAACGGTTGATTACTCAGCAGTCTGCAGTGCCGCGTGACCGCAAAGTATGGCCGTCTCCCAGTCTACGAGTACGTAGTTTTGAAGAATCACTTGTGATGGACACAAGGGATCGAGGAAAGGTGGCCAGAATCAAACCGGGTGAACAGAACTACCAGCCCCACTTTTTGTACACTTTGCATGAATTCTTTGGCAATCATCCATGAGGTAATAGCACTGCAGGTCCCTGAACTTGTCATGGAGGTGATGGTTTGGTCCTCAAACTTGAAAAAACGGATTATTTGGTCCTTGAACTTGTCATGGAGGTGCAAGTTTGGTCCTGAGCGAATCACAGCTCGCCAAGTGGAGCCAGCTGGGCCTGGCTGGTCAGTGCCGCACATTTTGCAATTTCCCCCCTGCCTTCAGCCTTAATCTACCCGCACTACACCTTGTTCGCGCTTGCACTGCTATTACCTCATGTTGAAACCAGCCGCAGTCCATGCATGCTTGGTGATCAGCGACGATGGACCTTGCACAAAAATGGAAATGGGCAGTCTGGACTCTGGAGCTGGGTAGCAGCGGGCAGGCTTTTTTTCACGTGCCTACGCGGCTACGCCAGAGATGGTTTACGTACATGCATAGACTGTATTTACCCTAAAGCCACACACACAAAAAACCGTCGTAAAGTACTCACAATACCACAAAATGTGTTTAGATCAGTCCCGGTCAACTCATGAACTAGGATAAAGCCGAGTTTCTTTTCTTCAGATTAGCGGAAAGGTTCGCCCAGCAAAAGAAGCAACCAAGGTAATTAGAGAGATGACATATGCCGACGAATGCAACGATGAAAGAACTTATGAGTTAGTTGATTGAAGAAGAACCAAATTAAGGACGGCCAGGGGTGACGATGACGCTGATAGTTATGCATGTGCATATAACTTTCTAATTTTTGTAGCATTGTCGGATCATATGCCCGGTGCTGATAATTATGCATGTGTCTAAACTGGTTAATTATTTAGCACATTGTAAGCAAAGTAAAGCAAACTTGGTAGTTTTTCCAAGCACCTACACTGTATGTTTTTTCCCTTCTTTTACTGAAAAAGGGATGGCCCCGGCTGATAATGCACACAATCATTTTATTAAACTTAGTAACCGAGTACCAGCCATTTTATCGCATGATGCACTGTACGCACTCTTGTATGGCAGGGTTGTGGGAAAATGTTAATGCACGGCTATGAAAACCCGCTTTCTCAGATATTAAATTAACCATTATTCATTTTTATTCTAGACTTGCCAGTCACCGTGAATAAAAAGAACTAGCCGTGTTACTAAAATAGTAATGTGTATGTGACTTCCTAGAAAAAGGAATGCGCCTTTTTGTGAACACACGTACGTGTGAAGAAAAAAAATGCACAAATAATTTCTGACATCGTTGCTATATTTTGTCTTGGATTCTTTAGTTTGACGTATTGTTCTTAAATTTCCAACTTAGGAATACCATGCCTGTCACAAGGCATACGCCTCATCTAGGATTGATTCTCATCCATTCGTCCTTAAACAATTGAAATAGGTTTTTGGTTTTTTTTAGAAGAATAGGGCAGCACCCCTGTTCCATTTCATCAGAAACGAAACACATAATTCAGTACAGGCCTTACAGAGGAGCACACGGCGGACAACAGCTACACTGCCGCAGTAACAAAGAATAAAAAGTACTAGGGGAACTGCATGACAGCAGGGATACAGTGACATAGCCACCTGACATCTAAAAGCAGCAAAAGTAAAAACTTTGATGTAGCAGCAGCTGCTAGGGGAACCCTACAAAACAAGATCTGCGGCTCTGCAAGGGAGGACTTCTCAGAAGGTGTCTCCACGCCTCAGCCAGGATCTGGCCACAACAGAAGGGGTGGACTTCTCGCTTTCTTCTCCATTTCTTTCGCAGCCCATGCCAGCTTGTCCTTGGCACACCCGGAGGGAAGGCACTCCCAAGAAGATAGATTTAACGCAGTTTTTCGCCAAATATTCTGCAAGCCAGGCCAACAGATATTATTGAAAACCATGTCATTGCGAGTTTTCCAGATAGCCCACAGCCCAGCTGCATGAACAACATTAATCGCAGCAAAGCTATCTCCTCTGATCTAGCTGGAGGAGATGGTCATTATGTTAATGTCATCATTAACTGCAGTGAGGACATAGATGGCTTTCCAGAATTCAACAGCAACAACACAAGTACTGAATAAATGAGAGCAAGATTCATGTTCATTGCAAAAGACACATGTAATGTCATCTACATTGTGCCTTTTGCACAGATTATCTCTAGTTAGCAGCTTGTTGTTAGTTAACAACCAGAGAAAAATCTGGATTCTAGGGGGAATCTTGATCTTCCAAACGGCAGGGGAGTTGACAGGTAGCACCCCCCTGAAATTAATAAATTTATAAAAAGATTTAACAGTGTAAACCCCTTTGGAATTCATATTCCAAACTAGCGAGTCATCATCGTCTGTAAGCTGGATAGAGCTAGCAATTTCTAGGAGCTCGAACCATAAAGACAACTGCTCGGGGGTAAAACATCTCCGGAAAGTTAGCTTGAGGGTATGGCCATCCCATATTTTATCAATGGTGGGATTTTGTTCATTGGCTAGAACATAAAGGTCCCAATATAGGGTAGCTAGAGTGCCATTGCCAAACCAATGATCCTCCCAGAACCTAACCCTCTTGCCATTCCCAATCTTCCAAGAGAAACCAACTTTTGCAGCTTGAGTTGCCCAGAGCACCCCTTTCCAGAAAGGGGATACTCCAGTATTGGAACAAGCAAATATATTGCTCTGAGGTTTGTATTTGGAATCAATGATGTTCTTCCAAATCTTATCCTCAGAGTTATAGTACCTACTGATCCAGGAAGCTAATAGAGCCAAATTCATGTCCCCAATATTAGTAATCCCAAAACCCCCAAACTCCTTCCTCATGGCAATGGAGTTCCAAGCAGTTAGGTGATATTTGTGATGACCTTCATAGTCATCCCAAAAGTAATGGGCTAATTGTGAATTAATGAGATTGATGGCCCACTTGCGGAACTTAATGAAACCCATTAGATAGGCAGGGATACTAGCTAAGCAGGCTTGGACTAAGATATGTCTTTTGCCAAATGAGAGTAGCCTACCTCTCCACCCAGCAGCTCACTTAATGATCTTGTCAACAGTGGGTTGGAGGTCTTCCCTCCTAATCTTGCTAAAGTGAAGAGGGGCCCCCAAGTACTTAATAGGAAAGCACTCAGTTTGCAACCTAAGGTTTGGGGAAACACTAGCGCCTCATCCCTATCTATATTAATGGGGACAAGGTCACACTTGTGGAAGTTAATTCTCATGCCAGAAATCTGTTCAAAACAGGACATGAGCCATTTGAGGTTTTTGGCATGATCAAGATTATTATCAAGAAAAAGAAGGGTGTCATCAGCATACTGCATGCTGATTACACCAGCAGGGTTAGAGGGTGGGAAAACACCAGCAATTAAATTTGCTTTGGCTGCTTTAATCAAAATCCTACTGAATACATCAGCTACTAGGTTAAACGGAAGGGGAGAGACAGGGTCACCTTGCCTAGCCCCCTTGCTAGCAATGAAATATTCACTGTTAGTGTCATTGATTCTGACACCCACAGATCCATTGCAGAGTAAAGATTCAAGCTTGTGCATCCAAATAGGGCCAAAGCCTCTCTTTCTCAACATTTTCAAAATGAACTCTCTACTAATCATGTCATAAGCTTTTTCATAATCTAACTTGAAGCAAAAGCCAGACTTTTTATTTGAGGCCACATCATGAACTACCTCATGAGAAGCCACAATGCTTTCAAGAATGAATCTACCTTTCAGGAAAGCAGTCTGGTTGGGAGAAATAAGAACATTGCAAACAGGGCCAAACCTATTGGTGGCACCCTTGGCAAAAAATTTAAAACTGCAGTTAATCATAGCTAAAGGCCTGAACCTATCTAGTTTAACTGCATTTGGTTCTTTAGGCACCAAGGTCAAAAGAGAGAAATTGAGGCTGTAGAGGTCAAGGTCTCCAGCCTCCCAGTCTCTAAAAAGAGCAAATAGGTCATGTTTAATTAAATCCCAGTATTTCTGGTAGAAAAGAAAGGGGAAGCCATCTGGGCCAGGAGCTCCCTCAGCATATGAGCCAAAGACAGCAGCGTTAATCTCCTCCTCAGAGAAAGGCTTTTCTAGCAAATTAAAATGATCAGGGGAAAGCAAACTATCCTGATCCCAGATGTCATCTTGAAGGTCAATATCAATAGTAGGAACAAAACCAAAAAGCTTCTTATAATAATCTACAGCTAAATGCAGAATACCTTGAGTGTCTTCAATGGGGGCCTGAAGGAGTTTCCAAAACAACAATTTGTTTTTTCCTCCTCTTTTGATTGGCTACTGCTTTGAAATAGCCAGTGTTGAGTTCTCCCTCAAGTATTTCTTTCTCTCTGGATCTCTGTCTAGCCTTGATCTCCTCCCTCCTCCAGATCTCATTTAAATCACCTGCAATGTTTTTCATCCTGCTTTTAGAATTAGGGGATAAAGGTTGAGACTCAGCTAAAATGTCTAAACAATTGTATTCAGCTACCAAAGCTTGCTTAGTCCTATTCTGGTCTGCCTCATAATTAGCACACCAGCCTTTTGCAGCTTTCCTGGTAGTTCTGATCTTGAACTGCCAAATATCAATGGCTTTGGTGGCTTTGCACTTAGTGTTCCAGGCTTTGTGAATGACCTCATCAAAGCCAGGAATATCTAGCCACCATTTCTCAAATCTAAAGAATTTAGAGGAAGAGGTGGTAGGCCCAGTGGAAGTGTTCAGCACCAATGGGGTGTGATCATTGCCAAGTCTGGGAAGGGCTTTAATAGCAGCCCCAGGGAAAAGGCCCTCCCAATCAACACAAACAAAAACCCTATCTAGGGTGGCCATGATGAGGTTATCCTGGTTGTTAGCCCAGGTGAACCTCCTACCAGCATTTTTAATCTCAATGAGCCCAAATTTATTGACCCAGTCATTAAACAGGTCAGCCCAGTGTTGATTAATGTTACCAGTATTCTTCTCACTAGTGTTCCTGACCAAGTTAAAATCCCCTCCAATTAAGGTAGGGCCAGACCACTCAGCTAGGACACTGTTAAGTTCATTAAGGAAATCAAGTTTAAACTCATCATAAGCAGGCCCATAAACAGAGATCAATCTCCATTTAGTGTCTTTATTTTTGAACTTCAAAATACAAGAGATGCAGAAAGTATGAATATCACAATGAATAATGTCAAACCTATCTTCTTTGACTCCTACTAGAATACCACCTGCAGTACCAACAGCAGGCAGCCAATTCCACACAAATCCACTTCTAGAATCTATAGCTTCTAGTTGGGGAATAGTGAAATTAGCTTTTTTGGTCTCAGAGAGACAAATAAAATCAGGACAACAAGCTTTAATGAGCTCTTGAACTCTGGTATTCTTAGATGAGCCATTAAGGCCTCTAATGTTCCAGAAGGCACCAATCATAAGGAATTATTTTTGAAATATCTACATCTAGCTTGACACTTCTTAGTCCTTTGATGGGATACTTCCATCCAAGGAATTTCACCCTCCTCCTCCTCTGAATTATTATCAGTGTCAGGTGGAGGATCCATCTTAGTGTCATTATTATTATCAAAAGCCTCAACTTCATCGACATCAATGTCAGGAGGGAGGAAAAATTCAGGGTTATCCTGTTGAAAACTAGCCAACCTCTTGAGTTCTATCTGCTTAATAATCTCAATAGTGTTGTTGCAGCTAGAAGTATCTGCTCCAAGTTTTAGGCCAGGTAGTTCAGGATTATGTAACAAAAGATCATTGTCTAAGAAAGCAAAAGAATTCTTGGAGACAACAGAAGTATTACCTCTGGTAACCTCCAGGTTCTGAACTCTTTTGATTTCTTGGGCCTTGACAATGATGTTCTTGCCATCTCTGACAATCCTGTTGCTCATCCTAGTGGCAACAACAGGGCCCCACTTCCCTTTACTAGGTCTATGGACCTGAGATCTAGGGGCAGGGCAAGATAGGGTGGTAATGGAGGGAGCCAAAGAACTTGGACCCAAGTCACTAGGGCCATCCTTCACAGCTTCAAAATGCACTAGTAAACTGTTACCACAGCCTTCATAGTGAGGTTTCTTAGCAGCATCCAGATAACTTTTAGTCACAGGGGCTCCCTGGATGTTAGAAGAAATTAAATTGGACTGACCAACAGGGGTAGGAGGAAGGGGACCACCGGTCTTAGTTTTAGCTCCACTTGGGGCAGGAGTAGTTTTCTTTGCCATCTAAGCGATAGCATCTTGCTCCATTTCCTCCCCAAGTAGATCATCATCACTGTCATTATCCCCCTCTCCATCTTTATCAGCATTTCCAAAACCTCCAGGACCAGCAGAAGGACCAGGGGGACCATCTGAGGGTTTATGGTTAGGGGACTCAATAGCTGTGTCCTCATCAACCTCAAAGTTAAGTAAATACAGCTCCTGTTGGAATTCAAACAACCTATCCTTGGGGATGAGCTGAGGTTCTCTCACAGCAACTTGCACTCTGACCACTTCATATAAACTCCTGAAGATCTCATGCCAGTCAATATTGACAATGACACCTAGGGAAGGGGTAATTTGAGAAATAACTGACTAGGTGCACCAGACAGGGGGAATACCCACTATGTTAATCCACACTTCTTTGAGGGAATCATAAGCAGGAAGTTCCCCATGCCAGTCTTTGAAGGAGATAGTAACACCTTTCTTTTTCAGGTTGATAGATTTGAAAGCAACCAAATCAGAGATTTTTTTGTTGGGGGGAATCTAACCAGGAACTGGGTTTCATCATAGGCTCTGATCTGCCATGGCCAGTTGGTTTTCCACATTCCAACAAAGCAGCTTTCCAACTCTTCAGCTGTGATGTTACCTTCCTCCACAACCACTAAACCAACATTGCTAAAATTGAGCCACTCACTGTCACTTTTGTCTCCAGTTTCAATGTGGAAAAACCCAAGGCCACTGTTAGCACTCCTCCAATACTGAGCAGCAGGGTATGGATCATACCATTTTGGGCAAGCATCCATATGGTGTCCTGGGGTTTTGCAAATAAAGCAGACTTTGGGAGAGGAGCACATACCCACAAAGTGACCAGGGAGTCCACAGTTGTAGCATATAGTACCTATATACTTAGGATCTACCATGAATTCCTCAGGTTTTGGAGCATCATGAGTAGTAGGGTTGTCAGCAGACCCAGCAGTAGATACATGCTGCTTCTTAGCACCAAATCTGTTCTTCTTCTTGTTCTTCCCGGATCCAACTTTCCCGCCTCCTCCAGAAACACTCCCAGAACTGACCGGCAGTTGAGGCTGCTGGAATTGAACTGGCAGGCTTTGATGCATGAAGGGGAACTGAAAATGTGGCTGTTGCATCCAGGGGGCCATCTGAGGATATTGGTAGTTGTTTTCAGGGTACCCAGAGTAGATTTGGTTCATAGCAGGGTGCATCGTATTAGAAGAGCCGGACCCTATTGGGATAATGGGAGGCTTGGCAAAGATAGACATGGGAGGGCCCTATTGGTTAGAGGTGGGAGTAGGAGTAGGGGGATTTGGGGGAGGAGCACGGATATGAGGTGCACTCACAATATTAGGAATTGGAGGCCGAACAGCATCACGAACACCATCACGACTGAGGGAGTCCTGGACTAGGGGGTGTCCGGATAGCCGAACTATCATCATCGGCCGGACTCCAAGACTATGAAGATACAAGATTGAAGACTTCGTCCCGTGTCCGGATGGGACTTTACTTGGCGTGGAAGGCAAGCTTGGCGATGTGGATATGTAGATCTCCTACCATTGTAACCGACTCTATGTAACCCTAGCCCTCTCTGGTGTCTATATAAACCGGATGGCTTTAGTCCGTAGGACATAACAACCATTACAACAATCATACCATAGGCTAGCTTCTAGGGTTTAGCCTCCTTGATCTCGTGGTAGATCTACTCTTGTAATACCCACATCATCAATATCAATCAAGCATGGCGTAGGGTTTTACCTCCATCAAGAGGGCCCGAACCTGGGTAAAACATCGTGTCCCTTGTCTCCTGTTACCATCCGCCTAGATGCACAGTTCGGGACCCCTACCCGAGATCCGCCGGTTTTGACACCGACATTGGTGCTTTCATTGAGAGTTCCTCTGTGTCGTCATCGATAGGCTCGATGGCTCCTTCAATCATCAACAACGACGCGGTCCGGGGTGAGACTTTTCTCCCCGGACAGATCTTCGTGTTCGGCGACTTTGCACTGCGGGCCAATTCGGCTGGCCATCTGGAGCAGATCGAAAGCTACGCCCCTGGCCTTCAGGTCAGATTCGGAAGTCTTAACTTCACGGCTAACATCCGCGGAGGCTTGATCTTCAACGGATTCGAGCCACAGCCGAGCGTGCCGCACTGTCACGATGGGCATGATTTAGCTCTGCTGCCGGACAGTGCCTTGGAGGCCGCACAAGAACCCGCTCCGACCCTCGATTTGGAGCCGGCTGCACAGATCGAGGACGGATGGTTAGACACCGCCTCGGGGGCTGCAACCGCTGCGGCGATAGAGCCGAATACTAACTTCGTCCCTTCTGAAGCTCGTGACTCCAAGGTGCCGGACTCCTTGCCGGACTCCGAACCTCTCGCGCCTCCTCCAATCGAATCCGATTGGGCGCCGATCATGGAGTTCGCGGCCGCGGACATCTTTCAACACTCACCTTTTGGCTACATTCTGAGTTCGCTAAAATATCTCTCGTTATCAGGAGAGCCCTGGCCGGACTGCGGTCAGGACGGTTGGGATGCGGACGAAGAAGAAATTCAAGACCCACCCACCACCCACTTAGTAGCCACTGTCGACGATCTAACCGACATGCTAGATTTCGACTCCGAAGACATCGACGGTATGGACGACGATGCCGGAGACGACCAAGAGCCAGCGCCTATCGGGCACTAGAAGGCCACCTCGTCATACGACATATACATGGTGGACACCCCAAAGGAAGGGAATGGCGAAGGAACAACAGAGGAAGACCCCTCCAAGAAATAGCCCAAGCGCCGGCATCAGCGGCGCCGCTCTAAATCCCGCCACAGCAAGAATGGCGATTTCGGCACCGGAGATAATAATACCCCAGACAGTGCCGAAGACAACCCCCTCCAGCAAGATTCAGCGCAAGAGGACGGAGATGCCAGCCCGCACAAGAGGGAGGCAGACGAAGAGGTAGAGGACGATAGTTACATGCCTCCCTCTGAAGGCGAGGCAAGCCTCGACGACGACGAATTTGTCGTGCCTGAGGATCCCGTCGAACAAGAGCGTTTTAAACGCAGGCTTATGGCCACAGCCAACAGCCTCAAGAAAAAGCAGCAACAGCTTAGAGCTGATCAAGATCTGCTAGCCGACAGATGGACGGAAGTCCTGGCGGCCGAAGAGCATGAGCTCGAACGCCCCTCCAAAAGCTACCCCAAACGCAAGTTGCTCCCCCGATTAGAGGAGGAGGCATATAAACCTGCGTCACCAGAGCACAATACGGCTGACCGGCCACCTCGTGGCCGCGACGGAGAGGCCTCTAGGCCCTTCACTAGAACCGTACCCCGGCATCGCCCGAACAACACAAGGCCATAGGGGAACGCTTCGGACCTGCGAGAAATATTGGAGGATAAGGCAAGACAATCAAGATCGATCTACGGATCGCGTGGGCGCCCCACGATACGTGACGACAACCGTCACGCCGGACACAGTAAGCCCGGCCGGGCCGAACACAACAGACAAAGCTCGTTGGAGCTTCGCCGCGATATAGCCAAATACAGAGGCGCCGCACACCCACTATGCTTCACAGACGAAGTAATGGATCATCAAATCCCTGAAGGGTTTAAGCCCGTGAATATCGAATCCTATGACGGCACAACAGACCCCGCAGTTTGGATCGAAGACTATCTCCTTCATATCCATATGGCCCACGGTGATGATCTTCACGCCATCAAATACCTCCCACTCAAGCTTAAAGGACCAGCTCGGCATTGGCTTAACAGCTTGCCAGCAGAATTAATTGGATGTTCGGAGGACCTAGAAGCCGCATTCCTCAATAACTTCCAGGGCACGTATGTGCGACCGCCAGACACTGACGACCTAAGCCACATAATTTAGCAGCCAGACGAATCGGCCAGACAATTCTGGACACGGTTCTTTACTAAGAAAAACCAAATTGTCGATTGTCCGGATGCGGAGGCCCTCGCGGCCTTCAAACATAACATCCGTGACGAGTGGCTTGCCCGGCACCTGGGGCAGGAAAAGCCGAAATCCATAGCAGCCCTCACTGTTGGGGAACGTAGTAATTTCAAAAATTTCCCTACACACACGGAAGATCATGGTGATGGCATAGCAACGAGAGGGGAGAGTGTATGTCCACGTACCCCCGTAGACCGTTAGCGGAAGCTTTATGACAACGCGGTTGATGTAGTCGTACGTCTTCACGATCCGACCGATCCAAGTACCGAACGTACGGCACCTCCGAGTTCAGCACACGTTCAGCTCGATGACGATCCCCGGGCTTCGATCCAGCAAAGCTTCGGGGATGAGTTCCGTCAGCACGACGGTGTGGTGACGATGATGATGTTCTACCGGGACAGGGCTTCGCCTAAACTCCGCGACGATATGACCGAGGTGGAATATGGTGGAGGGGGGCACCGCACACGGCTAAGGAACGATTCGTAGATCCATTTGTGTGTCTCTGGGGTGCCTCCCGCCCCCGTATATAAAGGAGGGAGGGGGGAGGTGCGGCCGGCCACTTAGGGGTGCGCCTGGAGGAGTCCTACTCCCACCGGGAGTAGGACTCCCCCCTCTTGCCTTGGTGGAGAAGGAAAGGGGGGAGGGGAAAGAGGAAAGGGGGGCGCCGCCCCCCCTTCCTTGTCCTATTCAGACTAGGGGGGGAGGGGGCGCGCGGCCTGCCCTGGCCGGCCCTCCTCTTCTCCCTCATGGCCCACTAAGGCCCATTAACCCCCGGGAGGGTTCCGGTAACCCCCCGGTGTTCCGGTAAAATCCCGATTTCACCCAGAACTATTCCGATGTCCAAACATAGGCTTCCAATATATCAATATTTATGTCTCGACCATTTCGAGACTCCTTGTCATGTCCGTGATCACATCCGGGACTCCGAACAAACTTCGGTACATCAAAACTTATAAACTCATAATAAAACTGTCATCGTAACGTTAAGCGTGCGGACCCTACGGGTTCGAGAACTATGTAGACATGACCTAGAACTATAATCGGTCAATAACCAATAGCGGAACCTGGATGCCCATATTGGTACCTACATATTCTACGAAGGTCTTTATCGGTCAAACCGCATAACAACATACGTTGTTCCCTTTGTCATCGGTATGTTACTTGCCCGAGATTTGATCGTCGGTATCCAATACCTAGTTCAATCTCGTTACCGGCAAGTCTCTTTACTCGTTACGTAATGCATCATCCCGTAACCAACTCATTGGTCACATTGCTTGCAAGGCTTAAAGTGATGTGCATTACCGAGAGGGCCCATAGATACCTCTCTGACAATCGGAGTGACAAAACCTAATCTCGAAATACGCCAACTCAACATGTACCTTCGGAGACACCTGTAGTACTCCTTTATAATCACCGAGTTACGTTGTGACGTTTGGTAGTACCCAAAGTGTTCCTCCGGTAAACGGGAGTTGCATAATTCTCATAGTTACAGGGACATGTATAAGTCATGAAGAAAGCAATAGCAATATACTAAACGATCAAGTGCTAGGCTAACGGAATGGGTCATGTCAATCACATCATTCTCCTAATGATGTGATCCCACTAATCAAATGACAACACACGTCTATGGTTAGGAAACATAACCATCTTTGATTAATGAGCTAGTCAAGTAGAGGCATACTAGTGACTATATGTTTGTCTATGTATTCACACATGTATCATGTTTCCGGTTAATACAATTCTAGCATGAATAATAAACATTTATCATGATATGAGGAAATAAATAATAACTATATTATTGCCTCTAGGGCATATTTCCTTCAGTCTCCCACTTGCACTAGAGTCAATAATCTAGATTACATAGTAATGATTCTAACACCCATGGATTCTTGGTGCTGATCATGTTTTGCTCGTGAGAGAGGCTTAGTCAACGGGTCTGCAACATTCAGATCCGTATGTATCTTGCAAATCTCTATGTCTCCCACTTGGACTTGGTCCCGAATGGAATTGAAGCGTCTCTTGATGTGCTTGGTCCTCTTGTGAAATCTGGATTCCTTTGCCAAGGCAATTGCACCAGTATTGTCACAGAAGATCTTCATTGGTCCCGATGCACTAGGTATGACACCTAGATCGGAAATGAACTCCTTCATCCAGACTCCTTCATTTGCTGCTTCAGAAGTAGCTATGTACTCCGCTTCACATGTAGATCCCGCCACGACGCTTTTTTTAGAACTGCACCAACTTACAGCTCCACCGTTTAATAAAAACACGTATCCAGTTTGCGATTTAGAATCGTCCGGATCAGTGTCAAAGCTTGCATCGACGTAACCATTTACGACTAGCTCTTTGTCACCTCCATATACGAGAAACATATCCTTAGTCCTTTTCAGGTATTTCAGGATGTTCTTGACCGATGTCCAGTGATCTTCCTGCCAAGCTTATTGCTAAGCATACGTCAGGTCTGGTACACAGCATTGCATACATGATAGAGCCTATGGCTGAAGCATAGGGAACATCTTTCATTTTCTCTCTATCTTCTGCTGTGGTCGGGCATTGAGTTTGACTCAACTTCACACCTTGTAGCACGGGCAAGAACCCTTTCTTTGCCTGATCCATTTTGAACTTTTTCAAAATTTTGTCAAGGTATGTGCTTTGTGAAAGTCCTATTAAGCGTCTTGATCTATCTCTATACATCTTGATACCCAATATGTAAACAGCTTCACCGAGGTCTTTCATTGAAAAACTTTTATTCAAGTATCCCTTTATGCTATCCAGAAATTCTATATCATTTCCGATTAATAATATGTCATCTACATATAATATCAGAAATGCTACAGAGCTCCCACTCACTTTCTTGTAAATACAGGCTTCTCCAAAAGTCTGTATAAAACCATATGCTTTGATTACACTATCAAAACGTTTATTCCAACTCCAAGATGCTTGCACCAGTCCATAAATGGATCGCTGGAGCTTGCATACTTTGTTAGCATCTTTTGGATCAACAAAACCTTCTGGCTGCATCATATACAACTCTTCTTCCAGAAATCCATTCAAGAATGCAGTTTTGACATCCATTTGCCAAATTTCATAATCATGAAATGCAGCAATAGCTAACATGATTCGGACAGACGGCATTGCTACGGGTGAGAAAGTCTCATCATAGTCAACCCCTTGAACTTGTCGAAAACCTTTCGCAACAAGTCGAGCTTTATAGACAGTTACATTACCATCAGCGTCAGTCTTCTTCTTAAAAATCCATTTATTCTCAATGGCTTGCCGATCATCGGGCAAGTCAACCAAAGTCCATACTTTGTTTTCATACATGGATCCCATCTCAGATTTCATAGCCTCTAGCCATTTTGCGGAATCTGGGCTCATCATCGCTTCCTCATAGTTCGTAGGTTCATCATGGTCAAGTAACATGACTTCCAGAATAGGATTACCGTACCACTCTGGTGCGGATCTTACTCTGGTAGACCTACGAGGTTCAGTAGAAATTTGATCTGAAGTTTCATGATCAATATCATTAGCTTCCTCACTAATTGTTGTAGTCGTCACAGGAACCGGTTCTTATGATGAACTACTTTCCAATAAGGGAGTAGATACAGTTATCTCATCAAGTTCTACTTTCCTCCCACTCACTTCTTTCGAGAGAAACTCCTTCTCTAGAAAGGATCCGATTTTAGCAACAAAAATCTTGCCCTCAGATCTGTGATAGAAGGTGTACCCAATAGTCTCCTTTGGGTATCCTATGAAGACACATTTCTCCGATTTGGGTTCGAGCTTATCTGGTTGAAGTTTCTTCACATAAGCATCGCAGCCCCAAACTTTAAGAAACGACAACTTTGGTTTCTTGCCAAACCACAGTTCATAAGGCGTCGTCTTAACGGATTTTGATGGTGCCCTATTTAACGTGAATGCGGCCGTCTCTAAAGCATAACCCCAAAACGATAGCGGTAAATCAGTAAGAGACATCATAGATCGCACCATATCTAGTAAAGTACGATTACGACGTTCGGACACACCATTTCGTTGTGGTGTTCCGGGTGGCGTGAGTTGCGAAACTATTCCGCATTGTTTCAAGTGTAAGCCAAACTCGTAACTCAAATATTCTCCTCCACGATCAGATCGTAGAAATTTTATTTTCTTGTTACGATGATTTTCCACTTCACTCTGAAATTCTTTGAACTTTTCAAATGTTTCAGACTTGTGTTTCATCAAGTAGATATACCCATATCTGCGCAAATCATCTTTGAAGGTGAGAAAATAACGATACCCTCTGCGAGCCTCAACATTCATTGGACCACAAACATCAGTATGTATGATTTCCAACAAATCAGTTGCTCGCTCCATAGTTCCGGAGAACGGTGTTTTAGTCATCTTGCCCATGAGGCACAGTTCGCAAGTACCAAGTGATTCATAATCAAGTGATTCCAAAAGCCCATTAGTATGGAGTTTCTTCATGCGTTTTACACCGATATGACCTAAACGGCAGTGCCACAAATAAGTTGCACTACCGTTATCAACTCTGCATCTTTTGGTTTCAACACTATGAATATGTGTATCACTACTATCGAGATTCAATAAGAATAGACCACTCTTCAAGGGTGCATGACCATAAAAGATATTACTCATATAAATAGAACAACCATTATTCTCTGATTTAAATGAATAACCGTCTCGCATCAAACAAGATCCAGATATAATGTTCATGCTCAACGCTGGCACCAAATAAGAATTATTTAGGTCTAAAACTAATCCCGATGGTAGATGTAGAGGTAGCGTGCCGACCGCGATCACATCGACTTTGGAACCATTTCCCACGCGCATCGTCACCTCGTCCTTAGCCAATCTTCGCTTAATCCGTAGTCCCTGTTTCGAGTTGCAAATATTAGCAACAGAACCAGTATCAAATACCCAGGTGCTACTGCGAGCATTAGTAAGGTACACATCAATAACATGTATATCACATATACCTTTGTTCACTTTGCCATCCTTCTTATCCGCCAAATACTTGGGGCAGTTCCGCTTCCAGTGTCCAGTCTGCTTGCAGTAGAAGCACTCAGTTTCAGGCTTAGGTCCAGACTTGGGTTTCTTCTCTTAAGCAGCAACTTTCTTGCTGTTCTTTTTGAAGTTCCCCTTCTTCTTCCCTTTGCCCTTTTTCTTGAAACTAGTGGTCTTGTTAACCATCAACACTTGATGCTCCTTCTTGATTTCTACCTCCGCGGCTTTTAGCATTGCGAAGAGCTCGGGAATAGTCTTGTTCATCCCTTGCATATTATAGTTCATCACAAAACTCTTTTAGCTTGGTGGCAGTGATTGAAGAATTCTGTCAATGACACTATCATCAGGAAGATTAACTCCCAGTTGAATCAAGTGATTATTATACCCAGACATTTTGAGTATGTGTTCACTGACAGAACTATTCTCCTCCATCTTGCAGCTGTAGAACTTATTGGAGACTTCATATCTCTCAATCCGGGCATTTGCTTGAAATATTAACTTCAACTCCTGGAACATCTCATATGCTCCATGACGTTCAAAACGTCGTTGAAGACCCGGTTCTAAGCCGTAAAGCATGGCACACTGAACTATCGAGTAGTCATCAGCTTTGCTCTGCCAGATGTTCTTAACATCGTCAGTTGCATCAGCAGCAGGCCTGGCACTGAGCGGTGCTTCCAGGACTTAACTTTTCTGTGCAGCAATGAGGATAATCCTCAGGTTACGGACCCAGTCCGTGTAATTGCTACCATCATCTTTCAACTTTGCTTTCTCAAGGAACGCATTAAAATTCAACGGAACAACAGCACGAGCCATCTATCTACAAACAAACATAGACAAGCAAAATACTATCAGGTACTAAGTTCATGATAAATTTAAGTTCAATTAATCATATTACTAAAGAACTCCCACTTAGACAGACATCTCTCTAGTCATCTAAGTGATCACGTGATCCAAATCAACTAAACCATGTCCGATCATCACGTGAGATGGAGTAGTTTCAATGGTGAACATCACTATGTTGATCATATCTACTATATGATTGCTCGACCTTTCGGTCTCCGTGTTCCGAGGCCATATCTGTATATGCTAGGCTCGTCAAGTATGACCTGAGTATTCTGCGTGTGCAACTATTTTGCACCCGTTGTATTTGAACGTTGAGCCTATCACACCCGATCATCACGTGGTGTCTCAGCACGAAGAACTTTCGCAACGGTGCATACTCAGGGAGAACACTTCTTGATTATTAGTGAGAGATCATCTTAAAATGCTACCGTCAATCAAAGCAAGATAAGATGCATAAAGGATAAACATCACATGCAATCAATATAAGTGATATGATATGGCCATCATCATCTTGTGCTTGTGATCTCCATCTTCGAAGCACCGTCATGATCACCATCTTCACCGGCGCGACACCTTGATCTCCATCGTAGCATCGTTGTCGTTACGCCATCTATTGCTTCTATGACTATCGCTACCGCTTAGTGATAAAGTAAAGCAATTACAGGGCGTTTGCATTTCATACAATAAAGCGACAACCATATGGCTCCTGCCAGTTGCCGATAACTTCGGTTAGAAAACATGATCATCTCATACAATAAAATATAGCATCACGTCTTGACCATATCACATCACAACATGCCCTGCAAAAACAAGTTAGACGTCCTCTACTTTGTTGTTGCAAATTTTACGTGGCTGCTACGGGCTGAGCAAGAACCGTTCTTACCTACGCATCAAATACCACAACGATAGTTCGTCAAGTTGGTGCTGTTTTAACCTTCGCAAGGACCGGGCGTAGCTACACTCGATTCAACTAAAGTGAGAGAGACAGACACCTACCAGCCACCTTTAAGCACGAGTGCTCGTAACGGTGAAACCAGTCTCGCGTAAGCGTACGCGTAATGTCGGTCCGGGCCGCTTCATCTCACAATACCGCTGAACCAAAGTATGACATGCTGGTAAGCAGTATGACTTGTATCGCCCACAACTCACTTGTGTTCTACTCGTGCATATAACATCAACTCATAAAACCTAGGCTCTGATGCCATTGTTGGGGAACGTAGTGATTTCAAAAATTTCCCTACGCACACGCAAGATCATGGTGATGGCATACTAACGAGAGGGGACAGTGTATGTCCACGTACCCTCGTAGACCGTTAGCGGAAGCGTTATGACAACGCGGTTGATGTAGTCGTACGTCTTCACGATCCGACCAATCCAAGTACCGAACGTACGACACCTCCGAGTTCAGCACATGTTCAGCTCGATGACGATCCCCAGGCTTCGATCCAGCAAAGCTTCGGGGATGAGTTCCGTTAGCACGACGGCATGGTGACGATGATGATGTTCTACCGGCGCAGGGCTTCGCTTAAACTCCGTGACAATATGACCAAGGTGGAATATGGTGGAGGGGTGCACCGCACACGGCTAAGGAACGATCCGTAGATCAACTTGTGTGTCTCTGGGGTGCCTCCCGCCCCCGTATATAATGGAGGGAGGGGGGAGGTGCGGCCGGCCCCTTAGGGGTGCGCCTAGAAGAGTCCTACTCCCACCGGGAGTAGGACTCCCCCCTCTTGCCTTGGTGGAGAAGGAAAGGGGGGAGGGGAAAGAGGAAAGGGGGGCGCCGCCCCCCCTTCCTTGTCCTATTTGCACTAGGGGGAGGGGGCCCGCAGCCTGCCCTGGCCGGCCCTCCTCTTCTCCCTCATGGCCCACTAAGGCCCATTAACCCCCGGGAGGGTTCCGGTAACCCCCCGGTGTTCCGGTAAAATCCCGATTTCACCCAGGACTATTCCGATGTCCAAACATAGGCTTCCAATATATCAATCTTTATGTCTCGACCATTTCGAGACTCCTTGTCATGTCCGTGATCACATCCGGGACTCCGAACAAACTTCGGTACATCAAAACTTATAAACTCATAATAAAACTGTCATCGTAACGTTAAGCGTGCGGACCCTACGGGTTCGAGAACTATGTAGACATGACCTAGAACTATTCTCGGTCAATAACCAATAGCGGAACCTGGATGCCCATATTGGTTCCTACATATTCTACGAAGGTCTTTATCGGTCAAACTGCATAACAACATACGTTTTTCCCTTTGTCATCGGTATGTTACTTGCCCGAGATTTGATCGTCGGTATCCAATACCTAGTTCAATCTCGTTACCGGCAAGTCTCTTTACTCGTTACGTAATGCATCATCCCGTAACCAACTCATTGGTCACATTGCTTGCAAGGCTTAAAGTGATGTGCATTACCGAGAGGGCCCAGAGATACCTCTCCGACAATCGGAGTGACAAAACCTAATCTCGAAATACGCCAACTCAACATGTACCTTCGGAGACACCTGTAGTACTCCTTTATAATCACCCAATTACGTTGTGACGTTTGGTAGTACCCAAAGTGTTCCTCCAGTAAACGGGAGTTGCATAATTCTCATAGTTACAGGAACATGTATAAGTCATGAAGAAAGCAATAGCAATATACTAAACGATCAAGTGCTAGGCTAACGGAATGGGTCATGTCAGTCACATCATTCTCCTAATGATGTGATCCCACTAATCAAATGACAACACATGTCTATGGTTAGGAAACATAACCATCTTTGATTAATGAGCTAGTCAAGTAGAGGCATACTAGTGACTATATGTTTGTCTATGTATTCACACATGTATCATGTTTCCGGTTAATACAATTCTAGCAGGAACAATAAACATTTATCATGATATGAGGAAATAAATAATAACTATATTATTGCCTCTAGGGCATATTTTCTTCACTCACATCACTCATGACCCGATTTTGCGCGGGAGAGGACAGCTGGCTAGCTCGCAGCAACAACCTCAGCAAAAATTCTGGCAGTCCGGATACCAAGGATCGCAATGGCAGGTCACGTCGCAACAAGAATAAACGTCGCATTAAAGGCGACAATAATGAGGATACGACAGTCAACGACGGATTCAGAGGCTCCAAACCCGGTCAACGGAAGAAGCCATTCAAAAGAACTACTACGGGTCCGTCCAATTTGGACCGAATACTCGATCGCTCGTGCCAGATACACGGCACCCCCGAAAAACCAGCCAACCACACCAACAGGGACTGTTGGGTATTCAAGCAGGCAGGCAAGTTAATCGCCGAAAACAATGACAAGGGGCTGCATAGCGATGACGAAGAAGAGACCCGACCGCCGAACAGTAGAGGACAGAAGGGCTTTCCCAAAGAAGTGCGGACGGTGAATATGATATACGCAACCCACATACCCAAGAGGGAGCGGAAGCGTGCACTTAGGGATGTATACGTGATGGAGCCAGTCGCCCCGAAGTTCAACCCATGGTCCTCCTGCCCGATCACTTTCGATCGAAGGGACCACCCCACCAGCATCCGCCACGGCGGATTCGTCGCATTGGTTTTAGACCGAATCGTCGATGGATTTCAGCTCACCAGAGTCCTGATGGACGGCGGCAGCAGCCTGAACCTGCTTTATCAGTACACAGTGCGCAAAATGGGCATAGACCCCTCAAGGATTAAACCAACAAAGACGACCTTCAAAGGCGTCATACCAGGTGTAGAGGCCAATTGTACGGGCTCAGTCACACTGGAAGTGGTCTTCGGATCCCCGGATAACTTCCGAAGCGAGGAGTTAATCTTCGACATAGTCCCATTCCGCAGCGGCTATCATGCTTTGCTCGGACGGACCGCGTTTGCAAAGTTCAACGCGGTGCCGCACTACGCAAACCTCAAGCTCAAGATGCCAGGCCCTCGAGGAGTCATCACGGTCAACGGGAACACTGAGCGCTCCCTCCGAATGGAGGAACATACAGCGGCTCTCGCGGCAGAAGTACAATGCAGCCTCTTAAGGCAATTCTCCAGTCCGGCCGTTAAGCGGTCGGACATGGCCAAGCGCGCCCGAAGTAACCTACAACAAGACCACCTGGCGCGTTCCGAGCACGCGTAGCAATGCAGCCCCAACCCCAGCCCTTGCAAAACCGCACGACTGGTCCTTCGCGTACATCATTACGCTCTGGAGATACCATGGGCATAGGGGAAGGGGCACGACCATGACAGGCCCAGAATGCGGCTCAACCACATCAGGGGCTCCCAAGTGTGTCATTTTCTTTTTCTTTTTCCTTTTATTCCTTTTTCTTACCTACAGGACTCCGTTCACCAGAGGCCTTGTCCGGCAGTAGACCGGCCGAACTCACGATGCAACAGCCAGGGAAGGAAAAAGGCCGCGACGAACATCCAGGTGGTCTCCCTTACGAACATTAAATCTGTCTTATAGACCACTCCGCAGCCTACCCCTGGAGGGGGACATATTTAATACTCCCGTCCTTTGCTTATCGCACTATTTGTATCATTCTGCATTCATAGCAGTACTTTTTGAATAAAACAATGCAGCACCTTTTTGCTTATAATTGCATTTCTTTCTTATACATATGTTCATTTACGACATGCTGCATCCGTACACTTTGGTACGGCTAAAAACACCAGGGGCTTATGTTCCCCACATGATGGTGTGATAAGTCCGAACACTTTCACAAGTGAGGCACCCCGAACTTATAGCATTATATGCATCAGCTCCGAATCATGTCTTGGGTCAATAGTTGGGTTTGCCCAGCTCCCATGTTTTGGTACCTTATGTTCCGTTATATCGGCTAAGGTAGCACTGGGAGAACCACTGCGATTGCGCCCCAGTTGAGCTGGGTTAACGCCTCAGTGGAGAAAGCTAAAACTGACCGTCATGATGAGGCGAGAGCCGGTCGCTGGTCGAGAGGTTTTTTCGAGTCCCTAAAGACTTATGCCGCTTAGAGCGAGGAGCCGACTTTGTCCGGCCCAAGGCGTGGATAGCGCCCCGAATTCGGCCTTCCGAACACTAGGGGCTTCGCCGGAATTTAAAATTATAGAATTCTATGGCTAAGTGAGAGTGTTCAAGCATTATAAGTCCGGTTGCCTAGTTCGTCATGTTGAGTGCCTCCCTAGATGGACCCAAATATGGGAACAAGAGTGCTCAAATTTATCCCGAACACCCCAGCACTCGTGGCATGGGGGCTGAAGCCGACGACTTGCCATCTCTCAGATTTGATAAAAAGCAGAACAGAAGGTAATATTTTAAATAAATAAGCGTTGCTTAGCGCATATGAACAAAGTTTTCTGCGCATAGGATAACAAAATGCTTGTCTACTCAAATATTACATTGTTGGAGCACTCACCCGCAATAGTGCGGGCACCCTTCAGGACACTCTTGTAATACATCTCGGGTGTACGATACTCCTTGCCCGGCGGTGGAGCGTCCGTCACAAGCTTCTCAGCATCCATCTTGCCCCAGTGCACGTTAGCATGGGCAAGGGCCCGACGGGCACCTTCAATACAGGCAGATCGCTTGATGACCTCGACCCATGGACACGCATCCACCAACCGCCGCACCAGGCCGAAATAGCTCCCAGGCAAGGCCTCATTGGGCCACAGCCGAACTATGAGGACCTTCATGGCCTGTTTGGCCACCTTGTGGAGCTCGACCAGATGCTTCAGCTGGTCGCTTAGGGGCACCGGATGTCCGGCCTCAGCATACTGAGACCAGAAGACCTTCTCCGTCGAGCTCCCCTCCTCGGCCCTGTAGAAAGCGGCAGCGTCGGACACGCTGCGGGGCAGATCTGCGAACGCTCCTGGAGAGCTCCGAATTCGGGTAAGTAACAGGTAATTTACATTCACATGCTTGCTTTGCATGAAAAATGCCTTACCCGCCGCTATTTTCTTCAACGCCTCAATCTCCTGAAGGGCCTTGTGGGCTTCGGCCTTAGCGGCTTTGGCACTCTCAAGAGCCGATGCAAGCTCGGACTCTCGAGTCTTCGAGTCACGCTCCAAACTCTCATGTTTTTTCTTGAGAGCCTGGAGCTCTTGCTGCACCTCCGCCACCCGCACCTCGTGCTTTTCTCGCTCGGTGTGCTCCGCGGCCGCATTACGTTCGACCACGGACACTGCCTCCTTCAGGGTCGCCACCTCATTTGTGGCCCCTGCAATACCCATGTTATCCTTGTCATTTTTCTTGCAACCAAATCCTTTTCTGTAAGGTACATTTTTAATAAGGTGCTACTCACCTTCTTGGTCCTCGAGCTACTTCTTGGCACGGCCGAGCTCGTTCTCGGACCGCTCGAGGTTTTGCTTTAAATCATTGACCTCCGCAGTCAGTACGGCGGAGGTCAGCAGCGTAGCCTGCAATCCCATATTGACATATTTTTTATGACTCCTGCGTATATCTTTTTAGATCCTCAGTCCGGCTTTTCTTTCAGAACACCGAACCGAGCATCAGGGGCTACTGTCTATGCGGTACTATTTTACATATATTAATATTCTTACCTTGAAGCGTGATAGAAGGCTGCTGCAGGCTTCGGTCAGCCCGTTTTTGGCTAGCTGGACCTTCTGAATCACCGCACTCATGACAGTGCGGTGTTCTTCCTCGATAGAAGCACCATCGAGCGCCTCCAACAAGTTATCTGGCGCCTCCGGTTGGACGGAGGCCGCCGGCACCACGGTCTTGCCCTTCTTACGAAGGGGCCGCCCGCCGGACTCCGGAACCACTACGGGTTCCGGTGTGGAGTCCGGCGCGAAGTCCGGGAGGTCGCCCTGTGCCACCTCCGGGTCCTCCTCCTCCGGATGGGTTCCTATCTGGGATCCCATCTCGACGTCGTCAGCGTCGCGGGGAGAGGAGGCGGTTGGAAGTGAAGTGCTATTCACATCCGACGAGTCCAAGGATCCGCTCGACGAAGCGGGAAGATCGTCCTTGGGCGGACTACGGGGTCGTATGCGGCGTTAGAAAGACACCAAGTGGCAAAAAGAAAAATCATGAAGTCATTCAGGAGTCCGCATACTTACGATTTCGCCAGAGGCTTGGTCCTTGGAGGCCAATCCTCGTCGTCGTCACCGGTGTTGGTAGAACAGTCCGGGGGAAGAGTCCTCCCCTTCTTGGACCCTTCGGCCTCCCCAGCTGGGGAGGCCTTCCTTTTCTTCCCTCCCCCCGCTGGGGGAGGGGCCTTTTTCTTCTCCTCCTCGTCCTCGGGGGAGGAGTCCGCCTCGGAGTCATCGGACACCTGAAAACGGGAACTCTTTCGAGTACCCGTGTCCTCCTTCTTGGCCTTCTTCTCCGGCACCACATGGGGTGCCGGAACCAGCAGCCCCGCTAGACGGGCATCTACTGGGTCTTCTGGCAAGGGGGCCGGACAGTTAGTCTGCTCGGCCTTCTTCAGCCAGTCCTGTCAAAGGAAAGGGAGATTAGATCCCTCATAGAGTCAAACTATGGAAAATAGGTAGGGTAGAACCATTTACCTCGTCAGCCTGACGCTGCAAGCGGAATCCACGATCTTCGGTAGCGGATGCGGGAGCCTAGGCGCCCTTAAAAAGCACCTTCCAGGCATCTTCGTACCTAGTGTCGAAGAGCCCGCTCAAGGTTTGGTGCTGAGCCGGATCGAACTCCCACAATTTAAAGGCCCGTTGTTGGCATGGGAGAATCCGGCGGATGAGCATGACCTGGACCACGTTGACAAGCTTGAGCTTCTTGTTCACCAGCTTCGGGATACAGGCTTGGAGTCCGGTCAGCTCCTCCGAATCGCCCCAAGTCAGGCCACTCTCTTTCCAAGAGGTGAGCCGTGTGGGGATTCCAGATCTGAATTCAGGGGCCGCTGCCCAGTTAGGGTCACGCGGCTCGGTGATGTAGAACCACCCCGATTGCCATCCCTTGATGGTTTCCACGAAGGCGCCCTCGAGCCATGTAACGTTGGGTATCTTGCCCACCATGGCGCCTCCACACTCCGCTTGATTCCCCTTTACGACCTTCGGCTTGACATTGAAAGTCTTGAGCCACAAGCCGAAGTGGGGCTGGATGCAGAGGAAGGCCTCACACACGACGATAAACACCGAGATGTTGAGGATGAAATTCGGCGCCAGATCATGGAAATCCAGGCCGTAGTAGAACATGAGCCCCCGGACAAAGGAGTGAAGTGGAAAGCCTAGTCCGCGGAGGAAATGGGGAAGGAAAACCACCCTCTCATGGGGCCTGGGGGTGGGGACAAGCTGCCCCTTGTCAGGGAGCCGGTGCGCGATGTCGCTGGACAGGTATCCAGCGCCGCACAGCATCTCGATGTGCCCCTCCGTAACGGAGGAGGCCATCCACTTGCCTCCCGCTCCGGACATGGCTGGAGAAGGTCGAGGTGAGATTTGCGGGCTTGGGCGCTGGAGCTCAAGTGCGCAGAGATGGATAAGCAAAGGAGGAAGAAGGCGTAGGTAAAAAGGTGGATCCTTATCCCCTATATATGGGCAGGCGAAATTATGCGTCTCCACCAGCCTGATAAAACTCGCTTTTTTCCCAAGCGCCGCAATTAATGGAGCGGTTGGGTTACCCACGTCCGTATTGATGAGAATCCTGGAATAAGGGGAACACGATCTCTGCTTCGACAAGACGTGCCAAGGAAACCGCTTCGCTAAACGCGCTGAGGCAGTATAATAGAAACAATTCAAGTAAAGGCTTGGTTGTGGTGTGACGTCACGCCATGAAATACGTCAGCAGATTGAACTTGTGTAAATATTATTCTCTCTACGGTGGAATGTGGAATTTATTTTGCAGAGCCGGACACTATCCTGGTGTTCACAATCTTCTACAAACTATTCGGAGAAGGAACCCGCCTTGCAATGCCGAAGACAATATGCGCGCTGGACTCGTCGTCATTGAAGCCTGGTTCAGGGGCTACTGAGGGAGTCCTGGACAAGGGGGTGTCCGGATAGCCGAACTATCATCATCGGCCGGACTCCAAGACTATGAAGATACAAGATTGAAGACTTCGTCCCGTGTCCGGATGGGACTTTCCTTGGCGTGGAAGGCAAGCTTGGCGATACGGATATGTAAATCTCCTACCATTGTAACCGACTCTATGTAACCCTAGCCCTCTCCGATGTCTATATAAACCGGATTGCTTTAGTCCGTAGGACATAACAACCATTACAACAATCATACCATAGGCTAGCTTCTAGGGTTTAGCCTCCTTGATCTCGTGGTAGATCTACTCTTGTAATACCCACATCATCAATATCAATCAAGCAGGACGTAGGGTTTTACCTCCATCAAGAGGGCCCGAACCTGGGTAAAACATCGTGTCCCTTGTCTCCTGTTACCATCCGCCTAGACGCATAGTTCGGGACCCCCTACCCGAGATCCGCCGGTTTTGACACCGACAACGACCACGACCACCATCAGCTCTGCCTCCCCTAGATTTAGGATTCTGCCCAGCACCGGCCATCCTCTTCACCACTGCCATAAATGGGATTTTGCCAGTCTTCTTCGAGAATCTAAACTGCTTGGGCTCGGTAAGATGATCCGAAGGGCCGGCAGGGAAACAATCAACATCAGAGAAATTACCAGAGACGAATAGGTCACGCCTGATCCAGACTAAGTTTTGGAGATCATGGTGGCGGAGGGGGCGACGATGAAACCTAGTCCAGTGAGGCACGGGGGGATTGATGGGGGGGGGGATATATGTCTTCTGCCAACAGGCTTCCTGGGTCACATCAGTGGCTAGGATCGACTGGGAAGGCATCGGACGGCTAGTCCGTCTACTGAGGCTGACCGCCAGGGCCCGCGCATCGGCTGTTGGAAATATGCCCTAGAGGCCATAATAAAAGGATTATTATTATATTTCCTTGTTCATGATAATTGTCTTTATTCATGCTATAATTGTATTATCCGGAAATCGTAATACACGTGTGAATACATAGACCATAATATGTCCCTAGTAAGCCTCTAGTTGACTAGCTCGTTGATCAACAGATAGTCATGGTTTCCTGACTATGGACATTAGATGTCGTTGATAGCGGGATCACATCATTAGGAGAATGATGTGATGGACAAGACCCAATCCTAAGCATAGCACAAGATCGTGTAGTTCGTTTTGCTAGAGCTTTTCCAATGTCAAGTAACTCTTCCTTAGACCATGAGATCGTGTAACTCCCGGATACCGTAGGAGTGCTTTGGGTGTACCAAACGTCACAACGTAACTGGGTGACTATAAAGGTGCACTACAGGTATCTCTGAAAGTGTCTGTTGGGTTGACACGGATCGAGACTGGGATTTGTCACTCCGTATAACGGAGAGGTATCACTGGGCCCACTCGGTAGTGCATCATCATAATGAGCTCAAAGTGACCAAGTGTCTGGTAATGGGATCATGCATTACGGTACGAGTAAAAGTTACTTGCCGGTAACAAGACTGAACGAGGTATTGGGATACCGACGATCGAGTCTCGGGCAAGTAACATACCGTCTGACAAAGGGAATAGTATACGGGGGTTGCTTGAATCCTCGACATCGTGGTTCATACGATGAGATCATCGAGGAGTATGTGGGAGCCAACATGGGTATCCAGATCCCGCTATTGGTTATTGACCGGAGAGCCGTCTCGGTCATGTCTACATGTCTCCCGAACCCATAGGGTCTACATACTTAAGGTTCGGTGATGCTAGGGTTGTATGAATATGAGTGTGCAGCAATCCGAATGTTGTTCGGAGTCGCGGATGATATCCCGGACGTCACGAGGAGTTTTGGAATGGTCCGGAGGTAAAGAATTATATATAGGAAGTGCTATTTCGGCCATCGGGAAAGTTTCGGGGTCACCCGGTATTGTACCGGGACCACCGGAAGGGTCCCGGGGGTCCACCGGGTGGGGACACCTATCCCGAAGGGCCCCGTGGGCTGAAGTGGGAGGGGAACCAGCCCCTAGTGGGCTGGTGCGCCCCCCCTTGGCCCCCCCTGCGCCTAGGGTTAGAAACCCTAGGGTGGGGGGCTCCCCACTTGCCTTGGGGGGCACTCCACACCCCCTGGCCGCCGCCCCCTGGGAGATTAGATCTCCAGGTCCGGCGCCCCCTCTGGGGGCCTATATAAAGGAGGGGGGAGGGACGGCAGCCGCACCTAAGTCTTGGCGCCTCCCTCCCCCTGCTACACCTCGTCCTCCTTCCGCAGCAGCTTGGCGAAGCCCTGCCGGAGTTCTGCTGCATCCACCACCACGCCGTCGTGCTGCTGGATCTTCATCAACCTCTCCTTCCCCCTTGCTGGATCAAGACGGAGGAGACGTCACGCTGATCGTACGTGTGTTGAACACAGAGGTGCCGTCCGTTCGGCGCTAGGATCTCCGGTGATAGGATCACGACGAGAATGACTACTTCAACCCCGTTCTTTTGAACGCTTCCGCTCGCGATCTACAAAGTGGTATGTAGATGCATCTCTCCTTTCACTCGTTGCTTAGATGAACTCATAGATGGATCTTGGTGAAACTGTAGGAAATTTTTTATTTTCTGCAACGTTCCCCAACAGTGGCATCATGAGCTAGGTCTATGCGTAGTTCTCTATTGCACGAGTAGAACACAAATCTGTTGTGGGCGTGGCTCTTGTCAACTTGCTTGCCACTACTAGTCTTTTCTTGTTTCAGCGGTATTGTGGGATGAAGCAGCCTGAACCGACCTTACATGTACGCTTACGTGAGACAGGTTCCACCGACTGACATGCACTAGTTGCATAAGGTGGCTAGCGGGTGTTTGTCTCTCCTACTTTAGTTGGAGCGGATTCGATGAAAAGGGTCCTTATGAAGGGTAAATAGAAGTTGACAAAATCACGTTGTGATTATTCGTAGGTAAGAAAACGTTCTTGCTAGAACCCAGTTGCAGCCACATAAAAGATGCAACAACAATTAGAGGACGTCTAACTTGTTTTTGCAGCAATTGTCATATGATGTGATATGGCCAGAAGTTGTGATGAATGATGAATGATATATTGTGATGTATGAGATCATGTTCTTGTAATAGGAATCATGACTTGCATGTCGATAAGTATGACAACCGGCAGGAGCCATAGGAGTTGTCTTTATTTTTGTATGACCTGCGTGTCATTGAAGAACGCCATGTAAATTACTTTACTTTGTTGCTAAATGCGTTAGCCATAGAAGTAGAAGTAGTCGTTGGCGTGACAACTTCATGAAGACACGATGATGGAGATCATGATGATGGAGATCATGGTGTCATGCCGGTGACGAAGATGATCATGGAGCCCCGAAGATGGAGATCAAAGGAGCTATATGATATTGGCCATATCATGTCACTATTATATAATTGCATGTGATGTTTATTATGTTTATGCATCTTGTTTACTTAGAACGGCGGTAGTAAATAAGATGATCCCTTATAATAATTTCAAGAAAGTGTTCCCCCTAACTGTGCACCGTTGCTAAAGTTCGTCGTTTCGAAGCACCACGTGATGATCGGGTGTGATAGATCCTTACGTTCACATACAACGGATGTAAGACAGTTTTACACATGCAGAACACTTAGGGTTAACTTGACGAGCCTAGCATGTAAAGACATGGCCTCGGAACACAGAGACCGAAAGGTCGAACATGAGTCGTATGGAAGATACGTTCAACATGGAGATGTTCATCGATGATGACTAGTCCGTCTCACGTGATGATCGGACACGGCCTAGTCGACTCGGATCGTGTAACACTAGATGACTAGAGGGATGTCTAATCTGAGTGGGAGTTCATTAAATAATTTGATTAGATGAACTTAATTATCATGAACTTAGTCTAAAATCTTTGCAAAATATGTCTTGTAGATCAAATGGCCAACGCTCATGTCAACATGAACTTCAACGCGTTCCTAGAGAAAACCAAGCAGAAAGATGATGGCAGCAACTATACGGACTGGGTCCGGAACCTGAGGATCATCCTCATAGCTGCCAAGAAAGCATATGTCCTAGATGAACTGCTAGGTGAAGCACCCATCCCAGAGAACCAAGACGTTATGAATGTTTGGCAGTCACATGCTGATGATTACTCCCTCGTTCAGTGCGGCATGATTTACAGCTTAGAACCGGGGCTCCAAAAGCGTTTTGAGAAACACGGAGCATATGAGATGTTCGAGGAGCTGAAAATGGTTTTCCAAGCTCATGCCCGGGTCGAGAGATATGAAGTCTCCGACAAGTTCTATAGTTGTAAGATGGAGGAAAACAGTTCTGTCAGTGAGCATATACTCAAAATGTCTGGGTTGCACAACCGCCTGTCCCAGCTGGAGATCAACCTGCCGGACGAGGCGGTCATTGACAGAATCCTTCAGTCGCTCCCACCGAGCTACAAGAGCTTTGTATTGAACTACAATATGCAGGGGATGATGCAGACCATTCCTGAAGTATTTTCAATGCTGAAGACAGCAGAGGTTGAAATCAAGAAAGAACATCAAGTGTTGATGGTCAATAAGACCACTAAGTTCAAGAAGGGTAAGGGTAAGAAGAACTTCAAGAAGGACGACAAAGATGTTGCCGCGCCCGATAAGCCAGTTGCCGGGAAGAAGTCAAAGAATGGACCCAAGCCTGAGACTGAGTGCTTTTATTGCAAGGGGAAGGGTCACTGGAAGCGGAACTGCCCCAAATACTTAGCGGACAAGAAGGCCGGCAACACTAAAGGTATATTTGATATACATGTAATTGATGTGTACCTTACCAGTACTCGTAGTAACTCCTGGGTATTTGATACTAGTGTCGTTGCTCATATTTGTAAATCACAGCAGGAGCTGCGGAATAAGCGGAGACTGGCGAAGGACGAGGTGACGATGCGCGTCGGGAATGGTTCCAAGGTCGATGTGATCGCCGTCGGCACGCTACCTCTACATTTACCCACGGGATTAGTTATGAACCTCAATAATTGTTATTTAGTGCCAAGTTTGAGCATGAACATTGTATCTGGATCTCGTTTAATACGAGATGGCCACTCATTTAAATCTGAGAATAATGGTTGTTCTATTTATATGAGAGATATATTTTATGGTCATGCCCTGATGGTCAATGGTTTATTCTTAATGAATCTCGAACGTAATGTTACACATATTCATAGCGTGAATACCAAAAGATGTAAAGTTGATAACGATAGTCCCACATACTTGTGGCACTGCCGCCTTGGTCACATTGGTGTCAAGCACATGAAGAAGCTCCATGCTGATGGACTTTTCGAGTATCTAGATTATGAATCATTTGACACATGCGAACCATGCCTCATGGGCAAAATGACCAAGACTCCGTTCTCCGGAACAATGGAGCGAGCAACCAACTTATTGGAAATCATACATACCGATGTGTGCAGTCCAATGAGCGTTGAGGCTCGCGGAGGATATCATTATGTTCTCACTCTCCACAGATGACTTGAGTAGATATGGGTATGTCTACTTGATGAAACACAAATCTAAGACCTTTGAAAAGTTCAAGGAATTTCAGAATGAGGTAGAGAATCAACGTGACCGAAAGATAAAGTTCTTACGATCAGATCGTGGAGGAGAATACTTAAGTCACGAATTTGGTACACACTTAAGGAAATGCGGAATCGTTTCACAACTCACGCCGCCTGGAACACCTCAGCGTAATGGTGTGTCCGAACATCGTAATCGCACTCTCTTGGATATGGTGCGATCTATGATGTCTCTTACCGATTCACCGCTATCATTTTGGGGATACGCTCTAGAGACAGCTACATTCACTTTAAATAGGGCACCGTCTAAATCCATTGAGATGACACCGTATGAACTATGGTTTGGGAAGAAACCTAAGCTATCGTTTCTAAAAGTTTGGGGATGCAATGCTTATGTCAAGAAATTACAACCTGAAAAGCTCGAACCCAAGTCGGAAAAATGCGTCTTCATAGGATACCCTAAGGAAACCATTGGGTATACCTTCTACTTAAGATCCGAGGGCAAGACCTTTGTTGCCAAGAATGGATCCTTTCTGGAAAAAGAGTTTCTCTCGAAAGAAGTAAGTGGGAGGAAAGTAGAACTCGATGAAGTACTACCTCTTGAACCGGAAAGTAGTACAGCTCAGGAAAATGTTCCTGTTGTGCCTACACCAACTGGAGAGGAAATTAATGATGATGATCAAGGTACTTCGGATCAAGTTTCTACTGAACCTCGTAGGTCCACAAGGACACGTTCCACACCAGAGTGGTATGGCAACCCTGTCCTGGAAATCATGTTGTTAGACAACGGTGAACCTTCGAACTATGAAGAAGCTATGGCGGGCCTAGATTCCAACAAATGGCTTGAAGCCATGCAATCCGAGATAGAATCCATGTATGAAAACAAAGTATGGACTTTGACTGACTTGTCCAATGATCGGCGAGCGATAGAAAACAAATGGATCTTTAAGAAGAAGACGGACGCAGATGGTAATATTACCGTCTATAAAGCTCGACTTGTCGCTAAGGGTTATCGACAAGTTCAAGGGGTTGACTACGATGAGACATTCTCTCCCGTAGGGAAGCTGAAGTCCGTCCAAATCATGTTAGCAATTGCCGCATACTATGATTATGAGATATGGCAGATGGACGTCAAAACGGCATTCCTTAACGGGCATCTTAAGGAAGAACTGTATATGATGCAGCCGGAGGGTTTTGTCGATCCAAAGAGTGCTAACAAAGTATGCAAGCTCCAGCGATCCATTTATGGGCTGGTGCAAGCATCTCAGAGTTAGAACATTCGCTTTGATGAGATGATCAAAGCGTTTAGGTTTATGCAGACTTATGGAGAAGCCTGCGTTTACAAGAAAGTGAGTGGGAGCTCTGTAGCATTTCTCATATTATATGTAGATGACATACTTTTGATGGGAAATGATATAGAACTTTTGGACATCATTAAGGCCTACTTGAATAAGTGTTTTTCAATGAAGGACCTTGGAGAAGCTGCTTACATATTAGGCATCAAGATCTATAGGGATAGATCGAGACGCCTCATAGGTCTTTCACAAAGCACATACCTTGATAAGATTTTGAAGAAGTTCAAAATGGATCAGTCTAAGAAAGGGTTCTTGCCTGTATTGCAAGGTGTGAGATTGAGCTCAGCTCAATGCCCGACCACGGCAAAAGATAAAGAAGAGATGAGTGTCATCCCCTATGCTTCAGCCATAGGATCTATTATGTATGTCATGCTGTGTACCAGACCTGATGTAAACCTTGCCGTAAGTTTGGTAGGAAGATACCAAAGTAATCCAGGCAAGGAACACTGGACAGCGGTCAAGAATATCCTGAAGTACCTGAAAAGGACAAAGGACATGTTTCTCGTTTATGGAGGTGACGAAGAGCTCGTCGTAAAGGGTTACGTCGACGCTAGCTTCGACACAGATCTGGATGACTCTAAGTCACAAACCAGATATGTATATATGTTGAATGGTGGAGCAGTAAGCTGGTGCAGCTGCAAGCAGAGCGTCGTGGCGGGATCTACATGTGAAGCGGAGTACATGGCAGCCTCGGAGGCAGCACATGAAGCAATTTGGGTGAAGGAGTTCATCACCGACCTAGGAGTCATACCCAATGCGTCGGGGCCGATCAAACTCTTCTGTGACAACACTGGAGCTATTGCCCTTGCCAAGGAGCCCAGGTTTCACAAGAAGACCAGGCACATCAAGCGTTGCTTCAACTCCATCCGTGAAAATGTTCAAGATGGAGACATAGATATTTGCAAAGTACATACGGATCTGAATGTCGCAGATCCGTTGACTAAACCTCTCTCGCGAGCAAAACATGATCAACACCAGAACTCTATGGGTGTTCGATTCATCACAATGTAACTAGATTATTGACTCTAGTGCAAGTGGGAGACTATTGGAAATATGCCCTAGAGGCAATAATAAAAGGATTATTATTATATTTCATTGTTCATGATAATTGTCTTTATTCATGCTATAATTGTATTATCCGGAAATCGTAATACATGTGTGAATACATAGACCATAATATGTCCCTAGTAAGCCTCTAGTGGACTAGCTCGTTGATCAACAGATAGTCATGGTTTCCTGACTATGGACATTAGATGTCGTTGATAGCGGGATCACATCATTAGGAGAATGATGTGATGGACAAGACCCAATCCTAAGCATAGCACAAGATCGTGTAGTTTGTTTTGCTAGAGATTTTCCAATGTCAAGTATCTCTTCCTTAGACCATGAGATCGTGTAACTCCCGGATACCGTAGGAGTGCTTTGGGTGTACCAAACGTCACAACGTAACTGGGTGACTATAAAGGTGCACTACAGGTATCTCCGAAAGTGTCTGTTGGGTTGACACGAATCGAGACTGGGATTTGTCACTCCGTATAACGGAGAGGTATCACTGGGCCCACTCGGTAGTGCATCATCATAATGAGCTCAAAGTGACCAAGTGTCTGGTAACGGGATCATGCATTACGGTACGAGTAAAGTGACTTGCCGGTAACGAGACTGAACGAGGTATTGGGATACCGACGATCGAGTCTCGGGCAAGTAACATACCGTCTGACAAAGGGAATAGTATACGGGGGTTGCTTGAATCCTCGACATCATGGTTCATTCGATGAGATCATCGAGGAGTATGTGGGAGCCAACATGGGTATCCAGATCCCGCTGTTGGTTATTGACCGGAGAGCCGTCTCGGCCATGTCTACATGTCTCCCGAACCCGTAGGGTCTACACACTTAAGGTTCGGTGACGCTTGGGTTGTATGAATATGAGTATGCAGCAAACCGAATGTTGTTTGGAGTCCCGGATGAGATCCCGGACGTCACGAGGAGTTTCGGAATGGTTCGCAGGTAAAGAATTATATATAGGAAGTGCTGTTTCGGCCATCGGGAAAGTTTCGGGGTCACCCGGTATTGTACCGGGACCACCGGAAGGGTCCCGGGGGTCCACCGGGTGGGGCCACCTATCCCGGAGGGCCCCGTGGGCTGAAGTGGGAGGGGAACCAGCCCCTAGTGGGCTGGTGCGCCCCCCTTGGCCCCCTTGCACATAGGGTTGGAAACCCTAGGGTGGGGGGCTCCCCACTTGCCTTGGGGGGCACTCCACCCCCTGGCCGCCCCCCCCCCCTGGGAGATTGGATCTCCAGGGCCGGCGCCCCCCTGGGGGCCTATATAAAGGAGGGGGAGGGAGGGCAGCCGCACCTAAGTCTTGGCGCCTCCCTCCCCCTGCTACACCTCGTCCTCCTTCCGCAGCAGCTTGGCGAAGCCCTGCCGGAGTTCTGCTGCATCCACCGCCACGCCGTCGTGCTGCTGGATCTTCATCAACCTCTCCTTCCCCCTTGCTGGATCAAGACGGAGGAGACGTCACACTGACCGTACGTGTGTTGAACGCGGAGGTGCCGTCCGTTCGGCGCTAGGATCTCCGGTGATAGGATCACGACGAGAACGACTACTTCAACCCCGTTGTTTTGAACGCTTCCGCTCGCGATCTACCAAGTGGTATGTAGATGCATCTCTCCTTTCACTCGTTGCTTAGATGAACTCATAGATGGATCTTGTTGAAACCGTAGGAAATTTTTTATTTTCTGCAACGTTCCCCAACATCGGCCCCCCTGTTTTTGCACAACAATCCCCACCGGAGAAGAAACCACAAACGGCGGCGGCGAGGGGGCTCTCCGGCGACTATTGCCACGCCCAACACCAAATCTACTACAAGTATTAACTGAGGACCGATGCATACCGTCGGCCGCAGCACACGCCGCACTTGTTCCCATCAGAAATCGACCCTGAACAGTCGCTATCTCCTCCTTTGGATTCTGGATGTGGACACCGCCTCCTCTGCTGCCCAATCCAGAATCAATGCAGGAGAGATCGGACGACCCAGCGCGAAGATCCTTGCTCGCTCCAGCTCCGTAGTCCTTGCCATCGTACGCAGCGCCAGATTCATCCGCGCCATCGCCATTTCGCGATTTGCTCGCTCCAAACTTGTCGCCGCCCTTTCCGCCGCCCTCTCCCTGCGGGCTAGCTCCTCCTGCAGTCGCCGGATCTCCTGACTCCACGCCTCGTCTCCTGCATCCATCAGTGGATCTCAGGATCGGCGCAGCAGGGGAGTCAACTGGGCCGCCGAATCTGGGGGTAGGATCCCCAATCACCAGACCGAGCCCCTGCTCCGCGCGCGGAGGGAGGACGCAGTAGGC
>NC_041385.1:28901288-28913951 GCF_002162155.2 Triticum dicoccoides
GCCGGCGGGAGCGGTGGCGGCGGCGCGTGGTGGCTCGAGCGCGCGGGGGAGCGGGGAGGGAGCATGAGCGCGCACGGATCACGCCGTCGTCGGTGATCAGAACTGATACTTGAACTGCACAAATACTAGCATAGCTAGCATTTCAGAATGAAGATAGGCAGGCAAGGAAGAGACATCCTAGGTTTTTGGTTGACTTTACACATTTATGTAAGCTCTATTTAGAACACAAAATGAAACGGTTGGAAATAAATAAGGAGACCACATGCTCTCTTCTGTTTGCGTTGTCCATGTCTTCTATGACATTGTTCCAACAAGGTGATATTAGTAGAGAATAAATGAATCAAACTCTTAAGACTCTCTCGAGTGCCTCCAGATCTTTGAAGAGTTAGCTCTTGATTTAACAACACTGTTCTAGGACATTTGCGCACGCTTGTCCAGAATAATAATGACTATGTTTTTGTTATTGGGTTCTTGACCGACGTGTTGTTATTGGATCACATTCATTTTATTGGGCTCAGATAAAAAAACATTGTAGTCCCGTGACTAAATAATCCCACCTCGAGTTCTCATATCGAATCTAAACAAATTTATATACATTCAAAAGTTGCTTGAATATCAACTAGGAGACTCAAGTCAACGAACAGAGATTAGAATGGATCTCTAAAGAATACTGGAAGGAATTAACTCCCATGCATGGTAGAAAAAGGAGAAAGTTGTACCATCGTATCCATAATTAACTCTCATGTATGGGAACACGTTTGACCCATCGACAATAAGCTAGTGCCATCGGCAATATTAACAACTACAGTAAATTACATTATGTTTAACGAGGAAAGTTTTTTCCTAAACAAAACAATCAAACGCGATCGATCCGACTCTGGTACTGCAGGTCCGTGACGCGAACGAGGTGTAGTGCGGGTTGATTAGGGCTTAAGGCAGGGGGGAATTGCAAAATGTGCGGCGCTGACCAGCCCAGCCCAGCTGGCTCCGCTTGGCGAGCTGTGATTCGCCTAGGACCAAACTTGCACCTCCATAACAAGTTCAAGGACCAAATAATCAACTTTTTCAAGTTTAAAGATCAAACCATCATCTCCATGACAAGTTCAGAGACCTGCGCTATTACCTCCTCATCCATCATTGTCATCTACCCCTAGATGGCTAGATCTTATAAGAGGATCTGATTGATGACGCGGTTCACAAAAGTATGATCCGTTCCCTCCTGCTTTTCGTTTTGTTTTCGTATATATCGATCGTGTCTTGTGGTTAGTTTGGTTGGTCCTACTCATGGCCACACTCTGTGTCACTGTCAGCCGCGGAAGCCGATCGATCGAGCTCGGAGCTCAGGTCAAGTCTACCTACACGCGGTGAGGAGGGGGTGCTGTTCATGACGCGGTGGAGAAGATTTGATGCCCGTTTTGCTTGTTTGTCGGTCCGTCAGTTCTCTTTGTTATGACAGGTATATTATGACGATGATTGTTACACACGTAGGAGAGCGGTAGTGCACACAGCACACATCCGCATCCTTCTTTTTTATATAGGCTGAATTTACCACCTTTGCAAGTCGATCTCCCTCCTTTTGGTACACCGTACACATCCACATCCGTCGTCCTCTTTGCCACACGGGAAAGAATCTGCCGGTTGGATTTGGAGCTGTGTTCGTACGCGCTTTTTCTTGCCTTGGTAGGAGTACTACTACTCTGGCAGTGGTCGCAGTATGCAGCGGGTACTCGTTGCTAGGCATCGCGGTTTGGGACCGGATCGAGGACCGGACCCGTTTCGTTTGAAAATCCTGGTACATTATCATTGCCATGCTCCGACCATGCATGCGTCGATCATCTTTACCGTCCACGTCCATCCATCCATACCGGTACGTGAGCGTACGGGTCGGCCTCGTTGCGACTGTGACTATTCCTGCGTACCACCGCCCAATCAATCAACTTCGTTTGTTGCCAAGTTTGATTCCGATTACCACGAACGCCGGACCGGCAGCCCAGGGATCACCCAAAGGCCAGGATACCAAAATGATACTAGTCCTGTGCAACAACGATTTCTCGCACAGCACGCATACGTGACCGGAGCAGTGCTACTGGCTCGTCGACCCACCCGGGACGCGCGGAATTGGTTGGATACATGGATCTCGATCCATCTGTAGCGATCCTGCTTCACTATCTTATTCTTATCATCTCTCCTTGTTGGGTACAGCTCATGAGGGTACGGGCGTACTTGCTGTGGTCGCCGTGGCGCCTTCCATGCAAATTGGAACGAACCTACCTCACAAATGCTAACTCTCTTCTTTACTTATTAACGTAATATAAGCCGTCGGCAAAATTAAAGACAAAATCTACTATGCTTACAGTCACTTGCACTTACAGTTGGCTTGCTTGCCAACGACATCTTGCACCAATTGTTTTTCAAGGAAGTGGACACGCACGGCACTAGTGTGGCGACAGCGGCGCGTTGGGAGCGAATAATGGCTTGGCGATGTATGTTGATTTGATGTTATCGCCGTACAAATATCGGTTTCTGCATGCCGCCGCTGCTATTTGGAGCTTGGACTGAGAAGCTTCGTTGTAATGTTCACCATCAGTTTCTCAGGAAAAGTTTTGTGTACTAGCCCATAGAGCATCTACACTGGACTTCCTAAACTGACCAGGCGGACTGCTCGATTAGTGTCCGGGCATAAAACTGTGACCCAACTGGGCTCCTCAAATCGGTCGCGGACGTCCCGACTGACCAACACACCCCAAACCCAATCTAACTCTAGGGTGGATATGAGTAGCTTGTTTTATTTTCCTCTTCCTTTTGCTACCAATCATCTGGTTAAAAACTTTGGTCCTACTGAACGACACTGTGGCACACGTCGTTGTTAGGCGGGGAACTCCATGGAGCTCAAGTCTACACGCCGTGAGGTGTGCTCCTCACGACGCGTGGAGAATATTCGGTACCTAGCTTGTCCTTCTTGTTCTCTCAAGGATATGACAATGATTGCTACACACGTAAAGATCCACATCCATTTTGTTACGGACAAAATTACTGTTATGACCTCTCTAGCTAACAAAATCCCGATTTGACCTCGTTTATAAAAAAATTTCGTTTCTGACCTTTTTTGGTGACGCCAACATCCCTGGCGTCTGGGTTGCGAAGCAGACGCCAGGATCCCTGGCGTCTGGCCCCTGACCCGCACTGCCCGCCTGCCCGTTGACCTGCTGACGTGGCAAAGGGGCCAGACGCCAGGGACCCTGGCGTTTGGCCCTGGTAAGTGGATAACCCCACCGGGAGAGTGTGTGGGCCCCACCCCACACACTTTCCCCAATCCAGCCCGAGCTTGAAGAAGAGTTGCTGCCTCCCCACTCTCTCTCACCCCTCAAGCTCCCCCCTCAAATCCTCTCCAAAAGGTACATCCCTTAGGTGGATCTTTCCATCACTTTGTTGCTCTTGTTAATCTCCCCCAAATCATCCAATTATTTTTTGTTAAGTCTTGTTATTTTGGTTGCATTTTATACATGTTGGTGGAACCCTAGTTCATGTTTTCTCCCCCTTATGTTAGTGTGAATGGCTTGGTTAACTTTGATAATATAGTGCTATGCATGGTGTGTAGTAGGAATATATGTTTGTTGAGTAGAAAGATTGGGGGTTAGGGTTAGTTAGTGATTAGGGTTAACTTTGCTTAGTGTGTGTTAATTAGTGATACTTTTGTGGACATCACCAATAATTTAGTGTTGATATGATTTGGATATAATAAGATGTATTTGGATAAACACCAATTCTCATTGAAGTCTTAAATGCATTCGTGTTATTTTTAGATGGAGAGACTTGTTAATGTTCATTACATTGACAAGGAGGCATTCTTGAGTAACAATGCCGACACGGGTGAGGAACCATTGGTTTTTGATACAAGCCCTAGCTATGAGGATGTTGTTGCAAAAGTGAGACAAGTCTTGAAGTGGATGGACACCAATGTTGATGTTAAGTTAATAGGAAGGTATGATGTTGGAGTTGGAGCCAAATCTCGCTTGAAAAGTATGCCTATCACCTCGGATTTGCATTGGGATGTATACAAGGAAAAAGTATCCCAATCGGAAGACAAGTCACTTGAATTGTTTGCCACCAAGGTTGAATCTCCTCGGTTTACCTTTGATTTGAACCGGCATGTCTCTTCCCCAATGGATGACATGAGCGAGAGGACAATGGTGCCACTTGTTGAGCATAGGGTTGTGGTTGATGCCCCCAATGTTTATCCCCCACCACGTCCCCGTGTACCAACTATCAAAGCAAATGAGGTTGAGTTGTATGCCCCCAATGCTTCTAGCCAACCACCAACTAGCCAAGCAAATGAAGTTGAGGTGATTGCTAGTGACGGAGTAATTCAAGAGGATGAAGATGCTTATGATGACGACGAAGAGCAAGAGGAAGGGTTTCATGGTAATGATGTTGGTGACTTGGATGCGTACATAGCGCAAAAGGACATGGATCGTGACTTGCCTTTTAGGCGTCAATATGCGTATGACTCGGATGACGAGGGTCCAGTTGAACAGTTGGACGAGGATGGATTCACAAAGGAGGAGAATCAAATCCACTTTGAGCTGACGGGCTTACAAAAAAGAACTCACTTGTTTAAAGATCTCAGCCTTGCCCATAAAGTTGTTGTTGACAGTGGAATGAGAATGACGGCGATTGAGGCAACACCATGCCCGGATCCAGGAGAACCAAGGGTGGAGAATGAGGACGAGAATGCTTATTTGAAGAAAGGAGTGAAGTTTTTGAGCTTGCCTATGCTGAAGTTTTGGTTGGCTGACTATGCCATTCGAAACCATAGGCCATTTTATGTTGAGCACTCCGACATGAAGTTGCGTTAAACCGTGGTGTGTGATCAAGAAGGATGCCCATGGAAGGTTCGTGCAAGATATTTGAAAGAAACCGAAGAATGGGTGTTAAAAAGTTGTGTTTCCACTCATAGATGCAAACCTCCATCTAAACGACTTAGAAAGACACACCGTCAACTCACATCCGAGTATCTCGGATACAAATGGATGAAAGACATAGGCTTTAATCCCACCGTGAAAGTGAGGTTTCTCATGCGGACGGTGAAAAAACAATTTGGTTATGAAGTCAAGTATGGGAAGGCATGGAAGGCAAAGGCAAATGCTATTAGGATGTTGTATGGTGGTTATGAAGAAGCATACAACCAGCTCCCAAGGTTGTTGGCCGCCATTGCACATAGGAACCCGGGCATGTTTCATGTGGTCGAGGATCACGAGGGAGTGTTCCACCGTGCCTTCTGGAGTTATGGACAATGTGTGGAGGCGTTTCAGCATTGTTGTCAGGTCTTGTCTATAGATGGCACGTTCTTGACCGGTAGATACAAGGGCACACTAATGGTAGCAATGGCGCACTCATCAAACGACAACATGTTGCCGTGTGCATTTGCTTTGGTGCCTTCCGAGCACCAAGACAACTGGGAGTGGTTCATGGGTCATGTTAGGCACAACGTGATTGGGGCTAGGGAGGTATGCATCATATCGGACCGGCATCATGGCATACTCAAGGCAATGGACATTGTTATTCCAGGATTTCCAAAGCTTCACCACAGATGGTGCATGAGGCATTTCGTGGCCAACTTTTACCGGGCATGTAAGAGCAAGGAGCTCAGCAAAGACCTTACCCATGTATGTGTGGCCTTCACCACCCAAGGTTTCGATGCTCGGTACAACAAACTCTTTGCAGCGGTGAACGAAGGGGGAAAAGACTTCTTAACTAGGAATTTAAGCGAGAAGCACAAGTGGGCACGCGCTCATGATGATGGTTGTTGGCGATATGGCGACATGACGAGCAATCTGGTAGAATGTTTCAACAATGTGTTGAAGGGTGCTCGTGCATTGCCGGTGACTGCAATATTGGAGTACACCTTCTTCAAGCTTAATGAGTACTTTCATAGGCATTCTGAAGAGACTGCAAAATGGATAGGTGAAAAAAAGGATTATCCGGAAAAGGTTGATGAATGGTTGCAGTTACAAGCAAGCAAGTCTTCACGACAACAAGTTATCATATTCGATAGAATTGAAATGATCTATCAAATTGATGAGCTAGGTGGCACAACACGAGACGGTAGACAATATGGTGGTGCTGCATTCGAGGTGAAACTGAAGACTCGGTGGTGTCAGTGCGAGAGGCCTAGTTTGTTTTCCTCGTGGTTTAATGTATCATAGGTTAGCTACTAAGAGATTTGTGTGTTGTAGATGGCTAACAAAACTCAGTGGGTGCTTAGCCCTGTTGTTCATGTGCAAGGCTTGTCTCCATGTATTGTGCAAGTTAGTGAAGTGGACCTCACTTTTTATTGGTTGAAGACTAAATTCATGTTGAAGCAAGGGTTGAAGGAAGAGGATTTTGTGTACTACGTCAGCAGGAGGCAGTCAGATGGCCCCGGGGAAAGAAAATTGGTTGACATAACTGATGATGACAAGATTCAAGAAATGCTGGAAGAATGGGAATGGAAAAGGGTTGTTGACTTGCATTGCTACAGGAAACCGAGTTATATGTGATGTTCATGTCGTTTCAACCATCGTGGTCATGAACTACTTATGTCATTCTAGACATTGTATGTGATGAACTTCTCATTCGAGACTATTTGTGTAATTTGAACTATGTTTGTAATTTGCTATGTCATTCGAGACATTGTATCGTAGACCATCGTGGTCATGAACTATGTTTGTCATTTGCTATGTCATTCGAGACATTGTATCATAGACCATCATGGTCATGAACTATGTTTGTCATTTGCTATTATCGTAGACAATCGTGGTCATGAACCTTGTGTGTCTGTTCAACTATAGTGGTTATTCGAGACTACAAGTGAAAAGACAAGTGTTGTCTGCACCAGGACCAGACGCCAAGGACCCTGGCGTCTGGCTCCCCTGCTTTACCCTATTTCTGGTGTCAGTCGACTGCCAGACGCCAAGGACCCTGGCGTTTGGTCGCCTGACTTACAGCCAGACGCCAAGGACCCTGGCGTCTGGCGCCCTGTGCATATAAATGACTAAATGAGTCCTCCTTTTGACAGATTTCATGGCAACAATTCACATAAATCACAGGAAACAACAGATTTCATAGACATCACAGGAAACAACAATTCACATAAATCACATCATTGAGTACTACTTTTAAACGACAAATTCATGTCAAATATTCATAGCAACTTCACGAATCCGGTGCAACTTAATTCGAACGGCAACAAGTTCATGGAAAGAACGACAAGTTCATGGAAAAAGACTACACCAAGTTCATCGAAACAAACTAGAACAAGCTCATTGAAACAAACTACAACAAGCTCACTTCTTCCTTCCTCTCTTCACAATATCTGCAAGTGTATGCTCCTCCTCTTCGCTAGCCTCATGCTCCTCCTCTTCGCTAGCCTCCTCCGCCTCTGCATCATTGTTGGACTTATATCTTTGCATTCCCGTAGGCATAAATTGATGAGGATACTCCGGACTATGGAATTGAGTGTTCCATATCTTCTTTCTACCTTTCTGGCCCGGTGTCTTAGCTATTGCTTTGCCTTTTTTAGAGCGGGCATTGCCTTGTGTCGGTTGTGTAACCTGTGATGGTTGTGGAGCATCAACATCATACTCATGATCCTCTTGATGTGTTGCATCATACTCATGCTCATCATGATGTGTTGGCTCCTCTTGATGTGCTGGCTCCTCTTCATTGACCTCCTCCTCTATGTCCTCTTCGTTCTGGACATAACGCCGTTTATTAGCTCTGGCAGCGCGGCTACCAGGTGCATACACGTCACTGGACTGAGCACCATGGCAAGAAAGCATAGCTGCCATCTTATGGAGCCGCTTCTTGAACTTCTGCGACAACACAAAATATGCTATGATATGAGATGCAAATAACTAATCCGCGAAAAGAAACTTTTATAATATATTGCGACTAACCTCCATCGTGCTCCTAAGAGTCCTCTCAGATAATGCACCACCAGGTGGATGACTCAGTGCAACATTGGCATCGTTGACGCACAGAAGCAACTCTCTGCCCTGCAATTCATGAACACACAAAACTTATGTATTTGAAAGAAGACAACATGATGCAAGTATGTTAGAATAGGTCAAACAGACTACCATTTCGTCATGCATCGGTGCGTAGTCAACATGAGCCCCTCTGATGTCTCTCACAGCCGTGTTGAAGGTATGATAACCTTCTGCAGTCTCCGGGTCTTCAGACACCAACTCCGACCACTCCTCGTGAGTCCAACCTGGCTTCAGCTTTAACCGGTAATGATCCGCATACCACACTTGATACTTCTGATATGCTGACTGATTGTGAGGTCTATTCTCTGATTGCACTAACGTGTCTCTTTGATTCCAAATTTCTATCCACGCACGGTGTTTGTTTGCCCAATCCGATATATCCTGATTGTTCCTTCGATCGAACCTACAAATGATGCACAGGACAAAGCATTAGCAAACATTGACTTATTCAATGCTCTACTACATACTCAAGGAATGCTTGCTTACCGATGCAGAGATAGCATTTCCTCCTTGCTCTCCTCAATTGAAATACCTTGTCTTTTTCCAAATTGTCTTGCCACACGGTCTACAAAGTGCCACTCGACTGCGAAGAAGCATATCATTGGGCACCTCGCCCGCCAAAGATGGCTATCACGCGTGCACATATCATTAAGATCAAAGTCACGATCTTCCACATAAGGCAACCAATGTACCTGCAAAACAAAGAGATACATTGTTAGCTACATAAGTTTCATTCTTGACTAAATTTTATCTCATCGAACTTCTCAAAACCTGCTCAGCAGTCAAGGTGTCCAGCTCGTTCATATAGCACTTGTATCGCACATGCGAGCTTCCTGTGTAGACTGTCACTTGTTCCCAATAGTAAGCAAGCGTAGGGCGCCGATATGGATCATCATCATGCAACCCGTCATGATTACCCAGTGGGTTTGCCATGAGGGGGTTCTTGAAATCGGGCCGTCCAACCGGGATCCGCTCCCACATCCACACGGATAGGCTCCAAACAAACCCAGACAATGAGGATGTACTTCCCTTCCTCCGACACGCCAAGTCAAGCTGCAATCAAACAAACATGTTAGATATGGAGGCGCATGACAAATGCAAGATAAATGGTTGCAAATATCTCTTACCTGACGATACAAATATGCTAGTGCGGCCGAACCCCAGCTATACTGGGTATCCCAGTTACTGAGTAGCTCCAAGAACATCCAGAGGGCTGAGTTCCCGGTTGCATCTGAGAAGACTACCTTGGTTAGTATATACCAAAGATAGGCCCGCGCGTACTGCTGCACAACCACGTCATTGGCACCCTCAGGGCACGGATTGGTGTTTCCTCTGACCAGTTTTAGCCAAGAATGCCTCACTCTCGCGGTATCGGCCTTGCCTTCCTGACGGTCCTCGGGCTGAACACCAATTAAATTGGAAGTCCGTTCTCGCCAATTACCCACACTGACACGACCGGAAACAGCTTGTCCGTTGATAGGAAGGCCGCTTATCATAGCCATGTCCTGTAGGGTCATCGTCAGCTCCCCACATGGAAGGTGGAACGAGTGAGTCTCCGGCCTCTAACGATCCACAAGTGCGGTCAGTGCCGCGTGGTTCACCGGCGGAGCGCGTCGCTTAAACTGCAACACGAATGGGAGAAGACCCAATCTCCGAATGTAAGGCTCATAGCGCGGGTCGTAATCAAAGTCATCAGTGGAATGACCCCTCATGCGCATAGCAACTACAAGCTGCAAATAAAGTGATGTTTTAATAATCAATACAAGAACACAAATGAGAAACAACAAAAATTGATCCAGTCTTGCTTCTTACCTGTCCATCCTCAATGGCACGAGCACGATGCTCCTTATCCCACTCATCGATTAATCTGTCATACCAAGGTCCATCACCATCCGCCATCCTACAAAACAAATCACAAACATCTATGAATACGTGAACAATATAAAACAATACAATTTTCTTCTCCAAGTTATGCCATATGAACACACCATTCTTCTCAAACATAACCACATCATTTTTTTTCTTCTTCATATGCACACATAATTCTTCTCAAACATACCAACATCATCTCAATCAAATAAATTTGTCAAATAATATGGTGTCACATATGCAAATACATATCATCTAGAGTACCAAATTTCACCATATCTTTTGCAAATATAGTATGCCAACAATAGGATTATCTACACATACACACATCATCTATCAAACCAAATTATCAAACAAGTCTATTTTACATACAAAAATCATGTATTCATCACCCCTCTTAGTTCAAAAAAAAACCTATGGACAACATATACACAAAACGGAATTGATTTTGCCTACATGTTCAACTACACATCATCTACTACCTACCAAATCATCTATCAACTACAAACAATTTCCTAAAACAAAGAAACCATCTACTCATCTAACATCACCTAGTGTTGAATAATGCATCAAAAAGAAGAGGACTCAACCCAAATAAATTGGAGGAGACGGGAGAGAATACCTCAAGGATGCTTAGGGGGCACAGATCCACGAACTAGAGTGGAGGATGGAGTAGATCAGGTGAGGATTTGGTGTGAGGGAGAAGAGGGGCGAAGGAGAGGAAGCCCTCTGTTCGTGCGCCGCCAGGAGGAAAGAGATGGGTGGGTGGGCTCGGCCCGTGGGGGTTATCCACTTACCAGGGCCAGACGCCAGGGTCCCTGGCGTCTGGCCCCTTTGCCACGTCAGCAGGTCAACGGGCAGGCGGGCAGTGCGGGCCAGGGGCCAGACGCCAGGATCCGTGGCGTCTGCTTCGCAATCCAGACGCCATGGATGTTGGCGTCTCCTAAAAAGGTCAAAAACGAATTTTTTTTATAAACGAGGTCAAATCGGAATTTTGTTAGCCAGAGAGGTCATAACAGTAATTTTGTCCTTTTGTTACTGCTCCTACTTGTGACGCTGAATAACGACTTGGCGAGTCCATCTAGATCTCCCAATGCCACGCCAGAAGCTGCAGCATGTGCCATGGCCGTCTAGTTATCTGCTTGTTGAATCAATACTGGTATACACGCTTTTTCGTGGCACTGGTATGGCCCATGACACGGTTTCCGTTTGTTAATCTATGGTCCGTGTGGTGATACGCTCGATTCGATTGCCTTGGAACAAGTGGAGTGGTCGGTGCAGGTTGTACTTGCCAGGCATCGGCGCTGAAAGAATTCCGGTACCCGGACGAGACGAGCTAGCAATGCTATGCTAGTGCTCGCACCAATAGTCATTGGCGCAGAACACCGAGACCCCTTGGTATTTAGGTCGGCAAATGATGTCCTATCTCGCGATGCGGTATTTTCTCTTGGCCTCGTCAGACTAACAGAAGAAACGAGATCTAAAGAAATCAAGTCGCTTTCGAACCTTTTCGGAATTTCGAAGAACGAAAGTAGAAACATCGACATACTAATCAGTACTGAGTTAATCAGGACTAACCGGCCTTTATATGACATAAGCTTGCCCTTCCAGCAGCTAAGTTTTTTTCAATTTGTTCTTCAATACACTTTCATTCTTTATTGGATAGATTACGGTGATGGTTCGGAATACCTAAGTAACTGAATGGTAAAGCACCTAATTCACATCCGAACAATTGTCTGTAAGTGTGTTCCTCGTCTTTGGCCTTCCCAAAGCAGGACAACTCGCTCTTATGAAAATTAATTTTTAAATCAGATATTTGTTCGAAGAGGCATAAGATAAGTTTCATATTACGTGCCTTTGCCATGTCATGTTCCATGAATAAGATAGTGTCACCAGCATATTGTAGAATGGATACTCCTCCATCGACGAGATGAGGAACTAAATCCTCTACATTGTCATGCTGCTTGGCCCTGCCAATAATGACGGCCAATATATCTGCCATAATATTGAACATACACTAGTAGAAAAAGGACCTAATATGAGAAATATTAGTACTGGTTCGCATATGAGTCGGCACTAATGCATCCATTAGTGCCGGTTCAAATGACTTGGCGGGAGGTGACCTTTAGTACTGGTTCTTTGGGAATCTTTAGTACCGGTTCGTGCCACGAACCGGTAGTAAAGATGCTGGTGCCCGGCCAGCACCTTTAGTACCGGTTCGTGGCACGAACCGGTACTAAATAGGTTGTGGCATGCGCTATTTTTAGTCCCACCTCGCTCTCCTAACAAAAATTTGACCACCTTAAGTATGTTACTTCTCAAACTATCCCAAACATTTGATCTATGGCTGCAATAGGAGTCTTCGCCGGTTCTTAAATCGGTGGTAGATTTCTATTGACGATTTAGATTTCATACAAAAAGATCGTTGATGATCAATGTATTTTTTATATGTATTTCTGTGTAGCAGTAGCGCATTTTGGCTGAAAGGCGGTACTGATCAATGTATTTTTTCTGCGTTCAGATGCACAATTTAAATATGTTATTTTTCAAACTATCACAAGCATTTGGTCTTCATTGAACTCTATATATAAAGAAGAGGAAGAAGCAGAAGAGGAAGAGGAAGAAGAAGAGGAGGAAGAAGAAGGAGAAGGAGAGGAAGATGAAGAAGAAGAGGAAGATGAAGAGGAAGCAGAAGAGGAAGAAGAAGAGGAAGAAGGAGAAGAAGGATAAGAAGGAGAGGAAGACGATGAAGAAGAAGAGGAAG
>NC_041385.1:28915284-28916226 GCF_002162155.2 Triticum dicoccoides
AAGAAAATAAATAATGCAGAAAAGAAAAAAAATATACAAAGCAAAAATATTCACAAAGAAACTAAATACAGCAAAAAAAACTACTCAAAAATAAATAGAAGAAAAAATAAAGCAGAAAAGAAATAACTATATAAAAAAATTACTCAAAATTAAATAGAAGAAAATAAATAATGCAGAAAAGAAAAAAAATTATATAAAGCAAAAATATTCACAAAGAAACTAAATACAGCAAAAAAACTACTCAGAAATAAATAGAAGAAAAAATAAAGCAGAAAAGAAATAACTATATAAAAAAATTACTCAAAAATAAATAGAAGAAAATAAATAATGCAGAAAAGAAAAAAATTATAAAAAATGTTGGGGCGTTGCCCGGTGGGCCTGCCAGACCTAGGGTGTGCAAATACAGGCCTAGAATGGCCAGCAGGCTCACAGGGCAGCGCGCCCTAGTTAGGCCCAGAAGCCTGCTATATAGAGGAGTTTGAAAGGGCAGCCGCAGCTGGGTTTATAAACCAGTGCGGCTGCCCTTCGCTCGGTGAGGTGGGACTAAAAGTAGCGCACTGCGGGTGATAGCGCACGGCCATTAGTACCGGTTGGTGGCTCCAACCGGTACTAATGTGTTGCCCTTTAGTACCGGTTCGAGCCACCAACCGGTACTAAAGGCCCACGTTTCCCGCCGCTTGGGCTGGCTAAAATTGGCCTTTAGTACAGGTTGGAGCCACCAACCGGTACTAAAGACCCCTCCTATATATATGTCACTTACGAAAATTCAGTTATCGTCGCCACTTTGTTCCACTTCTCGCGCGAGTCTCGATCTCCGACGACGATGCCGACGCCGCCGTGCCGTCGCCCTCGCCGCACGTCGTCGCCGTCCCCAGCGCCCTCGCCGCCCCCACCGCCCGTCGTCATCGTCGCCGCGCGCCCCCGTCGCCCGTCGTAGTCGTC
>NC_041385.1:28916940-28971176 GCF_002162155.2 Triticum dicoccoides
AGTTGAACTAATTGAATTAATATAACTAGTTTATTTTTAATAAATGCTTAGTTGAACTAGTTGAATTAACATATATAACTAGTTTATTTTTAATAAATGCTTAGTTGAACAAGTTGAATTAATATAACTAGTTTATTTTTAGTAAGTGTTTAGTTGAACTAGTTGAATTAATATATAGAACTAGTTTATTTTTAGAAAATGCTTAGTTGAACTAATTGAATTAATATAACTAGTTTATTTTTAGTAAATGCTTAGTTGAACTAGTTGAATTAATATAACTAGTTTATTTTTAGTGAATGCTTAGTTGAATTAATAGAAGTAGTTGAATTAATTGAATTAGTAAGTGTTTAATGTTTCGCCTAATATGAACATAGGAAATGTCGTCTGACGACGGAAAAAATTTCACTATGTGCGAATACTGTGAAGACCCGCGCGGCTAGTGCGACAGAAATTTCCTTATTGATGGTATGCGATTCAGCATCAAGCTGGATGAGACCTTTGAATTCGATACAGTAAGTCACAACGACAAGTCTGTTTTTGTAATTAAGCATGACTTATATACGCTTCATTTGCCTGACTTATAATTTTTAATTTTCATTATTCTACTAGCGCATCCCCTGCCATGCAAGAATTTTTGTCCTGGATAAGATAGGTTTCAAAGATATGGAAACTATGAAGGTAAAGAGAGTTTACCTCAAAACTGAGCATGATGGTTATACTTTCAACGTCAAAGTATACAATGCACACACGTACACCTATTTTGAATGCAAAACTTGGCAAGCACTATGCAAGGCTTATGCATTTGAGCCTGGTATGGTTATCACCTTTGATATTCGTCCGGAAGATGATATTGAAGGTAATAGAGACATATGGGTCGATGTGCAGACGCCTCCAGTTCTACCATTATGTGAGTTCTTCTCAACTATATTTTTGTTTTTGATATTGCTTATTCAAAAATAATTGACAACTAATTTTTATTGACAGCTTATCTCCATTCAACCAAACATGTCCGGCGCTTGATAGACATGACCTACTACTGTCCCGGAGCTGAACTAAACTGCGAGGAGATAAGTCATTATATTTCATGCCTTGAGGATCTTCATATTGTCAAGATAAATTTTCTTCCTGCACTTAGAAATGTTAGTACTCAAAACGTGCGACCAATATTGATGGTATTGAACTACGGTCACATCTATTTAGGAATGATGGTAAGATATTTACTATTTGTCCTCAGTGCATATTTTGCATACATAATTTTTTTGCTAAACTTTCATTGCTAAATATATTAATTAAGTATTATACGATGCTCTTCAACAGGGACTCCCGATGACAGTTGTGCCTCAGGGGATCGAGACTAAAGGTCACATGTCAATTGTTAGCTTACGGCCAAGATATCCTGCATTGCACATGAATGCATTCAGGATTTCTAGAAGCGATGAATGCTTAATAGTGAAAGATTGGAGGAAAATTGTTAACGATCGCAGAGAAGTAGTAGGGGCAGCAATGAGAAGCGCAACCCACGATTAGAAGACAGGTTCATCTGCATGCTCCAGTATGATGAATCAGGAGAGCTATACATGTTCTATGCTATTTTACCAGAGAGAGAGTAGCTAGCAGGAGTGATTTAGCTAGTTAATGCTGCTCTTAGTACTTGTCCTTTCATGTCCGTGTTCTTCGTTCTGAACTTAAGTGATTTGCTTTTGTGGTGTTATATATGAACGCTTATAATATCATGACAATCATGTTGAACTCGATGATATTTTTGCTTCTGATACAAGTGAATGTTTCTTCTTTAAGCTAGTAGTGCTGGTGGTGATTAGATAGCTAGCGGTAATGCATGACTATAATGATTAATATGATGATTATGATGTGTTATTATATCATTTAATGAAAGAAACCGTAGATTAGTTTCAGCTGGATGGATCCTACCTAAGTGATCAAGTATATGCCATATCCGTATATATTATAGTTGATCAAGTATAATTAATATGGATATGGCATATACTTGATCACTTAGCTAGCTAGCTAGTAGCTATATATCCAATGCATCCAGTCAAAACTAATCCGCGGTACTTTCACCTAATGATTTAACAACTCATTATAATGTAAAACAATCACTAAATTAAATTGAAAACACAAAATTAAAGAAAAATTAAAAAAATCACCCAAACATCTAGTACCGGTTGGTGTTACCAACCCGTACTAATGCCCTACACGCAAACGGGCCTGGCTCATGCCACATGGTGGCACTTTAGCGCCGGTTCGTGACGAACCGGTACTAAAGGGGGGGGGGACCTTTAGTCCCCACTCTTTAGTGCCGGTTGGCGAACCGGCATTAAAGGCCGTCACGAACCGGCACTAAAGGCCGGTTCTGTACTAGTGAGAAGAGGAGACATGGAATCCCCTTGTCTCAGCCCTTTATGTGTCTGAAAATAGTGACTGATATCATCGTTCACCTTGATTTCGACACTACCCTTCTGGACTTGGGTATCCACTTGGTTCCTCCAAGCTTCACTAAAACCCTTCATGCGCATTGCCTGCTGAAGAAAAGGCCACTTTATCATACGCCTTCTCAAAATCCACTTTGAAGATAACCCCATCCAGTTTCTTTGAGTGGATCCCATGAAGCGTTTCATGCAGCACGACCACCCCTTCCAGTATGCGTCGTCCCGGCATGAACGCTGTCTGGCTGGGTTGGATCACTGAATGAGCAATTTGTGTCAATCTATTGGTTCCAACTTTTGTGAAAATTTTGAAACTCACATTCAACAGACATATAGGCTGGAATTGTTCGATCCGAACTGCCTCATCTTTCTTAGGTAGCAGCCTTATCGTACCGAAGTTAAGATGAAACAACACTAAATGACCGTTGAAAAAATCATAAAACATAGGCGTAAGATCATCTTTAATAATATGCCAACATTTCTTATAGAATTCAGCTGGAAACCCATCCGGTCCCGGTGCTTTATTCGGTTTCATTTGTGATATTGCCGGAAGAACCTCTTTTCCAGTAAACGGTGCAGAGAGAATATCATTCTCTGCTGTCTGTAATTGAGGAAGATCATCAATCACAGATTCATCGAGCGTCGCCGTACTTGTGTTCGGGGGTCCAAGAAGGTTCTTATAATAATTCGAGATATACGCTTTTAGATTTTCATGTCCCACTATTGTCCCTTCGTTCTGTTCAAGCTGTATAATTTTCTTCGTCCTGTTCAAGCTGTATATGTATGACACGTACATATACTCTGCCGTTCCTTATGTCAGAATTCCTACATGGTTTCCATTTTTTCCAGAGTCAAATAATTCCTACCTCGTTCTTCTTCTTCTTCTTCTTCTTCTTCTTCTTCTTCTTCTTCTTCTTCTTCTTCTTCGTCTTCTCCTTCTTCTTCTGTTCTGCATAATCCGTCACAAATCAAGCCGTTTCGTTTGAATTCCAGGTACATCAATTACCATGTTCCAAACATGCAGACATCATTTTTCCGTCTATCGACCACGGTAGTTCGTACGTGACCGTACGGGTCGGCCTCACCACGACTAAGACCTGTGACTAGTACCACTACCTCCGTTCAATCAATCAACTTCATCTTCTTCCGCTGCCAAGTTTGATTTCGATTTCTATGAAAAGTCGGGATCACCGAGGAGGAGGCGCCAACACAAGATGCCCAAAGATAGCACTCCTATAATTGCAACGATTGGAGTCGTTGTAAAAGATTGGAACCAACCTACCGGACAAATGCTAACTCAACAATGTTATTAAAAAACAGATGCCACTATGCTTACAGTCACTTGCAGTTACAGTTGGCCCGCGCCGGAAGAAAATGGCGACATATGTTGATTTTGGTGCCATCGCCGTGTAAATGTCGGTTTCCCTGCCGCGGGCGCAATTTGGAGCTTGGAGTGAGAAGCTTCGCTTTAATCATTACTTACTCATCACCGGTTATTCCAACAAAGCGCAGTGTAGTCCTCGAAAGTGATCTTCCCTACAAGTAGATAGACCAGACCGCTCAACGTATACACTAGCTACAGACCAAGGATTACAAGTCTAGTAGTACGACAGACCAGACTAGCTTTGGTTCAGACTCAATAATTTAGTGCTAACAGCTTTGTGTCGCTAACTGCCTATTGTCAATGCTAGCTTGACAGGACTGCCATTTGTTTAGTTTGACCAACAGTATGAGAAATTGAACGAATGACTCAAAGTTTATTCGCAACTTTATCACTAGGGAGGTGCCCCTTTCAAGATTCTTTGTTGCATTATCTGGGTAAATATCAGGTTAACAAAGGCCACGTCGTAATTTCTAAGATGTTACTACTAACAAGCACGGGCTTTATTTCTTGTATTTCGTTCTGTAGATTCATTTCAGAGCTGTTCCACCGTAGCCTAGCAGAAAGATAGCGAGAGGGCCCTTCGTTTTTTTGTTTTTTTCTTGCGAGGGTAAAGAGTTCTATTCCATAAGAATAGGGTTACAATCGAGAGGCAAAAGTTCCTCTATACACGGTGGTCCACGATTTAGCCATACAGCAGTCGCATTCTCAATACGACCATACAAAGCCAACCGATCTGCTATCCTTTTTTTCTCAAGTTTAATTTTCTGCGGAATAAACTCATGAAGTACCATAATATGCTTGATCTCAGCTATCAAATGTCCATATGCCGACCGAGACAAGTTATCACCAGTCAGGGACGCCAATGCCTCCGACAAGTCCGATTGCACTATTATAGGAACATCATTGTATTGAGCCGCCAGAGCCATACCTTGCATCAGTGCATGCAACTCAGCCTCTAGTGCGTCGTTGCAATTAAACAGGCAACGATACGCAGCAAAAATCACACTTCCATCATGTCTCCTCAAGATCATGCCAGCTGCCGCCGAGCCATCCACCGAAGAAAAGGTCCCATCAACAGATAGTGCAACCCGATTTGTCGGCGGTGGTGACCATGGAAGCGCGCTAGAAACCACTAAAACACGATTAGCTGAGTCGTCCTCCATTAGCGGCATCTTCCCCTTCAAAATTGCGAGAGGGCCCTTCGTTTCTTTACAAGACCGAAAAAGATGTGCAGTGCAAAGTGCAAACGAATAGGACGGACGAGTTTCAGAAAACAACACAAAAGAGAGCGATGGATGCCCATCAAAGTCTCCACGCGTCGTAGGCACTAGTAGAAAAGGGGGCAATGGTCCAGGCCGGGTCAGCCCATTAGTCCCGGTTCAGTCCAGAACCGGGACCCATGGGGGCATTGGACCCGGTTCGTGAGCCCCCGGGGCCGGCCGGGCCACGTGGGCCATTGGTCCCGGTTCGTCTGAACCTTTTTGTCCCGGTTGATGGGACGAACCGGGACCAATGAGCCTCGCTCCTGGCCCACCACCATTGGTCCCGGTTGGTGGCTTGAACCGGGACTAAAGGCTGCCCTTTTGTCCCGGTTCATGCCACGAACCGTGACCAATGAGTTGCCTATATATACCCCTCGCCCGCGAGCAGAGCACTCCCACTGCTCTGTTTTTCCTGGCCGGCAAGGGGAGAGCTTTGTGGTGCTTTAGCTCACCTCCTATGCACACGAGGTGTTCGATGGAATGCCCGAGCCACACTACTTAAGCTTTCTCCTCTCCAAGCTCCATTTTCCTCAATATTTGTCTAGGTTTAGCGGTTCATCGTCCCGTCCCCGCTTCACCGCCGTCGATCGCCCGCGCCGATCTCGTCGCCGGCACCACCGTGTTGAGCCTCTTGTTCTTATCTTCTTTCTGAAAGGAAAAAAAATTCTTACTTGTATGTTTATATAGATACTTGTATAATTTTCTTACTTTTATTATTGCATCTTATATAGTGCGATGGTTTTGGTATCCACCCCCGTCGGCCCTCGTCCTGTCTATGATTCGGATGTGGTATATATTATCTTTTCATAACTATTGGTTCATTTATTGTTTATGACAATTATGCCGACCAACATGACATAGATTTTATTTATCTAGGAGGTTGTTGAACCGGAAATTCCAACCGACCCTATTGTCGAGAGGTTAAATTTAGTTGAAGAAGAAAACAATTTCTTGAAGGAAAAAATAAGAAAAATTGAGGAGGAGAAGATGATATTGGAGTTGCATGTCGTGGATGTCGTCGATGATCACAAGATAAAAATGGATGCAATGCGCTTGAAGATTAGAAAGATTAGAAAATATGCCATTCATACAGAGGCTTCATATCATTATGCCGTTGGATCAGTTGTTACATTGGTTGCGATTATGATCGCATTTGTTTTCGCATTGAAATGTTTTACACAGTTTCAATGTATGATTTAATTAATTGAGATGCTCTGCAGAGCTTTATGTTGTTAGATGAGAACTATGTATGTACTTTGGTTTTAATGTGATGATGAACTTCTATTAATTTGGTCACTTAATTATCTATTCATGATGTTCTGTAATGATTTTTGACACACTTAATTATATATAATGCACGCAGATGAACCGAGAATGGATGTGCGGTGAAAGACACACCTCCGAGTACATTAAGGGCGTGCATCATTTTCTCGAAGTGGCTGAGGCAAATAAGTAGAATGGTTTTATGTGTTGTCCATGCCCTATATGTGGGAATACGAAGTCTTACTCTGACCGGAAAATCCTTCACACCCACCTGCTTTACAAGGGTTTTATGGCACACTATAATGTTTGGACGAGGCACGGAGAAATAGGGGTTATGATGAAAGACGGCGAAGAAGAAGAGTACGATGACAACTATGTGCCCCTGAATACGGTGATGCTACTGAACATCAAGAGGAACCAGACGATGTACACGATGATGCTACAACGGGCGAAGCTGCTAAAGATCAAGAGAAACCAGACGATGTGCCCGATGATGATGATCTCCGTCGGGTCATTGTCGATGCAAGGACGCAATGCGAAAGTCAAAAGAAGAAGTTGAAGTTCGATCGCATGTTAGAGGATCACAAAAAAGGGTTGTACCCCAATTGCGAAGATGGCAATACAAAGCTCTGTACCGTACTGGAATTGCTGCAGTGGAAGGCAGAGAATGATGTGCCTGACAAAGGATTTGAGAAGCTACTGAAAATATTAAAGAAGAAGCTTCCAAAGGATAATGAATTGCCCGACAGTACATACGCAGCAAAGGTCGTATGCCCTCTAGGATTGGAGGTGCAGAAGATACATGCATGCCCTAATGACTGCATCCTCTACCGCGGTGCGTACAAGGATCTGAACGCATGCCCGGTATGCGGTGCATTACGGTATAAGATCAGACGAGATGACCTGGTGATGTTGCCGGCGAGCCCCCCAGGAAGAGGGTTCCTACGAAGGTGATGTGGTATGCTCCTATAATACCACGGTTGGAACGTTTGTTCAGAAACGGAGAGCATGCCAAGTTGACGCGATGGCACAGTGAGGACCGTAAGAAAGACGTAAAGTTGAGAGCACCCGCTGACGGGTCGCAGTGAAGAAAAATCAAGAGAAAGTACTGGGATGAGTTTGCAAGTGACCCAAGGAACGTATGGTTTGCTTTAAGCGCGGATGGCATTAATCCTTTCGAGGAGCAGAGCAGCAATCACAACACCTGGCCCGTGACTCTATGTATGTATAATCTTCCTCCTTGGATGTGCATGAAGCGGAAGTTCATTATGATGCCAGTTCTCATCCAAGGCCCTAAGCAACCCAGCAACAACATTGATGTGTACCTAAGGCCATTAGTTGAAGAACTTTTACAGTTGTGGAATGAAAACGGTGTACGTACGTGGGATGAGCACAAACAGGAGGAATTTGACCTAGTTGCTGTTCGTGACCATATTGGCCCGCTCTCAGTAACCTTTCAGGACAGACAAACAAGGGATACCACAGATGCACGCACTGTTTACTTGACACTGATTGTATATACCTGGGAAGCTGCAGGAAGAATGTATACCTGGGCCATCGTCGATTTCTTCCGACCAACCATCAATGCCGAAAGAAAGGCAAGCATTTCAAAGGCGAGGAAGATCACCAGAAGAAGCCTGCCATGCGTACCGGTGATCACGTACTTGCTATGGTCAATGATTTACACGTAATCTTTGGAAAGGGTCCTGGCGCACTAGCTGCTCCGAATGACGCCGAGGGACACGCACCCATGTGGAAGAAGAAATCTATATTTTGGGACCTACCCTATTGGAAAGACCTAGAGGTACGCTCTTCAATTGACGTGATGCACGTGACGAAGAACCTTTGCGTGAACCTGCTAGGCTTCTTGGGCGTGTATGGAAAGACAAAAGATACAGCTGAGCCACGGGACGACCTGCAACGTTTGCACGAAAAAGACGGCATGCCTCCAAAGCAGTATGAAGGTCCTGCCAGCTATGCTCTTACCAAAGAATAGAATGAAATCTTTTTTGAATGCCGGCTTAGTATGAAGGTCCCGACTGGCTTCTCGTCGAATATAAAGGGAATAATAAATATGCCAGAGAAAAAGTTCCAGAACCTAAAGTCTCATGACTGCCATGTGATTATGACGCAACTGCTTCCGGTTGCATTGAGGGGGCTTCTATCGAAAAACGTACGATTAGCCATTGTGAAGCTATGTGCATTCATCAATGCAATCTCTCAGAAGGTGATCGATCCAGAAATCATACCAAGGCTAAGGAGTGATGTGGTGCAATGTCTTGTCAGTTTCGAGCTGGTGTTCCCACCATCCTTCTTCAATATCATGATGCACGTCCTAGTTCATCTAGTCGACGAGATTGTCATTCTGGGCCCCGTATTTCTACACAATATGTACACCTTTGAGAGGTTCATGGGAGACCTAAAAAATATGTCTGTAACCGTGCTAGGCCACAAGGAAGCATCTCCATGGGCCATCAAACAGAGGATGTCATCGGGTTTTGTGTTGACTTCATTCCTGGCCTTAAGAAGATAGGTCTCCCTAAATCACGGTATGAGGGGAGACTAACTGGAAAATGCACACTTGGAAGGGACTCAATAATATGCAGAGACGGATATTCTTGGTCTCAAGCACACTACACAGTTCTACAGAACTCTACCTTGGTGATCCCGTATGTCGATGAACACAAGAACAGTCTGCGCTCCAAACACCCGGAGCAGTGCGACGACTGGATTACATGTGAAAACATCAGGACTTTTAGCAGTTGGTTGGAAACACGTCTCAGAGGTGACAACACTGTTTGTGATGAGTTGTACTTGTTGTCCAGGGGACCATCTTCGACTGTTACGATTTGGAAAGGATACGAGATAAATGGGAATACATTTTACACGATTGACCAAGATCAAAATAGCACCAACCAAAACAGCGTTGTCTGCTTTGATGCAACAACCGAGAGGGGAAACGGCACATATTATGGTTACATAGTGGACATATGGGAACTTGACTACGGACATGATTTTAAGGTCCCTTTGTTTAAGTGCAAATGGGTCAATCTGTCAGGAGGCGGGGTACAGGTAGACCCACAGTACGGAATGACAACAATGGATCTGAAAAATCTTGGGTACACTGACGAACCGTTCGTCCTAGCCAATGATGTGGCACATGTTATCTATGTGAAGTACATGTCTATCAGACCAAGAAAAAGAAAAAGATAAGGAAGAGAATACATCATACGATAAGCCAAAGCGCCACATAGTTTTTTCAGGAAAAAGGGACATCATGGGAGTGGAGGGCAAGACAGACATGTCTGAAGATTATGAAAAGTTTCATGAAATTCCTCCCTTCAAAGTCAAGGCTGACCCCAGCATCCTGATAAACGATGAAGATTATCCATGGTTACGGCGCAATAAGCAAATGACACAAGCGAAGAAAAAGTGAAGGCTTTCTCCCGCAACTATTATGATGATACCATGCCAACTTTGTAACAGACGAGTATGATACCATTGTCCGTTTTGTACATGCACATGCTATGTGGGTGAAATTATGATTCCATGCCAACTTTCAACTTTTTCAGAGTTCATTTGAAATGCTTTAATGTCTTATGGTTCAGCCCTCGTAATACCATTAATCCTGGTTCACTCCTTGTCAACTATGTTCTCACCAAAAACACTCTCAAGAGGGCAGCCACGCGGGCCATTGGTCCCGGTTCATCTGGACCTTTTGGTCCCGGTTCCACGCACAAACCGGGACCAATGCGCCTCGCCCCTGGCCCATGACCAATCCGTCAAAGAATTCAAATTTTAACTATTCAAATTTGAAAACTAATGGCACTAATAGAAAGTTTATAATTTTTCTAAAACTAATGGCACTAACAAAAAGTTTATAATTTTTCTGACCTAAAAGCAAAAAGAATTAAAAAATAAAGCAAAAAACAAAAGAAAATAAATAATGCAGAAAACAAAACAAAAAAACTGGAAACAAAATAGAAATAGCAACAATAAGTATTTTGTTGTAAGTAGAAACAAAATAAAATAAATAAAGCAACAAAGAAAACAAAAAGACAAAAAAAGTGTTTTCAAATTTGAAAACTAATGGCACTAACGGAAAGTTTATAATTTTTCTAAAAATAAAAGCAAAAAAGAACTAAAAAATAAAGCAAAAAACAAAAGAAAATAAATAATGCAGAAAACAGAAGGGGGTTTCAAAACCCAGGAGAGGAGGAAGAAACTGGAGGAGAGCCAACTGCAGGCGCTGCACGAAAGGGTAATGGGGCTAGAGGAACGAGAAGTAGATCGCAGCAAACGACGTGCTGAAGCTTCCCCCGAAGCTACCCCGCCATCTCAGCGGAGAAGCAGCGTGGCTTCCACCAAGCTGCTTCAGCCGGAGCATGTCTTGACGGCTCCTGCCAGCTATCCCGTGGATGCTATCACGGAGTCTCAAAATTGCCACATTATGACACGATGGATGAATTTGAAGGTTAAGGCGGCTGTTGACTCTATTTATCCTACTGAACACAGCGCAACTTTTCACTGCCGGCCGATTCCAGAAGGATATGCTAGGGTGATGGTAGATGAAATAACGGAGGGATTTGTGGACCTCCAGCTTGACTACCCTACCGGTGAAGGGGAGACTAGGCTGGGTTCTGCTCTGAAGACTCTATGCCTATGGCGGAAGGAGCTCATCAACCTTCCAAACTGGACGCCTCCGCCTCCTCCTCCTCCTCCGGCGATTCAGGGCACTCCGCCTCCTCCACCGCCTCCTCCTTCGGCGAGTGACTATCAGGGCACTGGGCCTCCTTCTCCGGCGCGTGGCGGCACTCCGCTTCCTTCTCCGCCTGCGCCGGCGCGCCCGAGCAGCCAGCAACATCCTCCTTCTCCGCCTCGCCAGCAAGGGCGAAAGAGACCCGCCGCCGCCCCGGCTGCTCCGGCGCATCATAGTCCTTCTCCTCCGCCTCGTAAGCAAGCACGAAAGAAGACAGACGCTGCAGCCGCTCCGTCTGCTCCGGCGTCTAGCAGTACAGCCAGAGGCGGAAGGCAATACAGATACGGTCCTCCTCTCAAGCCTCTAGAGAAGTTACCGTATGAGAGGACCGTGTAGGAAAACGCGAAGATCGTGCGGGCCAAAGTGGACAACTTCTTTGAAGGGTTGAAAGCAAAGAGACATCCACCTCCGGAGGAGAAGGTAGATCCGGTGAAAGCAAAGCGCACTCTCGATGCCCTGAGGAAACCAGCAAAGTCTCCGCCGAGAACCAACTATGAGCGCATTACTGAACAGACATATCTCCAATCGAAGCGGTCGGGAAGTACTGTCAGACATCAAAGGTCAAGAGAACAAGCAGCTGCGAAAAATATTGCCCAGCTCGGCGAACAAGCAAATCAATCGTGCCCCCCGCTCAATGTGTCTAGCGGTGACATCGTCGCTAATGCTCCGGAGACGGTGGCCGGTTATGGCAATCTTGAAGATTACATGCCTGCCGATCAACTTCCTGATTTCATGGAGGTGGACGAACACAGATAGGAGTACGGGAAGCCTCTCGTCAAAGATGAAAAATCTCTAACAACGATGATGCGAAGATTCCATAATTGGTATATGAAAACTTGCAGAGAGTCTGGGGGGACGAATAGTTTGTATCTGAACATTAAAGAGGAGCACGACCTCGTTGGAACTGATCTGTTGCCTGTTCCATTTGAGGAGTTCTTTGCGTTCTTCAATCAAAAGGCCCTCGATAAATTAACGGTCTTTTGCTACTGTCTGTAAGTACTATTTCTGTCATTAAGTCTCTATATATAGCTCGGCTCTTTCATTGCATGTATTTATAATTAATTATCCTCAATATATCATGCAGATTAAAAATCGTCGAGTGCAGAAAACAAGAAATATATGATATTGGGTTCATTAACACAAATATCATAGATAATATTCAGGTTAAAAAGCACGCCGAAGAGGCCGAGGCCAACTTGCTACAATCGTTGATCAAAAATCAAAACAAAGATACCATACTCTTTCCTTACAACTTCAAGTGAGTGTTACTGTCGTGTGCATATTTGGTTTCCCTTGTTACTTGAGCGAGGTTATAGTAATGTAATTGATGAGTTATGCATGTGTGCGCAGCTTCCACTATGTTCTTCTGGAGATTAAGCTTGAGCGGGGACTAGTAACCGTCTTAGACTCGAGACGAAAAGAACCCAAAACCTATGCGGACATGACTGAATTGCTCAACAAGTAAGTTCAATCGATCATTATCGCACCATATCGGCAACTTTTTGTTCATTTCCTGATATCTCAAGTAATAATAATTATTTTCTTTGTCTTGCAGGGTTTCGAAACAGTTCACCGCAGAAGCTCCGGGACTGCCGAAGGAGCGGCGATATACATACCCAAAAGTAAGTACTACTGGCTAGCTAGTTGCGCGCATCTCCCGTTGATTCTATAGCTATACTTTCATCAATGCCATTTATAATGCTTCATTATCAGTTTGATTGACCTCTATTTCTCGTAAAGTGCTTGTGGCAGGAACAGGGGAATGATTTCTGTGGATACTACGCGTGCGAGGTCATCTACAACGCGACTTTGAAAAATTAGCGGGGCTACTCTAAAAGACAATATGATGTGCGTAAGCAATAATATTCACAATTTTATTTTATTACACCATCATTTCTGTTGAGTTTTATTTATATATATGTATTAGTTAACCCCCTTCTTCAAATTAGACGTGGCAGATGCGGAATGAACTCCTAGAACAAGATCGCATGAAAGCAAGAGGAATTGGCGGGATTCTTTCTTGACCACGTCATCAATAAAGCCGGAGAATACCATGTGGAAGTTGATTTCAATTGCTAGGGGATTGTAATTAAGAGATCTTACATATTGTATATGTATGTAGCCAATAGCATCGGATAGATAATACGAAAACTTGTTGTTCGACCAATCTCTCGGAGAAGGAGAGGTCGATCGATCACTTCTCTCGGTATGCATGACGAACTTCTGTACTTAATGGTTCCCTTCATTTTCTTACTAGCTAGCGTGTCGAGGGCCTCTCTATGTATAGTACGTAGCGTCGACCAAGCACGGACATAAGAGAGGACACTTCTCTCTATTAATTAGCTAGCTAATACAATATATGAAACACCTAAATTAACCCTCCAAAACCCCCTACCTCCCACCCCCTCAAAAACCCCAGCCACTGAAATGTTGACGCGTGGATGCCTTTTGGTCCCGATTGATGCCACCAATCGGAACCAAAGGCCCCCCTACCTGGACTCAGCGCACCGGCCACGTGGAGGTCCATCTGTCCCGGTTCGTGTTAGAACCGGGACTAAAGGGGGGAGGTATTAGTAACGACCCATTAGTCCCGGTTCATGAACCGGGACTAAAGGCCCTTACGAACAGGGACAAATGCCCCCTTTTTTACTAGTGAGGACTGACTGACATGGCGATCGAGATTCCTTGCCACGACGGCGACACAGTGAGTGCCATGCGATAGCTCAAGCTCAAGCTTCAAGCTCAACCGCTCCCACCAACGGCGATAACAACCGCCCAAACCAAGACCCAGATAAATACGCTACCGCTACTGTTCAAGAATTGGACAGTGTTTGATTGATGGATCGGTCGATGCGCGGCATGCATTATGGGCAAGATCTTGACCGGGGGGATAATCAATGATACAAGTCTTTGTCTCAGGACGCGCTTTGTGACCCAAGCTAGAAAGCTTGTTCAATGTTACCAAGATCATCATTGGTAGCCAAGCTTGAAAGCGGATCTAATGACATGATTCACAAACTGCTTTGGTGCTACTACGTCCGTCCGATCTTCTTAGTATTTTGTGCCAAATTTTGATTCTGAATTTAATTAATAAAATATTAATTCATGTCACAAAAAATAGTATGATTGAAAACTATATTCAAATATGAATCCAACAATATAGTTTTTTATGAAACACATTAAAATTTTATCAGTTAAATATATGATCAAATTTTGATACAAAATAAGAAAGGGATCAATAAACCAGAAAGAAGGTAGTACTAGCAAACACTCTGCGTACATGTCATTATCGTCCAGGGAACTCGATAGAGCTCGAGTCTACACGCAGTGAGGGAGTACCACTGATAACGCGCGGAGAAGGTTCCATGCCTACCTTGTTTGTTCGTCGTCCTCTTGTTCTGACAAAAGCAGGGCAATCCACATCAGCATTCACAGCACCTCTTGTTCGTGTAGTAGCACCCTTTTACGTTGAATAAACGACCAGCCGAGTCGATCTTGATCTCCCAGGCCACGTGGGAAGCCGCAGCACCAGAACGCGGGAAGCCTGGCGGGATCCTGGTGTGTACGCGACCGTACGAGTCGGTCTCATCTCATCTCACTGCGACCATGCTAGATCGCGGTGTGACCTGTGACCACTGGAAGTACATAGGATATGCCAAATTAATCAACTTCGTTCGGTTGCCAGGTTTGATTTCAACGACGAGAAAGTCCACCGGTAGCCGGCCACAGGGTTTACCCAAAGGCCAACACAACAAGATACATACCAAAGCGAATCAACCTATGGATCGATGGTTAGAGGGACGACGGGCAATGCGTACTGTCCAACGCAATTGGTAAAGTGCGAACCAACCTGTGGTTCCATATTCCTGCTAAACTTCTCCTCTTTAGCATGAGAAGGGGCTATAGCTGATGGTGATGTTTTAGTGTGAAACCATCGGATGACTCATCTTCATAGGCTCACTCCATGGGGTAGCGAATAGTTTTCTTTGTTGGGTTCACATTTGCAACGAATCAACGATGCAGGTGGCGTGCATTAGATGGCAGAAAAGTGGTTGCTCCCTAAGCTAGAAATAGAACGTTTGAGTTCTAAGCTGGTTAATATGTGCATCATCTCACCTTGGATTGCTTCATCTACAGTTGTATAAATGCCACCAGAAAATGAAAATGTTGGGGAAGCAAAGACAATTACTAATATGTTTTTCTGTACAAAAAGGCAATCGTTTGCTCCCTTTTTTGAGACATGAATTTACAAGACCCAGAAGAAATGCTAGAAAAGGTGAAGTTGCCACCCCCAACATTACGAGGGACCTCATCACCATGGACGCCCAACAAACACCTACAACTTTGCAAGAGAAGATAATGAAACTACAGCAAAGCATACGAATAAACCAAAGAATTTCGCTCGACTGACCGATCACCTCTTTTCGCCGCCCACGGATGCTTGAGCACAAGCTCGGAGGGTGGCGAGGGCCGCTCAAGTCCACCTAGTAGCCTTACACATTCGTGTGACTTCACGGACCTGAACACACACACATTCCGAAGTAGATAGATAGCAGGTAATAGTAGTATTGGTTAATGTACACATCTAAAACTCTTCTCCTCCTGCATCTTTATCCTTCGTGACAAGGTCCCATGTCAGTATATCCGGAAGCCAAAGTTGCCATTCTGGCGGGAGAGCTTGTCGACTATCTGGAGGTCCAGCTCCTAGTTGCTCTGGCACCAGAGCGGCGTCGCCGGAAGCGATGGCGGCACGACCAGCGCTGCGCCTGAAGAAAGAAGGTTTTGGAAAATAAGAAGTTGGAATTCAGATAAACAGAGCATTTTCAGAATTATAAAGAATTATGGTCGGATGTTATGATCTGAATTTTCAGTAATCTAATCATCAAAATTATCATTTTACGTAATCATCAATGTTTATTTTATTTTTGACCAAACATTCCTGCGGCAACACACGGGGAATCATCTAGTAGCATATATAGTTGTGCACTCCAGAAACCTGGACCAATTTATCTATTAGACATCTAAGGATATTCAAAAGGTGACCTGCCACCCCCCGACACACACACACACACACACACACACAATTAAAATGGATCCATGGTGACATATAAATTACTATTATTTATATGATATATTAAAATTTGATTTAAGCATAGGTTCCTAAGGTGTCGTGCATGTCAAAGGAAATTAACAACAAATCACTTCTAATTGCAATGTATGTTTTAAAATTAGAGAAATATATGTCCAATTGTAGAAATTGTGATTGTATAATAAACGTATCATATATGCATATTTAGTGCATTGTTACGTGGTTAATTTTGCTAAGTGTGATAGAAATTTGGCTAGGATGGATATGAGAAGATTATTTCTGATCTATTGCACATATTTACCTTCTGACTAGAGGGTACGGAAATACATATCAGCCCTGAAAGTTCTGGGACATCCAAATGAGTCCGGACAATTTTTTTCGAACGTCGTCGAATGACAAAAAGCACGGACTGCCTGTTCCAGACATTTGGATCAGTTGTGACACCTGCATGGCCAAGCAATGCAAAGGAGTAGAGTTAGCTGATCCAAGTGCAATGTAAGCATTGGGTCCCACGGTCAGGCCTAGGGTGACATCCTATTTGGTTGTGCTTGATTGAGGGGGAGAGGGGCAACTGTGATGTATGTACAATTCTGAATCTCACTGGCTACTGATGTACCTCACCCTCTACTCTAATCTCTTTACCCTTTGTTTAAATCTTCGCTAATAGGGTCGTTACAAACTGGTAATCAAAGCCAGAAATTTCTTCCCAGATTTCTCTTTGCCACAACTTCACTCACAACCTCAACATCCACCGCTGCACGTGTTGTTCTGCTCTAGTGAAACCACCTGAAATCCCTAGGTGGTTGGACCGATTAGGAGCGAGCGCGGCAGAGCCGCCCTCCAAGGTTTCTACGCAGAACCACCATATCATCACCGCCATGTAGGAAACAACCATAGGAAAATCCTTACTTGAATCGTTGCTTGCACGGTTTGACAAGAGCAAGGATGCTACTGACAAACATATGGAGACGCAACTCACCTTCAATGAGCAGGTCTCCAGCGACCACTCCCACCTCCGCCAACATATGGATCTAATCCAGGCCGACATCGACGAGGTGTGGCAACAGTGATATCAAGCCCCACACGAAGGTCGCTACCCCTCCGCATTACCAGCAATTTATAGCGAAAGTGGGAGATCCACACGTATCCTCGTCTGTTGCACTAGTGGAGCTGCCACAAGGATCCGAAGTGCGCAGACCATTCGCGCACCTCTCTTCTCTACACGGGTCACCATCACTCTTGCGGGTGTCTCGCGCCGTGCAACGTACACTCCTCCGCACGGCCCTCCCCAAGCGATGTCGATGGATGACTACCATGTCAAGCCGCCCGTGCACAATTTCCCTAACCATAGATAACAAAGCCACCACATAGCAAGATAAAAGTAGAAGCTTTTATTCATGCATTAGAAATGCACCAGACTCCAAGATAAGCCATAAAAGTCCTCATCAACCCTGACAGCTTGGTGCTTGTGCCCGTTGACATCTTGACGCCTCCTCAAATAAGAGCTCTATATCCGTATTTAAGCTGACCTAACTAGTACAACAGAAAGGAACACACAATGACAATAACTTCCATAGAAGAGCGCAAACATGATCCTCAAAGTTCACTCTGTTTTGGAAAGTCCAAATTCCCCACCAAATTGTATTGAAGCACAACAATTAAAGTTTTTCTCACCGGACAAGAAAAAAAATCCATGAAATAAAATTAATAACGACATAGAACATGTACAGAGCAATGGAGGAGAAAAACCCCCAAAGTAAATATTCTATATGAATATCCGTATAAAATTAGACGGTTATTGAGTTGAATTAGATTTAGTGTCTGAGAATAAACACAGCCGTAAAAAGAAATAATTTGTAAGATCCTTCAACTGATTGCACTTTGCAAAATAAAAATACATATTCTTCATCTGGATTCTTACCAGGAAACTAGACCTCAGTCCATGCACATTCCTGCTAAACTTCTTCTCTTTAGCATCCAAAGGTGCTATAGATGATGGTGATGTTTTAGTGTGAAACCATCGGATGAATCACCTTTTATTAGCACCCTCCATGGGGTAGGGAAAAGTTTTATTTGTTGGGTTTCACATTTGGAACGAATCAATGATGCTCTAGTTTGCATCCATGCTCTGTTTTTTGCTTGGGAAGATACAACCGGTATCATCGACAAACATCGGAGGTTCATGTCCCTTTCGCATCTTGCTCACACGCAAACGCTTGACTTGACTTCTCACCACCCTACGGCCCATTTGGTTTTTGCAGGGTCCTTTTATCAAAAGAGCTTTGTTGTTATACATCTGATCTTATCAATTTGTAAAACCATTTCCCTCTACTTAGATATGAATGTGCCTGGATTTGAGTAGTCATGTTTTTTTAAATGGGGTTTTTCATCATATATTTCATAATGCATCTCAAATTTCTACTTCCAAATCATTTTTTTCATCATACAATGCTTGATTTAGTCATCTTATTTTAATCGGGACTTTTCATCATATATTTCTATTGGGAATCGTTGGATGGAAAACATAATTTTTTTCTACGCACACGCAATGATCTATCCATGGAGATGCATAGCAACGAGGGGAGAGTGTGTCTACGTACCCTCGTAGACCGTAAGCGAAATCATTTAACAACGCGATTGATGTAGTCAAACTTCTTGGCGCTCCAACCGATCAAGTACCGAACGCACGGCACCTCCGCGTTCTGCACACATTCAGCTTGGTGACGTCCCTCGCCTTCTTGATCCAGCAAGACATCGAGGTTGTAGATGATTTCCGTCAGCATGACGACGTGGTGACGGTAATGGTGAAGTGACCTCCACAGGGCTTCGCCTAAGCACTATAAAAATTTGACCATGGGTGTAAACGGTGGAGGGGGCACCGCACACGGCTAGGCAATTGTTTGGGGTGTTCTAGCCCCCCCCCCCCAGACACACATATATATAGTGAAGGAAATATGCCCTAGAGGCAATAATAAAGTTATTATTTATTTCCTTATTTCATGATAAATGTTTATTATTCATGCTAGAATTGTATTAACCGGAAACATAATACATGTGTGAATACATAGACAAACATATAGTCACTAGTATGCCTCTACTTGACTAGCTCATCAATCAAAGATGGTTATGTTTCCTAACCATAGACATGTGTTGTCATTTGATTAGTGGGATCACATCATTAGGAGAATGATGTGATTGACATGAGCCATTCCGTTAGCCTAGCACTTGATCGTTTAGTATATTGCTATTGCTTTCTTCATGACTTATACATGTTCCTGTAACTATGAGAATTATGCAACTCCGTTTACCGGAGGAACACTTTGGGTACTACCAAACGACACAACGTAACTGGGTGATTATAAAGGAGTACTACAGGTGTCTCCGAAGGTACATGTTGACTTGGCGTATTTCGAGATTAGGTTTTGTCACTCCGATTGTCGGAGAGGTATCGCTGGGCCCTCTCGGTAATGCACATCATTATAAGCCTTGCAAGAAATGTAACCAAATGAATTGGTTACGGGATGATGCACTACGGAACGAGTAAAGAGACTTGACGGTAACGAGATTGAACTAAGTATTGGATACCGACGATCAAATCTCGGGCAAGTAACATACCGATGACAAAGGGAACAACGTATGTTGTTATGCGGTTTGACCAATAAAGATCTTCGTAGAATATGTAGGAACCAATATGGGCATCCAGGTCCCGCTATTGGTTATTGACCGAGAATAGTTCTAGGTCATGTCTACATAGTTCTCGAACCCGTAGGGTCCGCATGCTTAATGTTACGATGATAGTTTTATTATGAGTTTATAAGTTTTGATGTATCGAAGTTTGTTCAGAGTCCCGGATGTGATCACGGACATGACGAGGAGTCTCGAAATGGTCGAGACATAAAGATTGATATATTGGAAGCCTATGTTTGGACATCGGAATGGTTCCGGGTGAAATCGGCATTTTACCGGAGTACCGGGAGGTTACCGGAACCCCCCGAGGGGTTGTTGGGCCTACATGGGCCTCGAGGGAGAAGAGAAAAGGAGGCAGGAGGGGGCCGCGCGCCCCTCCCCTTCCTGGTCTGAATAGGACAAGGGAAGGGGGGCGGCGTCCCCCCTTTCCTTCCCCTCTTCCTCCTCTTTCCCCCCTTCTCCTACTCCTACTTGGAAAGAAGGGAGTCCTACTCCCGATGGGAGTAGGACTCCCCCCTTGGCGCGCCCTCCTTGGCCGGCCGCCTCCTTCCCCCTGGCTCCTTTATATACGGGGGCGGGGGGCACCCCATAGACACAGAAGTTGATCTACGGATCGTTCCTTAGCCGTGTGCGGTGCCCCCCTCCACCATATTCCACCTCCGTCATATCGTCGCGGAGTTTAGGCAAAGTCCTGCGCCGGTAGAACATCATCACCGTCACCACACCGTCGTGCTGACGGAACTCATCCCCGACGCTCTGCTGAATTGGAGCCCGAAGATCGTCATCGAGCTGAACGTGTGCTGAACTCGGAGGCGCCGTACGTTTGGAGCTTGGATCTGTCGGATCGTGAAGACGTACGACTACATCAACCGCGTTGTCATAACGCTTCCGCTAACGGTCTACGAGGGTACATGGACATACACTCTCCCCTCTCCTTGCTATGCCATCAACATGATCTTGCGTGTGCGTAGGAATTTTTTTGAAATTACTACGTTCCCCAACAGTGGCATCAGAGCCTAGATTTTATGCGTTGATGTTATATGCACGAGTAGAACACGGGTGAGTTGTGGGTGATACAAGTCATACTGCTTACCAGCATGTCATACTTTGGTTCGGCGGTATTGTTGGATGAAGCGGCCCGGACCGACATTACGCGTACGCTTACGTGAGACTGGTTTTACCGCCGTGCTTTGCACACAGGTGACTAGCGGGTGCCAGTTTCTCCAACTTTAGTTGAACCGAGTGTGGCAACGCCCGGTCCTTGCGAAGGTTAAAACAGCACCAACTTGGCAAACTATCGTTGTGGTTTTGATGCGTAGGTAAGAACGGTTCTTGCTCAGCCCGTAGCAGCCACGTAAAACTTGCAACAACAAAGTAGAGGACGTCTAACTTGTTTTTGCAGGGCATGTTGTGATGTGATATGGCCAAGACGTGATGCTATATTTTATTGTATGAGATGATCATGTTTTGTAACCGAAGTTATCGGCAACTGGCAGGAGCCATATGGTTGTCGCTTTATTGTATGAAATGCAAACGCCCTGTAATTGCTTTACTTTATCACTAAGCGGTAGCGATAGTCGTAGAAGCAATAGATGGCGTAAACGACAACGATGCTACAATGGAGATCAAGGTGTCGCGCCGGTGACAATGGTGATCACGATGGTGCTTCGGAGATGGAGATCACAAGCACAAGAAGATGATGGCCATATCATATCACTTATATAGATTGCATGTGATGTTTATCCTTTATGCATCTTATCTTGCTTTGATTGACGGTAGCATTTTAAGATGATCTCTCACTAAAATTATCAAGAAGTGTTCTCCCTGAGTATGCACCGTTGCCAAAGTTCGTCGTGCCCAGACACCACGTGATGATCGGGTGTGATAAGCTCTACGTCCATCTACAACGGGTACAAGCCAGTTTTGCACACGCGGAATACTCAGGTTAAACTTGACGAGCCTAGCATATGCAGATATGGCCTCGGAACATGGAGACCGAAAGGTCGAGCGTGAATCATATAGTAGATATTATCAACATAATGATGTTCACCATTGAAAGCTACTCCATTCCACGTGATGATCGGTTATGGTTTAGTTGATTTGGATCACGTGATCACTTAGAGGATTAGAGGGATGTCTTTCTAAGTGGGAGTTCTTAAGTAATATGATTAATTGAACTTAAATTTATCATGAACTTAGTCCTGGTAGTATTTTGCAAATTATGTTGTAGGTCAATAGCTTGCGTTGTTGCTTTCATATGTTTATTTTGATATGTTCCTAGAGAAAATTGTGTTGAAAAATATTAGTAGCAATGATGCGGATTGGATATGTGATCTGAGGTTTATCCTCATTGCTGCGCAGAAGAATTATGTCCTCGATGCACCGCTAGGTGACAAACCTATTGCAGGAGCAGATGCAGATGTTATGAACGTTTGGCTAGCTCAATATGATGACTACTTGATAGTTTAGTGCACCATGCTTAACGGCTTAGAATCGGGACTTCAAAGACGTTTTGAACGTCATGGACCATATGAGATGTTCCAGGAATTGAAGTTAATATTTCAAGCAAATACCCGAGTTGAGAAATATGAAGTCTCCAACAAGTTCTATAGCTAAAAGATGGAGGAGAATCGCTCAACTAGTGAGCATGTGCTCAGATTGTCTGGGTACTACAATCGCTTGAATCAAGTGGGAGTTAATCTTCCAGATAAGATAGTGATTGACAGAATTTTCTAGTCACCATCACCAAGTTAGTAGAACTTCGTGATGAACTATAGTATGCAAGGGATGATGAAAATGATTCCCGAGTTTTTCATGATGATGAAATCGATGAAGGTAGAAATCAAGAAAGAACATCAAGTGTTGATGGTTAACAAGACCACTAGTTTCAAGAAAAGGGAAAAGGGATAGAAGGGAGCTTCAAAAAGAACGGCAAGCAAGTTGCTGCTCAAGTGAAGAAGCCCAAGTCTGGACCTAAGCCTGAGACTAAGTGCTTCTACTACAAAGGGACTGGTCACTGGAAGCAGAACTACCCCAAGTATTTGGCGGATAAGAAGGATGGCAAAGTGAACAAAGGTATATTTGATATACATGTTATTGATGTGTACTTTACTAGTGTTTATAGCAACCCCTCGGTATTTGGTACTGGTTCAGTTGCTAAGAATAGTAACTCGAAACGGGAGTTGCAGAATAAACAGAAACTAGTTAAGGGTGAAGTGACGATGTGTGTTGAAAGTAGTTTCAAGATTGATATGATCATCATCGCACACTCCCTATACTTTCGGATTAGTGTTGAACCTAAATAAATGTTATTTGGTGTTTGCGTTGAGCATGAATATGATTTGATCGTGTTTATTGCAATACGGTTATTCATTTAAGTAAGAGAATAAACTGTTGTTCTGTTTACATGAATAAAATCTTATATGGTTACACACCCAATGAAAATGGTTCATTGGATCTCGATCGTAGTGATACACATATTCATAATATTGAAACCAAAAGATGCAAAGTTAATAATGATAGTGCAACTTATTTGTGGCACTGCCGTTTAGGTCATATTGGTGTAAAGCGCATGAAGAAACTCCATGCTGATGAGATTTTGGAATCACTTTATTATGAATCACTTGATGCTTGCGAACCATGCCTCATGGGCAAGATGACTAAGACTCCGTTCTCCGGAACAGTGGAGCGAACAACTGACTTATTGGAAATAATACATACTGATGTATGCGATCCGATGAGTGTTAAGGCTCGCGGCGGGTATCGTTATTTTCTGACCTTCACAGATGATTTGAGAAGATATGGGTATATCTACTTGATGAAACATAAGTCTGAAACATTTGAAAAGTTCAAATAATTTCAGAGTGAAGTGGAAAATCATCGTGACAAGAAAATATGGTTTCTACGATCTGATCGCGGAGACAAATATTTGAGTTACGAGTTTGGTCTTCAATTAAAACAATGTGAAATAGTTTCACAAATTCATGCCACCTGGAACACCACAGCATAATGGTGTGTCCGAACGTCATAACCGTACTTTATTGGATATAGTACAATATATGATGTTTCTTACCGATTTACCAATATCGTTTTTGGGATCATGCATTAGAGACAGCTGCATTCACGTTAAAAAGGGGCACCATCTAAGTCCGTTGAGACGACACAATCTGAACTGTGGTTTGGGAAGAAACCAAAGTTGTCGTTTCTTAAAGTTTGGGGTTGTGATGCTTATATGAAAAAGTTTCATCCTGATAAGATCAAACCCAAATCGGAGAAATATGTCTTCATAGGATACCCAAAGGAGACTGTTGGGTACATCTTATATCACAGATCCGAAGGCAAGATATTCGTTGCTGAGAATGGATCCTTTCCAGAGAAGGAGTTTCTCTCGAAAGAAGTGAGTGGGAGGAAAGTAGAAAACTTGATAAGGTAATTGTACCTTCTCCCTTATTGGAAAGTAGTTCATCACAGAAATCTGTTCCTGTGACTACTACACCAATTAGTGAGGAAGCTAATGATGATGATCATGTAACTTCAGATCAAGTTACTACCGAATCTCGTAGGTAAACCAGAGTGAGATCCGCACCAGAGTGGTACGGTAATCCTGTTCTGGAAGTCATGTTACTAGACCATGACGAACTTGCGAACTATGAGGAAGCGATGATGAGCCCAGATTCCGTGAAATGGTTTGAGGCCATGAAATCTGAGATAGGATCCATATATGAGAACAAAGTATGGACTTTGGTGGACTTGCTCGGTGATCGGCAAGCCATTAAGAATAAATGGATCTTCAAGAGGAAGACGGACGCTGATAGTAGTGTTACTATCTACAAAGCTAGACTTGTCGAAAAAGGTTTTTGACAAAGTTCAAGGTGTTGACTACGATGAAATTTTCTCACTCGTAGTGATGCTTAAGTCTGTCCAAATCATGTTCCGCATTTTTATGAAATCTGGCAAATGGATAAACAAAACTACATTCCTTAATGGATTTAAAGAAGAGTTGTATATGATGCAACCATAAGGTTTTGTCAATCCTAAAGGTGCTGACAAAAGACGCAAGCTCCAGCGATCCATCTATGGACTGGTGCAAGCATCTCGGAGTTGGAATATACGCTTTGATAAGTTGATCAAAGCATATAGTTTTATACAGACTTGCGATGAAGCCTGTATTTACTAGAAAGTGAGTGGGAGCACTACAACATTTCTGATAAGTATATGTGAATGACATATTGTAGATCAGAAATAATGTAGAATTATTCTGCAAAGCATAAAGGAGTGTTTGAAAGGAGTTTTTCAAAGAAAGACCTCGGTGAAGCTGCTTACACATTGAGCATCAAGATCTATATAGATAGATCAAGACGCTTGATAAGATTTTTCAATGAGTACATACCTTGATAAATTTTTAAAATGGTTCAAAATAGAACAGTCAGAGAAGGAGTTCTTGCTTGTGATGCAAAGGTGTGAAGTTGAGTAAGACTCAAGACCCGACCATGGCAGAAAATAGAAAGAGAATGAAAAGTCATTCCCTATGCCTCAGTCATAGGTTCTATAAAGTATGCTATGGCTATGTGCCAGACCTATTGTATACCTTGCTCTGTATTTGACAAGGGAGTACAATTTTGATCTAATAGTAGATCACTGGACATTGGTCAAGAATATCCTTAATGAGGACTAAGGAAATATTTCTCGATTATGGAGGTGATAAAAGAGCGCGTCGTAAAGAGTTACATCGGTGCAAGCTTTTACACCGATACAGATGACTCTAAGTCTCAATCTGGATACATACTGAAAGTGGGAGCAATTAGCTAGAGTAGCTCTGTGCAGAGCATTGTAGACATAGAATATTTGCAAAATACATACGGCTCTGAATGTGACAGACCCGTTGACTAAGCTTCTCTCACGAGCAAAACATGATCACACCTTAGTACTCTTTGGGTGTTAATCACATAAGCGATGTGAACTAGATTATTGACTCTAGTAAACCCTTTGGGTGTTGGTCACATGACGATGTGAACTATGGGTGTTAATCATATACAGATATGAATATTGATGTTAAATCACATGGCGATGTGAACTAGATTATTGACTCTAGTGCAAGTGGGAGACTGAAGGAAATATGCCTAGAGGCAATAATAAAGTTATTATTTATTTCCTTATTTCATGATAAATGTTTATTATTCATGCTAGAATTGTATTAACCGGAAACATAATACATGTGTGAATACATAGACAAACATATAGTCACTAGTATGCCTCTACTTGACTAGCTCATCAATCAAAGATGGTTATGTTTCCTAACCATAGACATGTGTTGTCATTTGATTAGTGGGATCACATCATTAGGAGAATGATGTGATTGACATGAGCCATTCCGTTAGCCTAGCACTTGATCGTTTAGTATATTGCCATTGCTTTCTTCATGACTTATACATGTTCCTGTAACTATGAGAATTATGCAACTCCCGTTTACCGGAGGAACACTTTGGGTACTACCAAACGTCACAACGTAACTGGGTGACTATAAAGGAGTACTACAGGTGTCTCCGAAGGTACATGTTGAGTTGGCGTATTTCGAGATTAGGTTTTGTCACTCCGATTGTCGGAGAGGTATCTCTGGGCCCTCTCGATAATGCACATCATTATAAGCCTTGCAAGAAATGTAACCAAATGAATTGGTTACGGGATGATGCACTACGGAACGAGTAAAGAGACTTGCCGGTAACGAGATTGAACTAAGTATTGGATACCGACGATCAAATCTTGGGCAAGTAACATACCGATGACAAAGGGAACAACGTATGTTGTTATGCGGTTTGACCGATAAAGATCTTCGTAGAATATGTAGGAACCAATATGGGCATCCAGGTCCCGCTATTGGTTATTGACCGAGAATAGTTCTAGGTCATGTCTACATAGTTCTCGAACCCGTAGGGTCCGCACGCTTAACGTTACGATGACAGTTTTATTATGAGTTTATAAGTTTTGATGTACCGAAGTTTGTTCGGAGTCCCGGATGTGATCACGGACATGACGAGGAGTCTCGAAATGGTCGAGACATAAAGATTGATATATTGGAAGCCTATGTTTGGACATCGGAATGGTTCCGGGTGAAATCGGCATTTTACCGGAGTACCGGGAGGTTACCGGAACCCCCCGAGGGGTTGTTGGGCCTACATGGGCCTCGAGGGAGAAGAGAAAAGGAGGCAGGAGGGGGCCGCGCGCCCCTCCCCTTCCTGGTCTGAATAGGACAAGGGAAGGGGGGCGGCGTCCCCCCTTTCCTTCCCCTCTTCCTCCTCTTTCCCCCCTTCTCCTACTCCTACTTGGAAAGAAGGGAGTCCTACTCCCGATGGGAGTAGGACTCCCCCCTTGGCGCGCCCTCCTTGGCCGGCCGCCTCCTTCCCCCTGGCTCCTTTATATACGGGGGCGGGGGGCACCCAATAGACACAGAAGTTGATCTACGGATCGTTCCTTAGCCGTGTGCGGTGCCTCCCTCCACCATATTCCACCTCGGTCATATCGTCGCGGAGTTTAGGCAAAGCCCTGCGCCGGTAGAATATCATCACCGTCACCACGCCGTCGTGCTGACGGAACTCATCCCTGACGCTCTGCTGGATTGGAGCTGAACGTGTGCTGAACTCGGAGGCGCCGTACGTTCGGAGCTTGGATCGGTCGGATCGTGAAGACGTATGACTACATCAACCGCGTTGTCATAACGCTTCCGCCAACGGTCTACGAGGGTACGTGGACATACACTCTCCCCTCTCGTTGCTATGCCATCAACATGATCTTGCGTGTGCGTAGGAATTTTTTTGAAATTACTACGTTCCCCAACATATAGGTGGGAAGGAGAGCGAGCAGCTAGGGTACGCCCCAAGTAGGGTCCGAATCCTATTTGGGGTTTCCCCAAGTGGCGCCCCGGCCCCTTCGATAAGTTGCCGGAGAGAAATGGGTAGGGGGAAGAGAGAAGGAAGGGGGGGGGGCGAACCCCCCCTTCCTTTCCCCAATCAGCCTCCTGCCATAAGCGGGGCGCACCACCCCTTGTGGGCTGGTTTGCTCCCCTCCCATGGCCCATATGGCCCATATCTTTCCCCTGGGGTGTCCGGTGACCCCTCCGGTACTCTGATAAATACCTGATACCCTCCGAAACACTTCCGGTGTCCGAATACCATCGTCCTATATATCAATCTTTACCTCTCGACCATTTTGAGACTCCTCTTCATGTTTGTATCACATCTGGGACTTCGAACAACATTCGGTCACCAAATCACATAGCTCATATAATACTATATCGTCATCGAACGTCAAGCGTGTGGACCCTACGTGTTCGAGAACTATGTAGACATGACCGAGACACCTCATCGGTCAATAACTAATAGTGGAACCTGGATTCCCATATTGGCTCCTACATATTATACGAAGATCTTTATCGGTCGAACCATTATGACAACATACGTAATTCCCTTTGTCCATCGGTATGTTACTTGCCCGAGATATCTTCATACCTAGTTCAATCTCGTTACCAGCAAGTATCTTTACTCGTTCCGTAATACATCACCTCATGACAAACTCCTTAGTCATTTTCTTGCAAGTTTGTGATGTGTATTACTGAGAGGGCCCAGAGATACCTCTCCGATACTCAGAGTGACAAATCATAATCTCGATCTATGCCAACTCAAAAAACACCTTCGAAGATACCTGTAGAGCATATTTATAATCACCACGTTACATTGTGATGTTTGATAGCACACAAGGCATTCCTCCGGTATCCGGGAGTTGCATAATCGCATAGTTGAAGGAATATGTATTTGACATGAAGAAAGCAATAGCAATAAAACTGAACGATCATTATGCTACGCTGACGGATGGGTCTTGTCCATCACATCATTCTCCTAATGATGTGATCCCGTTATCAAATGACAACTCATTTCCATGGTCAGGAAATCTAAACCATCTTTGATTAATGAGCTAGTCTAGTAGAGGCTCACTAGGGACACTTTGTTTATTTATGTATTCACACATGTATTAAGGTTTCCGATCAATACAATTCTAACGTGAATAATAAACCATTATCATGAATAAGAAAATATAAAATAACAAATTTATTATTGCTTCTAGGGCATATTTCCTTCAGTCTCCCATTTTCAATACAGTCAATAATCTAGATTACATTGTAATGAATCTAACACCCATGGAGTCTTGCTGTTGATCATTCTTTGCTCACGGAAGAGGCTTAGTAAACTCTGCCACATTCAGATCTGTATGTATCTTGTAAATTTCTATGTCTCCATCTTTGACTTGTTCACGAATGGAGTTGAAGTGTCTCTTGATGTGTTTGGTTCTTTTGTGAAACCTGGATTCCTTCGCCAAGGCAATTGCTCTAGTGTTGTCACAAAAGATTTTCATTGGACTCGATGCACTAGGTATTAGACCCAGATCAGATATGAACTCCTTCATCCAGATTCCTTCATTTGTTGCTTCTGAAGCAGCTATGAACTCGGCTTCACATGTAGATCCCGCCACGACGCTCTGCTTGGAACTGCACCAACTGACAGCTCCACCATTCAATATAAATACGTATCCGGTTTGTGACTTAGATTCATATGGATCAGTGTCAAAGCTAGCATCGACGTAACCATTTACGACGAGCTCTTTGTCACCTCCATAAACGAGAAACATATCCTTGGTACTTTTCGGGTACTTCAGGATGTTCTTGACCGCTGTCCAGTGATCCACTCCTGGATTACTTTGGTACCTCCCTGCCAGACTTATGGCAAGGCAGTCATCAGGGCTGGTACACAACATATAGCATACATGATAGAACCTATGGCTGAGGCATAGGGAATGACTTTCATTTTCTCTCTATCTTCTGCAGTGGTAGGGCTTTGAGTCTGACTCAACTTCACACCTTGTAACACAGGCAAGAACCCTTTTTTGACTGATCCATTTTTAAATTCTTCAAACCTTTGTCAAGGTATGTGCTTTGTGAAAGTCCTATTAAGCGTCTTGATCTATCTCTATAGATCCTGATGCCCAATATATAAGCAGCTTCACCGAGGTCTTTCATTGTAAAACTCTTATTCAAGCATCTTTTTATGCTATCCAAAAATTCTATATCATTTTCAATCAAAAATATGTCATCTGCATATAATATCTGAAATGCTATGGAGCTTCCAATCACTTCCTTGTAAATACAGGCTTCACTGAGAGTCTGTATAAAACCATATGCTTTGATCACCTCACCAAAGCGTATATTCCAACTCTGAGATGCTTGCACCAGTCCATAGATGGATTGCTGGAGCTTGCATACTTTGTTAGCACCTTTAGGATCGACAAAACCTTCTGGTTGCATCATATACAACTCTTCTTTAAGAAATCCATTGAGGAATGCAGTTTTGACGTCCATTTGCCAGATTTCATAATCATAAAATGCGGCAATTGATAACATGATTCGGACAGACTTAAGCATCGCTACGGGTGAGAATATATCATCTTAGTCAACCCCTTGAACTTGTCGAAAACCTTTCGCGGCAAGTCGGGCTCTGTAGACAGTAACATTACCATCACCGTTAGTCTTCTTGTTAAAGATCCATTTATTCTCTATGGCTTGCCGATCATCGGGCAAGTCCACCAAAGTCCACACTTTGTTCTCATACATGGAACCATCTTAGATTTCATGGACTCAAGCCATTTATCGGAATCTGGGCTCATATAGCTTCTTCGTAGTTCGTAGGTTCGTCATGATCTAATAACATAACTTCTAGGACAGGATTTCCGTACCACTCTGGTGCGGATCGTGCTCTGGTTGACCTACGAAGTTTAGTAGCAACTTGATCTCAAGTTTCATGATCATTACCATTAGCTTCCTCTCTAGTTGGTGCAGGCATCACAGGAACGGTTTTCTCTGATGTGCTACTTTCCAATTCGAGAGGAGGTACAGTTACCTCATCAAGTTTTACTTTCCTCCCACTCACTTCTTTTGAGAGAAACTCCTTCTCTAGAAAGGACCCATTCTTAGCAATAAAGATTTTGCCTTCAGATCTATGGTAGAAGGTCTACCTAATAGATTCCTTAGGGCATCCTACGAAAACGCTCTTCTCCGATTTAGGTTTGAGCTTATCAGGCTGAAGCCTTTTGACATAAGCGTCGCACCCAAACTTTAAGAAACGACAGCTTAGGTTTCTTGCAAATCACAGTTCATACAGTGTCGTCTCAATGGATTTAGATGGTGCCCTATTTAATATGAATGCGGCTCTCTCTAATGCATAACCCTAAAATGATAGTGGTAAATTGGTAAGAGACATTATAGATCGCACCATATCTAATAAAGTACGGTTACGACGTTCGAACACACCATTACGCTGTGGTGTTCCAGGTGTCATGAGTTGTGAAACTATTCCACATTGTTCTAAATAAAGGCCAAACTCGTAACTCAAATATTCGCCTCCACGATCAGATCGTAGAAACTTTATTTTCTTGTTACGATGATTCTCCACTTCACTCAAAAATTCTTTGAACTTTTATAATGTTTCAGACTTGAGTTTCATTAAGTAGATATACCCATATCTTCTCAAACCATATGTGAAGGTCAGAAAATAATGATACCCGCCGCATGCCTCAACACTCATCGGACCGCATACATCGATATGTATTATTTTCAGTAAGTCATTGGCTCGCTCCATTGTTCCGGAGAATAGAGTTTTATTCATCTTGCCCATGTGGCATGGTTCACAAGTATCAAATGATTCATAATCAAGTGATTCCAGAAGCCCATCTGCATGGAGTTTCTTCATGCGTTTACACCAATATGACCTAAATGACAGTGCCACAAATATGTTGCACCATCATTATTAACTTTGCATCTTTTAGCATCAATATTATGAATATGTGTATCACTACAATCGAGATTCAACAAAAATAGATCACTCTTCAAGGGTGCATGACCATAAAAGATATTATTCATATAAATAGAACAACTATTATTGTCTGATTTAAACGAATAACCGTCTCGCACTAAACAAGATCCAGATATAATGCTCATGCTCAACGCTGGCACCAAATAACAATTATTCAGGTCTAAAACTAATCCCGAAGGTATATGTAGAGGTAGCATGCTGACGTGATCACATCGACCTTGGAACCATTCCCGGTGCGCATCGTCACATCATCCTTAGCCAATCTTTGTTTAGTCCGTAACTCGTGTTTCGAGTTACAAATATGAGCAACCATACCAGTATCAAATACCCAGGCACTACTACGAGCATTAGTAAGGTACACATCAATAACATGTATATCAAATATACCTTAGTTCACTTTGCCATCCTTTTTATCCGCCAAATACTTGGGGCAGTTCCGCTTCTAGTGACCAGTCCCTTTACAGTAGAAGCACTCAGTTTCAGGCTTGGTTCCAGCTTTGGGTTTCTTCCTGGGAGTGGCAACTTGCTTGCCATTCTTCTTGAAGTTCCCTTTCTTTCCCTTGCCCTTTTTCTTGAACTAGTGGTTTGGTAACCATCAACACTTGATGCTCCTTCTTTATTTCTACCTCCGCGGCCTTAAGCAATGCGAAGAGCTCAAGAATTGTTTTGTCCATCCCTTGCATATTATAGTTCGTTACGAAGCCTTTATAGCTTGGTGGCAGTGATTGAAGAACTCCGTCAATAAGACAATCAACTGGAAAATCAACTCCCAGCTGAGTCAAGTGATTATAATACCCAGAAATTTTGACTATGCATTCACTGGGAGAACTGTTCTCCTCCTTCTTGCAGCTATAGAACTTGTTGGAGACTTCATATCTCTCAACCTGGGCATTTGCTTGAAATATTAACTTCAATTCCTAGAACATCTCATATGCTACATGATGTTCAAAACATTTTTGAAGTCCCATTTCTAGGCCGTAAAGTATGGCACACTAAACTATCGAGTAGTCATCAGATCGAGCTTGCTAGACGTTCATAACATCTACTTTAGCTCCTGCAGCACGTGCATCACCTAGCGGTGCATCAAGGACATAATTCTTATGTGCAGCAATGAGGATAATCCTCAAGTTACGGACTCAGTCCGTGTAGTTGCTACCATCATCTTTCAACTTAGCTTTCTCTAGGAACGCACTAAAATTCAGGGGAACGATAGCACGGGCCATTGATCTACAACATAGATATGCAAATACTATTAGGACTAAGTTCATGATAAATTAAGTTCAATTAATAAAATTAGTTAAGAACTCCCACTTAAACTGACATCCCTCAAGTCATCTAAGTGTAACGTGATCCAAATCAACTAACCCATGTCCGATCATCACGTGAGATGTGGTCGTCATCAATGGTGAACATCTCTATATGATTCACGTTCGATCTTTCAATCTCCATTGTTCCGAGGCCATGTCAGTACATGCTAGGCTCGTCAAGTTTAACCCAAGTATTCCACGTGTGTAAATCTGGCCTACACCCGTTGTATGTGAACGTAGAGTCTATCACACCCAATCATCACATGGTGTCTCAAACGACGAACTGTAGCAACGTTGCATACTCAGGGAGAACACTTTTATCTTCAAATTTAGTGAATGGGTCATCTTATAATGCTACTGTCGTTCTAAGCAAAATAAGATGCATAAAGGATAAACATCACATGCAACCAAAAATATGTGATATGATATGGCCATCATCATCTTGTACTTTTAATCTCCATCTCCAAAGCATCGTTGTGATCTCCATCATCACTGGCTTGACACCTTGATCTCCATCGTGGCGTCGTGGTCGTCTCGCCAACTATTGCTTCTACGACTATTGCTAACTCATAGCGATAAAGTAAAGCAATTACATGGCCTTTGCATTTTATATAATAAAGAGACAACCATTAGGCTCATTCCTGTTGCCAATACAAAACATGATCATCTCATACAATAACGTATATTACATCATGTCTTGACCATATCACATCACAACATACCCTGCAAAAACAAGTTAGACGTCCTCTACTTTGTTGTTGCAAGTTTTATGTGGCTGCTGCGGGCTTCTAGCAAGAACCGTTCTTACCTACAGCACAAAACCACAACGGTGATTTATCAAGTTTGTTGTTTTAACCTTCAAAAAGGACCGGCTGCAGTCAAATTCGATTCAACTAAAGTAGGAGAAACAGACACCCGCCAGTCATCATTATGCAAAACTAGTTGCATGTCTGCCGGTGGAACCTGTCTCATGTACGTGGACATGTAAGGTTGGTCCGGGCCGCTTCATCCCATAATGCCGCCGAATCAAAATAAGACATTGATGGTAAGCAGTATGATGATCACCGCCCACAATTCTTTGTGTTCTACTCGTGCATATCATCTACGCATAGACCTGGTTCATGATGCCGCTATTGGAAATCGTTGCATGGAAAAAAATCTACGCACACGCAATGATCTATCCATGGAGATGCATAGCAATGAGGGGAGAGTGTGTCTACGTACACTCGTAGACCGTAAACGGAAGCGTTTAACAATGCGGTTGATGTAGTCGAACTTCTTGGTCCTCCAACCGATCAAGTACCAAACGGACGACACCTCTGCGTTCTGCACACGTTCAGCTCGGTGACGTCCCTCGTCTTCTTGATCCAGCAAGACGTTAAGGTAATAGATGAGTTCCGTCAGCACGACGGCGTGGTGATGTTGATGGTGAAGTGATCTCCACAGGGCTTCGCCTAAGCACTACGAAAATATGACTGAGGGTGTAAATGGTGGAGGGGGCGCCTCACACGGCTAGGCAATTGTCCGGGGTGTGCTAGGGCGCCCCCCCCCCTATATATATATATATATATATATATATATATATATATATATATATATAGAAAAAAGTCCATTTTACTACCCTCAACAAAGTTGGTGGTTCACATTACCCTTGATTTATTTTTCAGTTCCCTTACCCCCCTAAACAATCCCATACCGGACAGAAGACCCCCCTAAGAGGTTTACCCAGACTGGATGCTGATGTGGACACGGTCAAAGGTGGCATTTGACCTGTGGGTGGGTCCCACTCATCAGTTTTTTAAAAGAAAATCTAAGAAATAGAAAAGATGTACTACACCTGGGCCTTACCTCTTGTAAGTTTTGACCCAACCCAACCCAGCGAGGGGCAGGGTCGTCTTCAACCACTCGCTAGGAGGACGCTGTGTGCAGCGCGTTCGTGCGTCGACGGCCGCATCCTCCTTCGCTCTCTCCCGTGCATCCCCGAGCCTATCTTCGTGCGATAGAGACGTGCACGGCCCCCTCTACCTCTTCCCTCTTTAGTAGCTCTCTCTCCCATTCTCTAGCTCTCTCTCCTGAGCATCTCCAAGAGAAAACGTCGCCGCCGCCCTCTGTCCTCGCGGCCACCGGCCACCCCTTGCCACACCAACATGTCCACGAGCTTTGCCTAGATGCCCTGAACATCTCTGTAGAAGAACTCGAGCTCGGACACACTGCATCGCGCTAACCGCCATCGTCTTCCTCGTCTGGATCTGAAGATAGCCGTTGTCGATTCGGGCACATTAGAGCCTCCTCGATCCAGAAAAGACGCCCTACGGCGTCACTATGAGATCGTGCGCATTTACCCTCTTCCCTTCATCGATTTCGTCCTCCAACTAAGGTAGGCGCCATGACCAAATTCGCCATTGTCGATGAGCTCATCGTTGCCAAGCTCTCCCAACAGCCCCATGCTATCCAGGAAGCTCCTGTCGCCCCGTAGTTGCCACCCTGCTATCCATCTTGCTCGCCTGCATGCTCCTTCGCAGCCACCCGCATGCACCCGAGAGCCGCCGCTGCCCAGCTCACTGCCGCCGCAAGCACCAGCCACCCCTGCAGCCACTGCTGCAACCAGCCGACGTGCCTTGTCAGTCGTCACGCTGGTCACGCAGAGCCCACACGTGCATCCAGGAGGGTCCCGCTGCCTAATTAACCACATGGCTAATTTCTTGTTTCGGTTAAGTTAATCCTCGTGACCCCACCCGCAGGTCAAAACCACCATTGACCAGCGCCACGTTAGCTGCAAGTTCATTCAAACCACCCAGGGGGTCTTTTGTCCGGTATGGGATTGTTTAGGGGGATAAGGGAACCAAAAAATAAATCAGGGGGTAATGTGAACCACCAACTTTGTTGAGGGTAGTAAAATGGACTTCTTTCATATTTATATAGGTGGGAGGGAGAGGGGAGCAGCCAAGGTGCGCCCCAAGTAGGGTCCGAATCATACTTGGGGTTTCCCCAAGTGGCGCCCCCCTTCCATATATTCGTGCGAGTGAAATAGTGACAATATCATTGCTCCATTCCAATTGCAGCTTCCTTACCAAAGTCTTTGGAGTATTTTTTTGATCAGAGATTGACACTGTGAAGAAGGTGTTTTCAAGAGATTTCATTGTAAATTTTAGTCATAGGAGTTACTTTGTATTTTCTTGGATCTTAGGTCTAAATTAATGTACCTGTAATTATTATGAGTATGAATAGAGTTACAGGTGTTTCTAAAAAAAATTAGCTAGTCGGCCGCGTGAGTGTATACGTATATGCATATAAACAATTTTGTACACAAATAAGGTAGGGTGGCCGCCCTACCTTGCTCGAAGGAGAGCTCCGCCAGTGTAGCAGGAACCGACCTGCCACCGTCGACCCATCACGAGGATTTGCCCGGCTGGGAGGACAGGCGGCAAGGGCAGAAGCGTGGAGAGGTATGTTGGCGGCGGCGAGACTGGGGGTCCACCCATGTCGCCCCTAGGGACGACGCGAGGGCGAGAGAGGTGGTGTATTCCCTAATCGCCGCCAGCGTATTCCGCCACTAGCCTACTGCGATTCTGAACCAAACCCCATTGATAGTGATTTCGTAGAACTTTGTTTCCACCCAAAAAAAAGTCAACTTTGTTATCTCAAACCAAAGGCTAATTAACTAAAACTTTCATGCGAATCATTTCGTGATTGGATAGAGGACAGTGATATTCTTAGCCCATCAAGATTCAAGTACTAAATTTGACACAGTTGTCAAGTATTTTAGGCCTTCCGGTTATGTGTGTTCAGTATGAGGAAACACCCCGTTGACTATGAAGACGTCTTTGACGAATTCGTCAATCTGAAGACGATGTACCGACTTAGTCTCTCAAAAATGCTCATAGGAACGAGTGTATGTGCATATATATGAGTGTATGCATCTGTACTGTGTTAGAAAAGCTAAAACTTTGACCATCATCTCCCTTCATCATCATCAGATAAAAAAGAACAACTTTCACCATCGTCTCACGCGCTCCGCTGGCAACCGAAACGCGTGGGTCCTTTCCCCCCCTTCGACCAGCAAACATGCAGCAGAGCCACACGGTTCTTCTTGGTTGTGTGTTCAATGTTAAATGAAATCAAGGCACGCTTGGTGCAACAGAGCATGTGGAAGTCACTACACGTGGTCCACGTTAACTACCTCGTTTTTTCTTGACAGCAGGTTAATTAACTCGTTAACGATTGACTACTAGTCAGTCTGCAGTGCCGCGTGACATGTCCGACTCCCTGTCTGTCTACGAGTAGGTTTTGAAGAATCACATGTGATGAACACAAGGGATCGAGGAAAGCTGTGGCACCATAGCAAAGGCGGCCAGAATCAAACCGAGCGAACAGAACAGGCAGCCCCACTTTTTGTACACTTTGCATGAGTTCTTTGGCAATCATCGATCATTGTCATCTATCCCAAGATAGATCTTATAAGAGGATCTGATGACGCGGTTCACAAAAGTACGTTCCGTTCCCTCCTGCTTTTCGTTTTGTTTCCGTATATATCGATCGTGCCGTGCGGTTACTTTGGTTGGTCCTACTCCTACTGATGGCCACACTCACTGTCAGGCGGGGAACCCGATCGATCGAGCTCAGGTCAAGTCTACGTGCAGCTCGTGAGAAGCTTGTTGGGTACAGCTCGTGAGGGTACGGCCGTACTTGCTCTGGTCGCCGTGGCGCCTTCCATGCAAATTGGAACGAACCTACGTGCAGTTACAGTTAGCTTGGTTGCCAACGACGTCTTGCACCAATTGTTTTGCACGGCACGGCACTAGTGTGGCGACGACGGCGTATTGGAAACGAATGGCTTGGCGACGTATGTTGATGTTGGTTTAATCGCCGTACAAATGTTGGTTTCTGAATGCCGCCGCTGCTATTTGGAGCTTGGAGTGAAAAGCTTCGTTGGACTAATATTCACCACCTGTTTCTCAGGAAAAGTTTCGTGTACTAGCCCATAGAGCATCTACACTGGACTTCCTAAACTGACCAAGCGGACTGCTCGGTATTGTCCGGTCATAAAACCGTGACCCAACTGATCTCCTTAAATTGGTCGCTGACGTCCGGGTTAATCAACACCCCTCAAACCCAGCCCAACTCTAAGGCGGATGAGTGGCTTGTTTTATTTTTCTTTTCCTTTTGCTTCCAATCATCTGATAAAAAAACTTTGGTCCTACTGAACGACACTGTGGCACACGTCGTTGTCAGCCGGGGAACGCCATGGAGCTCAAGTCTACACGACGCGTGGAGATATTAGGTACCTAACTTGTCCTCTTGTTCTAACAAGGATACGACAATGATTGCTACACACATAAAGATCCACATCCATTTTATTACTGCTCCTACTTATGACACTGAATAACGAAGGCCTCTCTGACTACAGGCCTATTTTTTTTGCCCTCTCTGCATCCACATGCAACTCTAATCCAACGCGCCCCCCCCTCCCCCCCCGCCCGCGTCGTCCGCTGTCGGCCGACTCGGGGGCGAAACCCAACGCGCCGCCGGTCCCCACCTCCCCGACTCCTCCTCCCCTGCCACCGCCGGCAACCTTCGTCGGGCTCGCCCGCGCGGCGGTAGGCGGCGGCGGGGGCTTCCCCGCGCACCCGCCTCGGCCTCTGGAGGCCCCCCACCTCGCATCGGGCGCCGCCACCCGCTTCCCCTGATCCGGCCGCCTCGGCTTCGATCTGGCGGCTGGTGGGCAGGGGTTCGCCGGATCAGGCCAGCGTGGCCTTGCCTCGTCGTGTCCGGCTTTGTTTCGCGGTGTGCTGCTCCCTGGTGGCGGCGGTGTGGGTCTTTCTTCATGTCTCGACGAGATGTGTGCGGTGGGTGGATGTCGGGGCGGCGGCCTCGGGCGGTGTGGACGGGGGGTGGATGGACGGCGTCCTGACCGCGCGGGCGGTGAGTTGCTGGTGGATCTCCTTCGCGCTGCAGGCTCTCTCCCGCTGTACTGGATGGCTTACGATCGCGGTCGTTGACCTCGGTGCGTTCGCGGGGGCTGGTAGAGATGACATCGGACCGGGGAAACTCTGGATGACTCATTCATTCCGACGGTGGCGACGATCAGGGTCGCCGTTCTCCTCCTTGCAGGCGCCGTCAAGGTCCTTGCCCTCTACCCCGCCCCCATGCCCGGGTGAAAACCCAATATCTCCTTAGATTGGGCGGCGGCAGCACTGCGTGTGTCATGCCCTTCTTGGAGGCGCCGCCTGGAGCGTTTGGGTGTTTGGTTAGAGGAACTGCAGACGGAGGGGATGGGACCAGTGGCAGCAGGTGGTGTTCGCAAAGGTGGAGCGGCGTGGCATTTGGCACGTCGACAACGACGGATCTCAGCAGCATGGAGCAGCGGGGTCTCGCCGGTGGGCGTGTGATGATGGACGAGCGTAGGATGGTGGCGTTGCCTGGCGTCGTGGTGGCGTCGACGGCAGCTAGACCAGGCAACGTAGATGCATCAGTACAGCACTAAAGATGGATTGGTGGCAGGTGGCTGCGGCAGCCTCATACCCGGCAGGTGTCTTGGTTGAGGAGCACGCCGGACAGGTGGATGCCCATACGCGGCAGGCGTCCTGGTTGGGACGTCAGGTCTTAGATGTTAGCTTTGGCTACGAGGTCTGTTTGGTATTAGGCCCAGACTATCAGAGCCCCTTCATCATCTGGATAGGAGTGCGCCAGATGTTGCTTAGACGGTGGCTTTTGTCTTACTGTTGTATGATTTTGTAAGGTCTTGTGTTAATAATTAATAAAATGGTTGTATGCATCGTTCAGATGCATAGACCGGGGGTCTTCCTCCTTTAAAAAACGCCATTGCTAAAATCATTGCCAAGGTCCTCTCATTGCGGCTAGCCCCCCACATAGATGGCCTAGTCTCCAACGCTCAAAGTGCATTTATTAAGCGGTGTAGCATTCATGACAATTTCATGTATGTTTGAAATTTCGCGCGGAGGTTACACAAGTGCAAAACTCCGGCACTCCTTTTCAAGCTTGACATCAAGAAGGCATTTGACTCGGTCAAGTGGAGTTACATCCTGAACCTTCTTCAACGTCTGGGATTCCCCGCAAAGTTTCGTGCCTGTATTGCAGCCCTTCTATTGACATCTTCATCTCGCATCCTTCTCAATGGGTTGCCCGGCCTGCCGATCAAGCACGGCCGCGGATTTTGGCAGGGGGACCTGATCTCCCCCCTCCTATTTGTCATTGCGATTGATCCACTGCATAAAATCCTCGACTTGGCAACGCGAAAAGGCCTTCTTCATAAGATTCGTGGGCGTGGGGCCACGGTGCGAACCTCCCTCTATGCGGATGATGCGGCGGTATTTGTGGCTCCTATCAAGCAGGACGGTGTTAACCTGGCCTCGATCTTGCGAGGCTTTGGTGAGGTTACGGGGCTCTGTACCAATTTTCAAAAAAGTTCGGTGGTGCCAATTCGGTGCAACAACCTCAACCTTGGACACATTCTTGGAAATATGCCAGCTACCCGGGCATCCTTCCCGGTGAAATACTTAGGTCTGCCACTCTCGGTATGGCAACTTAAGATGGTGGACTTCCAATATCTCGAGTATAAGGCGGCTGGCAAACTGGTCACTTGGGAGGGCCAAAACATCACGACGATTGGCCGCATAGCTCTGGTCAAGTCAGTTCTATGCTCCCAAGCGGTGTACTCCATTACGCCTCTTATTGTACCACCAAGCACGCTCCATAATCTAACCAAGATTGAAAGAGATTTTCTCTGGTCTGGAGGGGACAAGACGACAGGCGCCAAATGCAAGGTCAATTGGGATACGGTCTGTAGGCCGAAGGAGTATGGTGGCCTTGGGGTTCTTAACTCTGACAAGTTTGCACGTGCTCTTCGGTTGCGATGGCCTTGGTATGAGTGGAAGGAACCCCACAGATTACGGGTAGGATTTGGCAACCCTTGCACGGAGGATGATCTCAACTTTTTTTATGCTTCGACTTCCATCACAATGGGGGACGGCGCCAAAACATCTTTTTGGGACTCCCCTTGGCTTCTCGGGCAGAAACCCAAGGATATTGCACCGCTAATTTTTGAGGCTTCGAGGAGAAAGGATTGGAAGGTGAGGGAGGCTGTCAAAGGCGATGCATGGATATTCAAAATCAACTTCAACATCGTCATCTCTGTTGATCACATCCGGGAATTTTTCACTCTATGGATGCTTGTGAATGATGTTCACCTTGATGAACAACTTGAAGATGACATTGTTTGGAAGCACTCGAACGATGGGATCTACACGGCGGCCACAACGTACAAGGCCCAGTTCCTTGGATTAACTCTCTCCCCTATGGATCGCATGATTTGGAAAGTTTGGGCTCCCCCGGAGGTAAATTTTTTCGCAAGGTTGGCCCTCCAAGATAGGATCTGGACTGCCAATCGTCTAGAGAGACGGGGTTGGGCAAATTGTGGCCTCTGTCCTCTTTGCAAAAGGGAACAAGAAACTGGTGCACATCTCTTTTTCAAGTGCCTCTACACGCTTAGACTATGGAGGTCAATCATTGCCAAGCTTGGCCTTGCTCACATGGACACCGCTGAGTGGCACCTTGCTGACTATGTCCATGAATGGTGGAACAAGCAAACTGACAACCGTGTCCCCAGCCGAAGCACATCGGCCTCCCTCACCATGCTTGTCTCTTGGACCATTTGGAACGAGCACAACGCCCGGGTGTTCCGGCACAAGTGCGCGCCGCCGCCTATCCTTCTTAACATCATCATGGACGAGGCAAAGCTTTGGGTTACTGCGGGTGCTAAAAGACTGAGATCTATTATCTTGCGTGAGTAATCGTCATGCCGTGTATGTGGATGTTATTGTAAAACTCTAATCTCTATTCCTCTCTTATTTAATAGATGAGGCAAATCTTTTGCCTCTATTTTCGAAAAAAAGAAAAAAAAACAACTTGGCGACTCTATCTGGATCTCCCAAGGCCACGCGGGAAGCTGCAGCATGTGCCATGGCCGTCTAGTTATCTGCTTGTTGGATCAATACTGGTATACGCGGTTTTTCGTGGCACTGGTATGGCCCATGACACGGTTTGTTAATCTCTGGTCCGTGTGGTGATACGCTCGATTCGATTGCCTGGGAACAAGTGGAGTGGTCGGTGCAGGTTGCCAGGCATCGGCGCTGAAAGAATTCCGGTACCCCGACGAGACGAGCTAGAAACTCTATGCTAGCAGTGCGTGCGCCAATAATCACTCGTTAAGAACAACGCTTATGACACTAGTAGCAAAAACGCTCTTATATTATGAGACATAGAGAGTACTAATTCTACCGTTCCATGTTAGAATTCTTACATGGTCTTCAATATATTAGAATGAGATAATTCCTACCACATGATTCGTTTTTTTCTTCTTCTTCTTCTTTGCGAGAAAATTTTCAATCTATTCATCTTCAATCATGGAAATACAATGAACACAAGAAATAATAAAAAATACATCCAGGCCCGTAGACCATCCCACGATGACTACAAGCACTGAAGCGAGCCGAAGGCGCGCCGCTGTCATCGCCCCCCTCTCACGGGAGCCGGGCAAAACTTGTTGTAGTAGACAGTCGGGAAGCCGTATGACACTAAGCCCATAGGACCAGCGCAGCAGAAAAGCAACCGCCGCCGATGAAGAGTAACGTAGATCGAAGGATCCAACCTGAAGAAACACAAACGTAGACGAACTATGACCAGATCCGAGCAAATCCACCAAAGACAAATCCGCCGGAGACGCACCTCCACACGCGCATCGACGATGCTAGACACACCACCGGAACGCGGACTAGGCGGGAGGAATCTTATTCCATTTTTAGGGAGTCGTTGCTGTCTCGTCTTCCTAAGCAGGACACGAACCCTAACAAAATTTAAAGAAATATCTAAAAACATAGCCCTCCCGTCGGCAAAGGTCGGGATCCAGCGAGCCATCATGGCCCTAAGGCCACCGGAGACGAGGCGGACCGGCGACGGTGTCGACGGGAGGCAGAGGAACCCTAAGCTTTTCTTGGGGAGGAGGCTCTTCTTCTTCTTCTTCTTCTTCTTCTTCTTCTTGTGTTTTATACACAATCCGTCACAAATTGAGTCGTTTTGTTTGAATTCCCGGTACATCAATTGTCATGTTCCAAACATGGCGGTACCATTTTTCCGTCGATCGACCATGGTAGTTCGTACGTGACTGTACGGACCAGCCTCACCGCGACTAAGACCTGTGACTAGCACCACCACCTCCGTTCTATCAATCAACTTCAACTTCTTCCGCTGCCAAGTTTGATTTCGATTCCTACGAAAAGTCGACCGCCGGCCGGCCGGTCGGGATCACCGAGGAGGAAGCGCCAACTCAAGACGCCCCAAGATAGCACTACTATAGTTTCAACGATTGGTTGGACAACACCAAACACAAGATGCGAAAGATAGTACTATAAATGCAATGATTGGTTAAATTAGACCAAACACAACTGATAAAGTTTTAATTTAATCGCTCACACGTAGACCATGCGTAGGGGGCATACGCACGTCCGTTCCTTGCAAAGCACGTACACCCAGCACAGTGGACGCATACGTGGCCGGAGGCGTGCCACTGGCTCGTCGCCGTCGACCTGGGACGGCCCGGAATTGGTTGGGTACTTGGGTTGATTGCATCGATCCGTCGCCGTCGATCCTACACGAAATTTGCCATTGCACGTACTTTTTGGTTGCACAAGTCCAAGCCATCTACAGCGGTATAGATCTACTTGCGTACTAGCTTGCTGGACGTCGTGGCGCCTTCGATGCAAAACATTGGAACCAACCTACCTGACAAATGCTAACTCAACAATGTTATTAAAAAACAGATGCCACTATGCTTACAGTCACTTGCAGTTACAGTTGGCCCGCGCCGGAAGAAAATGGCGACATATGTTGATTTTGGTGCCATCGCCGTGTAAATGTCGGTTTCTCTGCCGCGGGCGCTATTTGGAGCTTGGACTGAGAAGCTTCGCTTTAATCATTACTTACTTATCACCGGTTATTCCAACAAAGCGAATTGTAGTCCTTACTCCTCGGAAGTGATCTTCCCGCCGACAAGTAGATTAATTAGGGTAATTTCGCACTGTTTCGTGCACTGCTGAGCTCAGGCCACTGAAACGTTAACCGTATCACAACTATGTTAATCAAGCCAATGTTTAAACTAGCTATCTCCGGGGACAGAAAAGGTTGCAAAAAGGTTTCCAAATGATAATCCAGCATGGCAGCATGCATAGGAATGTATAGTACTATGTCCCTACCACATCTGTATGAGAAATCATGAACGGTCGGTCACTCGACGTACACTAGCTACAGACCAAGGACTGCAGGTCTAGTAGTACGACAGACCAGATCAGCTTCGGTTCAGACTCAATAATTTAGTGCTATCAACTTTGTGTCGCTAACTGCCTATTGTTAATGCTAGCTTGACAGGACTTGGGCATTCTCCGCCCTTTGTTTAATTTGACCAACAGTATGAGAAATTGAACGGATGACTCAAAGTTTATTCAGAACTTTGTCACGAGAGAGGTGCCCCTTCTAGATTTTTGGTGCATTATTTCGGTAAATATCAGGTTAACAAAGGTCCCATCTTAGTTTGTAAAATGTTAACAAGCACAACACGAGCTTGTTGTACTTCGTTATGTAGATCCATCCGAGAACTGTTTCACCGTAGCCTAGCATAAAAGATAGTGAGATGGCCCTTCGTTTATTTGCAAGAACGAAGTGGGAAACAAGTGGGAGAGGAGCAAGATGGTAAAAGATGTGGAGTGCAAACGAGTTGGACCGGCGAGTTACAGAAAACAACACAAAAGAAAGCGATGGATGCCCATCAAAAGGTACCAAAATGATACTACCACTGCTAATCCTGTGTACAGCACGCACGCCCGCCCAGTGCACGCATACGTGGCCGGAGCAGTGCTACTGGCCCATCTCTCGCCATCCTGCGTCGTCATCTTATCATCTCTCCGTGTTGGTACAGCTCGTGAGGGTACGGCCCTACTTGCTCTGGTCGCCTCGGCGCCTTCCATGCAAATTGGAACGAACCTACCTCACAAATGCTAATAACTCTTTTCTTTACTTATTAAGTACTCCTATAATATAAGTCGCAGGGAAAATTAAAGACAAATTAAATCTACTATGCTTACAGTCACTTGCACTTACAGTTGGCTTGCTTGCACCAATTGTTTTTCACGGAAGTGGACACGCACGGCACTGGTGTGTCGGTACTAGTGTGGCAACGGACAGCGACATATTGGAAGCGAATGGCTTGGCGACGTATGCTGATTTCGGTGTTATCGCCGCACAAATGTCGGTTTCTGCATGCCGCTGCTGCTATTTGGAGCTTTGGTGTGAGAACCTTCGTTGCAATATTCACCATCAGTTTCTCAGGAAAAGTTTGGTGTACTAGCCCATAGAGCATCTACACTAGACTTCTTAAACTGACCAGGCGGAGTGCTCGGTCAGTGTTCAGCATAAAGCCGTGACCTAACTGGGCTCCTCAAATCGGCCGTGGACGTCCGGGCTGACCAACGCCTCTCATACCCAGCCCAACTCTAGGGTGAATATTTTTTTTTTGAAAAGGATATGAGTAGCTTGTTTTATTTTCCTCTTCCTTTTGCTGCCAGTCACCTAATCCGGTTAAAAACTTGGTCTACTGAACAACATTGTCGTTGTCGGCCGGGGAACTCCACGGAGCTCAAGTTTACACGCGTAAACGCGTTGAGGGTTGCTGCTAACGACGCGTGGAGAAGATAGATTCGGTACCTAGCTTGTCCTCTTGTTCTCACAAGAATACGACAATGATTACTACAACTTTTGATGCTGAATAACGACTTGGCAACTCGATCTACATCTCCCAAGGCCACGCGGGAAGCTGCACCATGTGCCATGGCCGTTAGTTATCTGCTTGTTGGATCGACACAGTACTGGTAGACGCGCTTTTTTATGGGATTGATATGGCCTATGACACGGCTTGCTAGGCTCTGGTCCGTGTGATACTACGCTCGGTTGCCTTGGAACAAGTGTAGTGGTCGGTGCAGGGTGTACTTGCCAGGCATCGGCAATGAAAGAATTTCGGTACCCCGACGAAACGAGCTAGCAACTCTATGCTAGGCTGCAAGCAGAACAGCGCGTGTGACACTTATTACTCTACCGTTTCAAGTCAGAATTCCTACATGGTTTTCAATATTATAGAATGAGATAATTCCTACCACATTCTTCTTCTTCTTCTTCTTCTTCTTCTTCTTCTTCTTCTTCTTCTTCTTCTTCTTCTTCTGTTCTAGTACATAATCCCGGGACATGTTCTTCGTCACAAATCAAACCGTCTCGTTTGAATTCCCAGGACATCAATTGTCATGTTCCAAACATGCGGATATCATTTTTCCGTCAACCGACCATGGTAGTTCATACGTGACCGTACCGTACGGGTCGGCCTCATCCTGACCAATACCTGTGACTAGTACCACTACCTCCGTTCAATCAATCAACTTCAACTTGTTCCGCTGCCAAGTTTGATTTCGATTCCCAGCCGGCCGGTCAGTATTACCACGGAGGAGGCGCCAACACAAGATGCCCAAAGATAGCACTTCTACTATATACAATTGCAACGATTGGTTAAACTAGACCAAACATAACTGATAAAGTTTAATTTAATCGGCCACACGTAGACCATGCGTAGCGTATCCGTTCCTTGCACAGCACGTACGCCCAGCATACGTGCATGGCTGGAGGCGCGCGCAACTGGTTGGGTACTTGGGTTGATTGCATCGACCCGTCGCCGTCGATCCTACACGAAATTTGCGATTCCACGTACTTTGGTTGCACAAGTCCAAGCCATCTTATATATAGTGGACTACTTTTTAAACTACCTTGTCCCTGCCTGCAGCTTGCAAGTGTACAGCGGTCAGGTTTACTTGCGTACTTGCTGGACGTCGTGGCGCCTTCGATGCAAAACATTGGAACCAATGTGCTAACTCTCTTGTCTTATTGGAAAAAAAAAACAGTTGCTACCATGCTTACAGTCACTTGCAGTTACAGTTGACTAGGCTATTGCCAACGTCGTGTTGCACAATTGATTTGTTTTTTCTCTACTATACTTGCCATGGCGTACGGCTCGCACCGGAAGAAAATGGCGACATATGTTGATTTTGGTGCCATCGCCGTGTAATACATGTCGGTTTCTCTGCCGCGGGCGCCATATATTTGGAGCTTGGAGCGAGAAGCTTCGCTTTAATCATTACTTACTCATCGCCAGTTATTCCAACAAAGCGTAGTATAGTCCTCGAAAGTGATCCTCCCTACAAGTAGATAGATTAGGGTAATTTCGCACTTTTTCGTGCACTACTGACCTCAGGCCCACGACCAGTACTAGAGTAGCTTAACGTTAACTGTATCACGAGTTCACAACTATGTTAATAAAGCCAACGTTTAAACTAGCTAGCTCCAAGGACAGAAAAGGCTGCAAAAAGGTTTCCAAATGACAATCCAGCATGCTTGGGAATGCATAGTTCGTCCCTACTCCCTACCACATCAGTAAGAGAAATATTAACGGGCTCTTGGCGATCATGAAAATGAAAGGTCACACAACTTACACTAGTTGTGGTACAGACCAACAACTACAAGTCTAGTACGACAGACCAGACCAAGTTTGGTTCAGACTCAATAATTTACACTAGTAGAAAAACTACCTAATGTTCAACTCTTTAGTTCCGGTTTGCAAATGAACCGGCACTAATATGATCATTAGTCCCGGTTCGAACGGCTATGCATTAGTCCCAGTTCATTTGTGACATAAACCGGGACTAAGGGGATGGTGGCAGGCTGGCGTCAGGCCGGGGCCCCACGAGCCCCTTTAGTCCCCGTTTGTGACATAAACCGGGACTAAAGGGCCAACCTATAGTCCCGGTTTGTATCACAAACAGGGACTGAAGGGGTCTAACCTTTAGTCCCGGTTGGAGACATAAACCGGGACTAAAGGGCAATGTTCAGACTCTGCCTCCCCCCCCCCCCCTATCGCCTTTTCTGTTTAAAAAACACAAAAGAAACTGATAACAACTTCAAAAATTAAAATCCTTCGAGATGTAGTTATGTTACTACATCTAATAGTTAGGGAAATTTAAAAACATAAATTTGACATGTTTTGCAAAAAAGTGTTATGAAAAAGTAAAACGATCATATCTTTTGCATACGATGTAAAAAACATCTTACATTATGGGACGGAGGGAGTATGTTAATAAAGCCAACGTTTAAACTAGCTAGCTCCGAGGACAGAAAAGGCTGCAAAAAGGTTTCCAAGTTACAATCCAGCATGCTTGGGAATGCATAGTTCGTCCCTACCACATCAGTAAGAAAAATATTAACCGGCTCTTGGCGATCATGAAAGGTCACTCAACTTACACTAGCTGTGCTACAGACCAACGACTACAAGTCTAGTACGACAGACCAGACCAGCTTTGGTTCAGACTCAATAATTTAGTGCTAACAATCTTGTGTCACTTACTGCCTATTGTTAATGCTAGCTTTGACAGGACTCGCGCCCTTTGTTTAATTTCACCAACAGTACGAGAAATTGAACGGGTGACTCAAAGTTTATTCGCAACTTTATGACAAGAGAGGTGCCCCTTTCTAGATTCTTTGTTGCATTATCTGGGTAAATATCAGGTTAACAAAGTTCATGTCGTAATTTGTAATATGTTACTACTAACAAGCACGAGCTTTATTTGTTGTATTTCGTTCTGTAGATTCATTTCCGAGCTGTTCCACCGTAGCCTAGCAGAAAGATAGCGGGAGGTCCCTTCGTTTCTTTACAAGAACGAAAAAGATGCGCTGTGCAAAGTGCAAACGAATAGGATGGACGAGTTTCAGAAAACAACACAAAAGAAAGCGATGGATGCCCATCAAAGTCTCCACGCGTCGTAGGACTGACGGACATGGCGATCGAGATTCCGTGCCATGACGGCGACACAGTGAGTGCCATGCGATAGCTCGAGCTCAAGCTTCAAGCTCAACCGCTCCCACCAACGGCTATAACAACAGCCCAAATCAAGACCCGGATAAATACGCTATCGCCACTGTTCAAGAATTGATGTATCGGCCGATGCGCGGCATGCATTATCGGCAAGATATTGACCCGGGGGATGATCGATGATACAAGTCTTTGTCTCAGGACGTGCTTTGTGACCCAAGCTAAGCAGCTTGTTCAATGTTACCAAGATCATCATTGGTAGCCAAGCCTCAAAGAGGATCTGATGACGCGGTTCACAAACTGCTTTGGTGCTACTACGTCCGTCCAATCCCCTTAGTATTTTGTGCCAAATTTTGGCTATAAATTAATTAACAAAATGTTAATGCATGTCATAAAAAATAGTATAACTGAAAACTATATTCAAATATGAATCCAACCAACGATATATTCTTTATGAAACACATTAACATTTTACCATTTAAATATATGATCAAATTTTGGCACAAAACATGAAAGAATCCAATAAACCAGGAAGGAGGTATAGCTAGCGAACACTCTGCGTACATGTCATTATCGTCCGGGAACTCGATAGAGCTCGAGCCTACCTTGTTTGTTCGTCGTCCTCTTATTCTGACAAGAGCACGGCAATCCACATGAGCATTCGCAGCACCTCTTGTTCGTGTAGTAGCACCTTTTTACGTTGAATAAACGACCAAACGAGTCGATCTTGATCTCCCAGGCCACGCGGGAAGCCGCGACACATGTCATGGCCGTCTAGTTATCAGCACGCGGCAGGGAACAAGCTGGGGTCGGTGCAGCGGCCGGGTGCTTGCGAGGCATCGCAGCCCAAGAAATTTGGGACCCGACGTGACGAGGTACGTACGAGAATTTTGCGGGTAATTCTCGTCCCAGCGATTGTTTTTCCATCGAGCGATCCCTGTGTGTACGTGACCGTACGAGTCGGTCTCATCTCATCTCACTGCGACCAAGCTAGATCGCGGATGACCTGTGACTACTAGGAGTACATAGGATATGCCAAATCAATCAACTTGGTTCGGTTGCCAAGCTTGATTTCGACGACGAGAAAGTCCACCGGTAGCCGGCCACAGGGTTCACCGAGAGGCCAACACAACAAGATATTTCCTCCGTTCTAAAATAGATGACCCAACTTTATACTAAAGTTAGTATAAAGATGAATCATCTATTTTGAAACGGAGGGAGTACATGCCAAAAGGAAAACCCTCAAAAATGATATACACCAAAACAACTACCCCAAAAGGATACCAAAATACTCATCATGGATCGATGGCATGCGTACTGTCCAACGCCATAGGTTAAGTTCACTTTAATCGGTCAGACGTAATCGGTCACACGTAGACGTGAGTGGGAGGCATACGTCTGTCCGTTTCCATTTGCTGGTCGACCGACCGGGGACGGCGCGGCTTTGGTTGGAGTGGATACGTCGATCCATCCATCCGTCGCCGTCCATCCTACACGAAATCCGCCATTCCACGTACTTTTGGTCGCACAAGTCCAAAGCCATCCTACCTTCATGTATCATGTATGTAATGTATTTTTATACCTTATCTCTCGTCGTCACTACAGCTCGCGAGCGTGCAGGTGTACGTGGCTCTTGCCATGCAACTTGGAACGAACCTACCTGACAAATGCTAACTGGCTCATGCTTGATGTCACTTGCAGTTACAGTTGGATTAGTTGTCAACGACGTGCTGCACAAATGATTGTCTTTCACTGCTCAGGACGTAGTACAGCTCGCACTGGAAGTGGACACACACGGCGTTGGGGTAGCGACCCGGGTTAGCTGGGTGGTGTCGGCACTTGCGTGGGACTGAGGTGGCGACGGCTGCATATTGGAATGGAATGGCGACATATGTTGATTTTGGTGCCATCGCCGTGTAAATGTCTGGTTTCTGCCTCAGGCGCTATTTGAAGTTTGGACTCAGAAGCTTCGCAGTAATTGTTCTCTCACCATCACTTCGAAAAAAAGGGAACTTAGTGTAGTCCTCAGTCCTCGGAAAGTGATCTTCGCGACCAGTTGAGTAGGGTAATTCCGCATTGTCTCATTTACTACTTAGTTGAATGCCTCAGGGGTACGTTAAACATACTCCCTCTGTTTCTTTTTACTCTGCGTATAAGTTTTGGTCAAAGTCAAACTACACAAAACTTGACCAAATTTATATTAAAAAATATAAACATCTACGGTACTTAAACTATATAATATGAAAATATATTTGATGGTGCATCTGAAAAATGTTGATTTCATATTGTGAATGTTGATATTTTTTACTATAAAGTTAGTCAAACTATGCAAAGCTTGACTTTGACCAAACCTTATATGCAGACTAAAAAGAAACGGAGGGAGTATCAAGTATGTTTATCAAGCACACGACTAAGGGCATCTAACGCCGGGCGCCCCAAGCCGCCTTGAAACACCCAGGCGGTCCGCCCAATCACAGACCGATCATAAAAATCTGACCCAATCGGGCGCCTAGAACGGGTCTCAAACACCCGGGTTGATTGGCACCCCTCATATCTAGCCCAAATATGTAGAGGATATGAGGCGACCGTGCGTGTCCGCCACGTAGGATTTACGATGGGTCCCATCCGTAATCGCATGGAAAACCGGCGGTCGGACGAACGTTTCGTCTGTCACTGCAGCGTGAACGTCGTGTGGCGCTGCTTCGGCTCGTCGCCCGAGACCAAATCTGGCTATTTAAGCTTGCCGGCGTCACCCAATCCTAAGCCCATCCACCTCCCCCCTCTCCACGCCGCAACCCGAGCCCATCCGCCTCCTCTCCTTCGCTTTACCCAGGCTCTCCGGCATCGCCATGGTCTGGCCGAAGATCACCATGTACGCTATGCTCACGCTAGAGCGCCTGTATGAGATCACAGAGGAGATTCGGGCAAGGCGCGCCGCCCGCGTCGTTGCCGGGCTGCCTCCGGACTCGAGGAGCCGGAGGAGGAGGAGGAGGAGGAGGAGGAGGGAGAACAGCTGACGGAGCCGATGGAGATGGCGGATCCGGAGGAGGACGAGGCGGAGCAGCATGCTCCAGGCTTCAACATGAAAGACGTGAAGGCAGAGTTCGCCGTTGCCCAAGCCACGAATTAACAGACAAGTTTCAAAAAAGAAAAAGATTGGATGCCCATGAAGTCTCCACGCGTCGTAGGACTGACATGGCAATTGAGATTCCGCGCCAAGACAGCGACACAGTGACATGCGACGGGAATGGGATTGAGAGCGAGCACATGATGGGCCACGCATGCTCGCTCGCGCACGGTCCTCAAGCTCAACCGCGATAATGACCCTGTCGCACAGGAGAATAAAAAATCTGAGGCAGCACCTGCCGTCAAGTGCGCGCCCAAGCCAAGGCCCAACTAAGTACGCCACTGCTACTGTTTAAGAACTGGGCAGTGGTTGATTGATGGATCGATCCGTCGATGCGCGGCATTATTCGCAGAGAGATCTTGACCGGACGGACAATAGACAATACAAGTCTTTCTCCCGCTACGCGCTTTGTGACCCAAGCTTTGCAAACCTCCCTCCCTCCCTCCCTCCATGTTACCACCGAGATCTTCTGCTCGTTGCGTCCCTGCCATGGCAATGCTTTGCCTCCGATCTCCGTCAGTTTCCCAATACTAACACTGGTTCCATGGTGATTTGATCTCGCCTGATTGGCCGAAACCGGGTGCGATGGTACCACACAGGGGGGGCCACAAAGTACAGCCTTGAGACCTTGATGGTTTAACATTCCAAGTCAAGGTCTTCTTGCTCGCCCGCCCTTTCTTTGCTTCCGACGTGTAACGCGTCTCGCCTCTCGGGCACCACCACATCCTCCCATTATATTTGCAACCCATCCCTCTGCCCCAGCCCAATGGCAGAGCTGTCAAGCAACCGCGTGAGGCGCCACCAAGTTGCACCACGACGGCGACGCCGACGACGAGGAAGACGAGGATGTTTTTTTTTATTTGAACGGGATTAATTACGCCGCGCACTCCTCTTCGCTCTGAATTTTGCTCATCTCTCGACAGGCTAAATAAGATTATCCCTGATGGCATCATCGAAATAGTCCATCCTAGCTAGATAGTTGCACAGCTTTGATTCGTTAGAATAGAAAGAGCAGCTCGAGTGTTTGTCTGTAGATGTTGCTCCATTTCTGCGCTAGCTTGTTGCATAATAAAGAGAGCATTTAAGTGAGCGACGGTTAACGCGTCTTTCCAGCATTACTTGTTGTACTACCAGTACACAAGGAAAATATTATTCTTACGTAAAAGCTTTTCATAATATTAATAATCTATCTCTTATTTATTTTTTGTGAGAAAAGTCCATATAACCCCACTTTATATTTGAAGCCACTATCACTAGTAGAAAAGGGGGCATCAGTCCCGGTTCGTAAGGGCCTTTAGTCCCGGTTCTTGAACCAGGACTAAAGGGTCGTTACTAATGCCTCCCCCCTTTAGTCCCCGTTCAAACTGAAACCGGGACTAAAGGTCGCGGCAACGTGGAGCTCCACCTTTAGTCCCAGTTGGTAACACCAACCGGGACTAAAGGAAATTTTATGAGTTTTTTTCTTGAATTTTTTTGATTTTTTTTATTTTTAAATTTCTGAATTATTTTAACCTCTAATCTCTAATCACCACCCCTCATCACTGCTCAATTTATCCTCTAATCTCTAATCACCCCTCATCATTCCTAATCATCGAACTTCCCGAACGGTCACCATCCTCCCACTCCCCCAGCCTGAGCACGCTTAACTTCCGGGTTCTATTCTCCCTCGTTTCCAAGTCTGCACTTGTTGTTTTCCTGACAATAATAAGATGTCAATCCTATTAACCATCAGAAATTTTGCGTGAGCATGAAGTGATACATCACTGTTTGAGTTTGAAACTATTGTTTTAAAAAATAATAATTATTTAGTAACACTAATATTTCTTGAATAATTAGTTTGACCATTGTTTGACCACACTTTGACCAGATTTGACCAAAATTTAAAATAACTAAAATAATTATTTAGTAACACTAATATTCTAGAATAATTAGTTTGACCATTGTTTGACCACAGTTTGAAATTTTTTCCACTCTAGATCTTAAAAGCCCCGTAACTTTTCTCTGTTAGGTTTTTGAGGATTTTGAAAATGTT
>NC_041385.1:28971696-28973681 GCF_002162155.2 Triticum dicoccoides
AATGTGACCTTTAGTACCGGTTCGTGCCATGAACCGGTACTAATGCCTCAAACCCCATTAGTACCGGTTGGTGGCTCAAACCGGGACTAAAGGTCTAACCTTTAGTCCCGGTTGGTGCCACGAACCGGTACTAATGGGCATCGCACCCTTTAGTCCCGGTTCGTGGCACCAACCGGGACTAAAGATCCAGACGAACCGGGACAAATGGTCCACGTGGCCCTTGGGCGCATGAACCGGGACTAATGCCCCCATTAGTCCCGGTTCTAGATTGAACCGGGACTAATGGGCTAACCCAGAGTGGACCAAAGCCCTCTTTTCTACTAGTGTATACTATAGCTAGTTAGGAAGACGACCTGCTTAATCCAAGTTTAAAAAAAATGTTAACTCGCTATCTCGGTCGACGGGTCAAGATATTCTTAGTTGTTCTGCTCAACTATCTCGACACTTGATTGCTCTAACAAAAAGTAACATCATGTGGTGGGTGTACGGTATTAATCCATGTTTGGTCGTTGACGTACCCAACAATGAGGGAGTTATTCAAATATTTACAGCACAAAGTTAGTAAAACAATACTGCATATACGAGATGATTATATTCCCAAATCCACGGGGAAATAGCACAATTGTAAAAGACATATGATTGTTTGTGGTTTGTGCTTACTGTAAGTTTTGGATCATTTTCTTTACAAACAGTTGTATAGCTAGTTGTCTAGTAACTTAATTTGTTGCTTCGCTCGGCTTGCAAATAAGTTTCTTACCAAACTTCACATGTGTGCTGGTCTTTTATCCCCATCATTCCTCCATTAATATTTTCACACCTTTCAGGAACATATAGATATAATTCTTCGCTAACTTACCATTTACTCTGGGTCAAATGTACCGGTGTTGAAAATTAGCTCAATGTTACTTGAGTAGTCATTGGCTAGTTGCATTACAAAATGGATAGTTTGGACGAGAGATCTGGACCACGATGACCACCTAGCTAGTGACGGTTTAACGCGTCTTTCATGCATCACTTGTACTCCCTCCGTTCCTAAATATTTGTCTTTCTAGACATTTCAACAAGTGACTATATACGGAGCAAAATGAGTGAATCTACACTCTAAAATATGTCTACATACATTCGTACGTGATAGTCCATTTGAAATGTCTAGAAAGACAAATATTTAGGAACGGAGGGAGTATGTACTAAAAAATAAGGAGGGGGGCCTACATGCTTAATCTAGTTTCAGAAACTCAAATCAGGATCCCAACCTATGACGGGCCTCCCACGTATATTAATCCTTATTTGGTAATTGACGTACTCAAAAGTGAAACCATTATCGAACATTTGAGCACAAAATTAGCAAGACACTATATTTATATGAGAGTTGTTATTGGAATATAGTGAATATATGTGGTGTGGTTTAGTTGAGGAGTACCACCGGTATAGTAGTTGTTGATGGAGCGGACTTTGGTTATGCTGCGTACGTGTCAGTGCTGTCAGACCATCAGTTAGCCCATCTATGTCGGTTGACTAGACCATCAGTTAGTTAAATTAGTTGGTTGCCAGGAATTTGTCAAGATTCTTATCTTTCTATCTTTGAAAGTTTTCATGCATTGAGACCTTCTTCACAATCTCGGCCTCAATTTCCCATCTTTGCTGTTGTTGTACACCATTTCGAATTTATTTGTTTTGTTTGGTTTTGTTAGGCCGTCACAATCCAAATCCTAGATAGCTTAACACTGAGCTAATTTGTGTTTGCTTACAAAAAACAATTCTTGGTCACGTATGATTAAGTGTTAACATTTTAGTGCTTGCATCATTTAGCTGGTGTATACACTACAAAAATTGGTTGTCATCGCCGATAATAATTAGGCCTCACTCATAGATGCCTAACTTCTCGTGTATTCTTTTCTCGGGTTATTACGGTCATTCGTGTCAATGAGCAATGGAAGTGAAACATAAGAGGCTCCTCGATGCATGCGGTCGTGGTAACTTGAGAG